>NC_083581.1:17667062-18030187 GCF_027579695.1 Neoarius graeffei | reverse complement strand
TTTATCCCTAATCTATCCCCAATGAGCAAGCCTGTGGCGACGGTGGCAAGGAAAAACTCCCTCAGACGACATGAGGAAGAAACCTCGAGAGGAACCAGACTCAAAAGGGAACCCATCCTCATTTGGGCAACAACAGACAGCCTGACTATAATATTAACAGTTTTAACAGGTATAATCCTCAACTGTCCTCATGGGGCCGTCCTTCACAGGAGTGGGGCAATAAAACTCCGACCAGACACAGGGCACCAGGATGGATCAAGCAGGTCCGAGGGGCAGAAGAGGCCAGCATCTCAATCCCAGGATCAACATGTAACTCAGAGGGACAGATGGGGGGGGGGTGGAAGAGAGAGAGAAAGAAAACACGTTGTTAGGTATGCCCTAAAAATGACAAGTATTAAATCTGTGTGGTAGGCTCGCAGAGACGAGAGTCTTTACATCAGGCATAACACACAATGGCATGTTAATATGGTAAAATATATTATGACCTGCTCTGGCTGGATGCTTGATTGGGTGATGGGAGCACACTCCTCAGCAATGATGAGATGCAGATGGGACCCTTAGGGCTGGCCAAGACAATTCAGTTACATTTCACCGGGTCTGGGACATGCGACAGAAAGTCTGACGGCCGATTCCCTGCAGGCTACGATAGCCAGTCGAGGTCTCCACCGTCTCCACCAAAAGATTTCCTGTTGACTCCATGTAACTCAGAGGGACAGATTTGGGGTGGGGGGGAGGGAAAGAAAACACAGGTGGTTAGGTATGCCCAATGTCACCTGAATAAGTAGGAACAGTATACATATTGCACCGAGCACAAGCAGGGACTCCGGCAACTAACTATGACAGCATAACTAAAAGGAGAGAGCCAGAAGGTAACACAGGCATGAGGGAGCCCCGGGACATAAAGCAGCAGCCACTACACCGTCAACAAACTCGAGTGAGCAAGCGAGTGGGGACTGACAGCATCCATACATCCCAGTTTACCAAAACACTGTATGTCTGAGGACCCTCCAGATCTACTCCTTTACCTCATAAACACCATTAACAAAAGGCTTGACTAAACAGATATGTTTTCAGCCTAGACTTAAATGCTGAGACTGTGTCTGATTCCCGAACATTACTTGGAAGGCTGTTCCATAACAGTGGGGCTTTGTAAGAAAAGGCTCTGCCCCCTGATGTAGCCTTCACTATACGAGGTACCAGCAGATAGCCTGCACCTTTTGATCTAAGTAGGCGTGGCGGGTCATAGAGGAGCAGAAGTTCACTCAGGTACTGTGGTGCGAGACCATTCAGTGCTTTAAAGGTCAATAGTAGTATTTTATACTCAAAACAAAATTTGATTGGGAGCCAATGCAGTGTGGATAAGACAGGCGTGATGTGGTCATATTTTCTAGTTCTAGTAAGGATTCTTGCTGCTGCATTTTGAACTAACTGGAGCTTGTTTATGCACTTATTGGAACATCCATACAGTAAGGCATTACAATAATCCAACCTGGAGGTAACGAAAGCATGGACTAGTTTTTCTGCATCATGCAATGACATTAAATTTCTTATCTATGCAATATTTCTGAGATGAAAGAAACCTATCCGGGTGATGTTATCAATGTGAGTTTCGAATGAAAGACTGGGGTCAATAATCACTCCGAGGTCTTTTACTGCTGCACGTGAAGAAACAGAAAGGCCATCCAGAGTCACTGTGTAATCAGAAAACTTACTTCTAGCTGTATGTGGTCCTAACACAAGTACTTCAGTCTTGTCAGAGTTAAGCAAAAGGAAATTTATAAGCATCCAGTGTCTAATGTCCTTAACACATTCCTCAATTCTATTAAGCTGGTGTCTCTCATCAGGTTTTGCAGAGACATACAACTGTGTGTCATCAGCATAACAGTGGAAACTAATACAATGTTTACGCCCAGAGGTAACATATATAGAGAAAAAAGCAGTGGACCCAAGACAGAACCTTGTGGAACACCAAACTTTACCTCGGTACGTCTAGAAATATCACCATTTATATCAACATACTGATAACGATCAGTTAGATAAGACCTGAGCCAGGAGAGGGCCATTCCCTTAACTCCCACAACATTTTCTAATCTATCCAGAAGAATGGAATGATCAATGGTATCAAATGCTGCACTAAGGTCAAGCAACACAAGTAGCGAGACACAGCCCTGATCAGACGCCAACAGTAGGTTGTTTACTACTTTAACCAGTGCTGTCTCTGTGCTATGATGAGGTCTAAATCCTGACTGATACATTTCATGGATGTTATTCCTATGTAAATATGAGCATAACTGCTGTGCCACAGCTTTTTCAAGGATCTTGGAGATAAAGGGGAGGTTTGATATTGACCGATAATTGGACAGCTGACAGGGATCAAGGTCAGGTTTTTTAATCAGGGGTTTGATAACTGCTAGTTTAAAGGATTTGGGTACATAGCCAATCATAAGAGAAGAATTTATTATTTTTAGAAGCGGTTCAATTACTCCAGGCATTATCTGTTTGAATAGATGTGTCGGTAAGGGATCTAGTATGCAAGTTGAGGCTTTTGATGTAGAGATTAATGAAAGTAATTCAGTTTCTTTTAGGGGAGTAAAACATTCTAACTGATGATCTGATACAGTTATATTGTTAACTACAAGGTCACTTTCATTGTCTAACCTTAAATTAGTAGTTTGAATTTTTTGTCGGATATTATCAATTTTGTCATTAAAAAAATTCATGAAGTCGTTGCTACTACATAATGCAGGTGTGCATGTGTTGATAGTGGACTTATTCCTGGTTAATTTTGCTACAGTATTAAATAGGAATCTAGGATTATTTTTGTTATCTTCTATTAGGGAAGAGAAATATGTTGATCTTGCAGCACTAAGAGCTTTTCTATACTTCAGGAAGCTCTCCTTCCAAGCTAATTTGAACACTACCAATTTTGTTTGACGCCATTTACGTTCCAATTTTCGAGTGGTCTGTTTTAATGTGCGAGTGTCATCATTATACCAGGGTGCTAATTTTTTGTCTCTGACCATTTTCCTTTTTAGAGGAGCTACATTATCTAAAGTATGGCGGAATGTTGACTCTAAGCATTCAGTTGCCTGATCAAGTTCTGCAGGGGCTGACAGTGACCCAATCAAAGTTGACAGCTCTGGGAGATCATTTATAAAGCTCTGTGCAGTAGTTGACGTGAAAGTACGTTTAATACAGTAGCGTGGTGAGGTGCATATATTATTACTCAGACATATTTTGAATGAGATGAGACAATGATCTGAGATAACTTCAGACTGTGGAAGTATGACTATATTGTCTACGTTTAATCTGAATGTTAGTATTAGATCAAGGGTGTGACCACCATTATGGGTCGGTCCTATGACATTCTGCTTAATCCCGACTGAATCTAAGATGGACACAAACGCTGTTTTTAAAGGGTCTTCTGGGTTATCAAAGTGAATATTAAAATCTCCGACAACTAAAGCTTTGTCTAAGGAAATAACCAGATCTGAGATAAAATCTGCAAATTCAGAAAGAAACTCAGAATATGGCCCCGGGGGCCTGTAAATAATAAGCAATGGAATTAACTGGGTAGACTTATTTTTCGAGGCTACATACATTATATGAGTATGAAGAACTTCAAATGTATTAAATTTATAACCAGGTTTGTGTGTTACACCTAGATAATCGTTATAAATAACCGCGACGCCTCCTCCTCTGCCAGTTAGACGAGGCTGGTGTATATAACTGTATCCAGGAGGACTCGCTTCATTTAATGCTATATATTCATTTGGCTTAATCCATGTTTCTGTTAAACACAGTACATTAAACTCCTGATCAGTAATGAGTTCATTAACCATTAGCGCTTTAGATGTAAGAGATCTAATATTTAATAGCCCCACCTTTAGATCAAAGGTGCTGGCAGCAGCTGTACAGTCAGTATGATCTAATTTTATATTGATTAGGTTACTGGAACAAACTCTCTGAAAATTTCTACCTTTTTGTTGAGCTTGGGGAACAGACACAGTCTCGATGTAGTGGGCCCTGAGTGACGACTCTGTGCAGCTAGCAGACAGTCGGTTTAGCCTGTTCGTCTGCTTCCTGGCCTTGGCTCTGGATTGTCAGAAATTAACTAGGCCTGTTCTGAGACTATGACCTATGCTGCAGGAAATGAGAGCAGCACCTTCCCGAGTGGGATGGATACCGTCCCGCCCTAACAGGCCAGCAGTGCCCTCAAAATTAGCCCAATTATCTATAAAGCCCACACTGTTTTCAGAGCACCACCTGGACAGCCAGCAGTTCAGCGACCATAACCTGCTGTAAGCTACATCGCCACGCCGCATTGGGATGGGGCCAGAGCATACTACAGCATCGGACATTGCCTTCGCTAATTTAAACACCTCTACAAAGTTACTCTTAGTAACCTCAGACTGATGAAGGCGTATATCATTAGCTCCTGCATGGATAACTATCTTTGAGAACCTGTGCTTGCCTAGGACCCTAAGATTACCTGCTATGTCTGGCGCCCTGGCTCCCGGTATACACCTGACTAAAGCTGCTGGTGCTCCTAAAGGCTGAGCTAATTTCACGTGCCGTATGATAGAGTCCCCTATAACCAGAGCTCTTTCAGGTTTCTCAGTGGGTGCATCACTAAGGAGAGCAAACCTGTTCGACACGTGACGCGGAGAGGAGTGGTGCTCCCGTGGGCGAGCCTCAGCGGTAGCTTTGGCTCTACGCTTATGCCGCCGAGCCGTCACCCATTCGCCCCGCTGTAAGGGCTCTAATGCCGGAGTTGGGGGATTACTAACTCCACCTAGGCCGTCCAGACTTTCCCTAACAGAAACTACACTGTTCTCACGCTCACTAACCTGCTCTAAAGCCTGGACACGTGCTTCTAGCACTGTAATCTTCTCCATCAGAGAGCTAACTAATCTGCACTTATCACAAGTAAAGGTAATAGAGCTATCGCTAGTGACGGAGGAAGAATGACTCAACATCCTGCACTCAGCACACTGTACAGGCTGAAGGTGTGCCATGATGAAAAGATTCACGTACCTTAAATGAAGATCTGCTGATATTAAAGCAGATCAGATGGCCTCCGCTTGTGGACTTTACACAGGAGGAGAGAAAAAGAAAGCTTCCGGTCTCGGCATTCTTCCGAAAAAAGAAAGATTAAAAACCGGGAAAAAAACCGGAAAAAGGAAAGCGAAAGTGAAAAGTACAAAAATGAAAGCGACAGTACAATAAAAATGAAGAGGATACTGGAAATTTATTTATAGAAAAAAAAGTTAAAAAAGGATTAGTAATTAACGCCGGCACTCGCAGGAAAAAGGACTCGGCACGAACAACTCAGGAAGCAGGAAGTGCGTGCGTAAAAAGAGAGCTTCAATTTCTTGTTAAATCTGTTTGTATAAATCACACTACAGCTCTTTCACATTTTAGAACTGTTTTGTGTGTTTTTTTTCATGGCATTACAGCTGTGTTACTTTCAGCAGTCTGTAAAAAGAGAGCTGCAATTTCTTAAACACAGCGGCATCAGAGCTGTGTTACTTCTGCCGACAACTCAGTTCTGGTCTGCCATGCTTCTGTGCTCCACCCACCTTAAACCATTTCTACACATATACAATTAACAAACAAACAAACAAACAAACAAACAAACAAACAAACTGCATAGCAAATAAAATGCAGACATAAGTACATTCAATTACATACAACACAGCCCCTCATTTCACACACCCTTGTTTAGGAGATTAAAAGATATATGGAAGACTTTTTTGTACCTATTCAGGTATATTTTTCATGTGTTTAACTGGAACCCTGTAGTGTCTACCTGATGGAAGCAGTCCATATTCTGAATACAGGACATGGGAGTGGTCGGCAATCATTTTCCTAACCTGTAACTGTAGCCTTCTAAAAAACCATTTAGAGGGAGGGATGCACCATGACCCCCTTCATTGCTGTGTGGATCAGTCTATTTATTTGTGATTTTAACTTCACTGATATGTTACCAAACCAAGCTGATATACTCTCTATCAAAGCATGATAAAATAACATGAGGACTCTGTCCAACTCCAAGTAGAAGAGTCGCTGATGGATTCTAGTGCATGCAAAATTCACATGGACCTTCCAAGAGAGATTACAGAACAAAAGAATACACCCAAGTATTTGTAAGAATGACCTTGAATAATACAAGCATTACTGGAGAATGGTCCCTTACGAAGGCTAGCCCATATGGTCCAATCCCGACGAAGAGCTATTGTAGCACAAACTGCTAATGCTGAACGGTGTCAGCATTAACTTCTTCAGCAGTTTGTGCTACAGTAGCTCTTCTGTGGGACTGGACCATATGGGCTAGCCTTCATGCCCCATGAGAATCAACGAGCCTTCGACACTCATGATCCTGTCGTCAGTTCACCGGTTGTCCTTCCTTGAACCACTTTTGGTAGGTACTAACCACTGCATACCGGGAACACCTCACAAGATATGCCATTTTGGAGATGCTCAGAGCCAGTCAACTAGCCATCACAACATGCAAAGTCCAGTCAACTAGCCATCACAACATGCAAAGTCAAAGTCACTCAGATCCTTACGTATGCCCATTTTTCCTGCTTCCAACACATCAACTTCAAAAACTGACTGTTCTCTTGCTGCCTAATATATCTCACCCCTTGGCAGGTGTCATTGTAACAACATAATCAATGTGATTCCCTTCACCTGTCAGTGGCCATAATGTTATGGCTGATTGTTGTATCATACAACGTTGTATCATTGTATTATGTTGTAATAACATAAAAATATCGTGTTAAAATGTGAAAAACTTCTCATCTCATTATCTCTAGCCTCTTTAGGCTACAGGGTCGCAGGCAAGCTGGAGCCTATCCCAGCTGACTACGGGCGAAAGGCGGGGTACACCCTGGACAAGTCGCCAGGTCATCACTGGGCTGACACATAGACACAGACAACCATTCACACTCACATTCATACCTATAGTCAATTTTAGAGTCACCAGTTAACCTAACCTGCATGTCTTTGGGCTGTGGGGGAAACCGGAGCACCCGGAGGAAACCCACGCAGAAACTGGGAGAACATGCAAACTCCGCACAGAAAGGCCCTCGCCGGCCACGGGGCTCGAACCCAGACCTTCTTGCTGTGAGGCGACAGTGCTAACCACTACACCACCGTGCCACCCCTGTGAAAAACTTTTGTTATCATAAACATTTTGTGTTATAACGTGATACTGCTGTTTTTTTGTTGTTTTTTTGTGGTGTGTCAGTTTTGTGGCATCGCTGTTATACGTTTATGTCAGCCACATAGAAGTTAATATAAGCTGTGATGACTTTTGTGGATTTATTCAAATCAGACTCATGGAAGATGTTCCAGTTTGAACACACACACACACACACACACACACGGTGTGTATTTCAGTTTTCTACAGATAACTCAGTTTCAAATGCATAAAACATTAGTTTTGAAAAATGACCTACCCAGTTCATGAGGTAATTCATGGCAGAAGACAGCAACAGATGTACTGATACCCCCTGTAATGTTGGCACTAAACGCAGCACCTGCAATACAGAATACAGCTCTTCTATAGGTATGTTTTGGAAATGTCAGCAAATTTCTAGCTGTTAAAAGAATCCCTCAACAGTCCTGGTATTCTCGAAAAATACTTTGAAGTGGGCAATGATGTAAAAAAAAAAAAAAAAAGACTGACCATGAAACAAAAAGTGTTGGGGAGATGAACTCAGTCAGAGTTCCCACTGTAAGTCAAATGCAAAATGACTGTGAAATAAAAATAACACGTAGGAGGTATGATGTGGCACAGTACACAGTGGAGTGCATTATTTTGTATAACAGCACAATCTGGAGTGTATAATTCCACTATTCCATAATTCCCAGCAATTACCACGCTGCATCACGCTACACTTTATAGTTAGACTGAATGTTGTGGAATGTGGGAGGGACAAGTTAGTTCCTGTTCTCAGTTATGTTATACAGTGCTCAGCATAAATGAGTACACCCCCTTTGAAAAGTAACATTTTAAACAATCTCAATGAACACAAACAATTTCCAAAATGTTGATGACAAAGTTTAATATAACATCTGTTTGACTTATAACAGGAAAAAGTAAGGTTAATAATATAACTTAAGGCCTCTGCATGCTCTTGCGACAAGGCTTTCGCAGATAGCTTTTCGCAGACAGTTGTAATTTATCGTTGAGCGGGGAGTAATAGGCGTGCGCGATGTTATTCACCGGCACAACGCAAGGGGGCGTGAAGTCGCTAGGAGTAGTTGGTGGGTGTGGTTAGTGGAGTGTTTATCCTCCGGTTACTTATAATGACTAGAAATTTTTTTTTTTTACAATGACTAGAACTGGAGTCGTATAGATGTACGTACTTCCTCAATCAACCGCTCTTCGTGCTGCTCCATCTTCGCTCGTGTTTTTAAAAATGCCGGTCGTGAAAACAAACCAAACCGGGAAAGTAGGGAAGCGGAAGTGCGTGTACAGCGGATGTAGAGTGGACCAATCAGAGCCCTCTTGTCTGCGGCGCTGTCTGCAAGGCTTCTGCGGTGGTCACAATTTTTGGGAGGTGCACGCAGAGTGTCTGCGAAGGTGGGGGGGCTACGCAGACACTGTCTGCGACGCCATCTGCGAGGACTGGGTTGTCAGCATGAACTGGCCTTTAGATTACACATTTTTCAGTTTTACTCAAATTAGGTTGGTGCAAAAATGAGTACACCCCACAATAAAAACTACTACATCTAGTACTTTGTATGGACTCCATGATTTTTAATGACAGCACCAAGTCTTCTAGGCATGGAATGAACAAGTTGGTGACATTTTGCAACATCAATCTTTTTCCATTCTTCAACAATGACCTCTTTTAGTGACTGAATGCTGGATGGAGAGTGATGCTCAACTTGTCTCTTCAGAATTCCCCATAGGTGTTTGATTGGGTTCAGATCAGGAGACCTACTTGGCCACTGAATCACTTTCACCCTGTTCTTCTTCAGAAATCCAACAGTGGCCTTAGATATGTGTTTAGTCATGTTGGAAAAGTGCACGACGACCAAGGGCACGGAGTGATGGTAGCATCTTCTCTTTCAGTATAGAGCAATACATCTGTGAATTCATGATGCCATCAATGAAATGCAGCTCCCCGATATCAGCAGCACTCATGCAGCCCCACATAAGGACACTGCCACCACCATGTTTCACTGTAGGCACCATGCATTTTTCTTTGTATTCCTCACCTTTGCGATGCCATACAGTTTTGAAGCCATCAGTTCCAAAAACATTTATCTTGGTCTCATCACTCCAGAGTATAGAGTCCCAGTAGTCTTCATCTTTGTCAGCATGGGCCCTGGCAAACTCTAGGTGGGCTTTTTTGTGCCTGGGCTTTAGGAGAGGCTTCTTTCGTGGACGGCATCCATGCACGTCATTCCTCTGCAGCGTACGCCGTATTGTGTCACGGGAAATAGTCACCTCAGTTTGGCTTTCTACTTCTTTAGATAACTGCAGTGAACTTGCATGCCAATTTTCTTCAACCCTTCTCTTCAGAAGACGCTCCTGTCGAGGTGTTAACTTCCGTGGACGACCTGGACGTCTCTGTGAGATGGTTGCAGTTCCATCTTTCTTAAATTTTTGTACCACTTTTGCTACAGTATTCTGACTGATAAGTAAAGCTTTGCTGATCATCTTGTAGCCTTCACCTTTGCGGTGTAAAGAAATTATTTTCTTTGGGGAATTCTGAAGAGACAAGTTGAGCATCACTCTCCATCCAACATCCAGTTACTAAAAGAGGTCATTGTTGAAGAATGGAAAAAAGATTGATGTTGCAAAATGTCACCAACTTGTTCATTCCATGCCTAGAAGACTTGGTGCTGTCATTAAAAATCATGGAGGCCATACTAGATGTAGTAGTTTTTGCTGTGGGGTGTACTCATTTTTACACCACCCTAATTTAAGTAAAACTGAAAAATGTGCAATCTAAGTTATATTATTAACCTTACTTTTTCCCGTTATAAGTTAAACAGATGTTATATTAAACTTTGTCTTGTCAACATTTTGGAAATTGTTTGTGTTCATTCAGATATTGTTTAAAATGTTACTTTTCAAAGGGGGTGTACTCATTTACGCTGAGCACTGTAGCTGTGATAAACAGGCATTCTCTCACCATCATTTCTCTCTCTCTCTTTTACCATTTTACAGAGAAACCAGAAACTCCTCTGTCCTGTAGAATTTCCTGAGGCTACACACTTCCCATAAATATTAAATAAATGGCTCCTAATAAAAAAGTAATCAACGATTATACGTTTTACTTTGTTAAACACATTTTTTAAAATGTGTTTATTATTAGTCTGAGATTATGTACTGTGTCGGCTGTGCATGACATGTCCCAGTGTACAAGCTGTTACTATAGACACTATATAAAGGTATTAAGATAAGCCTATCATTCATGTTACAACTGGAGCTACTGTCAAGCTGTGCTGTTAAACGAAAATAATGCACCTCTTCTGACCAATCAGATTTGAGCATTAGACCTCGCTGTGGTAAAAGACTATGCATCACTATATGGATACTATATAGTGATAAATTATCTCACAATACACTTTTCTGATATCATAGGTGTTGGGAGTATTTTTACAGAAATGAAATACTCTGATCAGAAGCAGCAGATTAGATATTAAAAGTACAATTACTCTCCAATTCAGTGTTAAATGACATAAAAACAAAACATAAAAAAATAAATCAGTAAATAATTTGTAATTCAGTACCATTGCTTTGCTTGACTGTTTGCTCGCAAACCTACAGTGGTGCTTGAAAGTTTGTGAACGCTCTAAAATTTTCTATATTTCTGCATAAATATGACCTAAAACAGCCTTTCTCAACCGGGCTGCCATCTGGCTTCATTAGGGGCGCCGTCAAAAATTCTATATTCTAACATTGAAATAAATAAAATGAATGAAAATTAAAAAATAAAACGATAATTATGCTATGCAGATCGCCGCCTCATGCATAATCAAAATTTGTCTCATGGCCCCCTTTCCCATGTCACAACGTCATTGCCGGGGTCAGCGTATGGTCAGCGTGACCGCATATATTTTATCAGGGATGAGAATGAAAAATATTAAAAAAGTCTGAAAAAAGACGGGGGGTTGGGGGCCACAGGCACCCAGCGGGACCCAGGGACAGAGCCCCAGTGGGGGCCCAGGGGGCGGGAGCTAATGATTTTTGACTATTTTTTTTTTACCCCAAAACCATTAATTTTATCAGCAAAAAGTTGCAATTTATTTGGAAATAAATTCCCCTTCTTGGTGGACTACCAGGTGAAAATGATTAATATGGTATAAGAGATTTGTTTTTAATCAATTCACATCTGATTATTTCAAAAAATTAATGCACCTTTTAATATAAACGAGCTCTACAGTATTATATTTCTGCATTTTTCCTATCCATGTCTTTGAATACTCTAATCCTTTAAAATGAAGTGCAAACCAGAAAAAAGTTTTATCATATAATTCTCTTAAGCTTTCTTCTGATGTTATCATGGTAGCAGGAGGTCTTGCATATTAAGCAGGCAACATTCAACATCACTGATCACTTCCCTTTCAACTGTTGTGTGTACTAACTAGGTTTTATCTGGACAGGATGTTGTGTAATGTAATACATATACAACCCCAATTCCAAAAAAGTTGGGACAAAGTACAAATTGTAAATAAAAACGGAATGCAATAATTTACAAATCTCAAAAACTGATATTGTATTCACAATAGAACATAGACAACATATCCAATGTCGAAAGTGAGACATTTTGAAATTTCATGCCAAATATTGGCTCATTTGAAATTTCATAACAGCAACACATCTCAAAAAAGTTGGGACGGGGCAATAAGAGGCTGGAAAAGTTAAAGGTACAAAAAAGGAACAGCTGGAGGACCAAATTGCAACTCATTAGGTCAATTGGCAATAGGTCATTAACATGACTGGGTATAAAAAGAGCATCTTGGAGTGGCAGCGGCTCTCAGAAGTAAAGATGGGAAGAGGATCACCAATCCCCCTAATTCTGTGCCAACAAATAGTGGAGCAATATCAGAAAGGAGTTCGACAGTGTAAAATTGCAAAGAGTTTGAACATATCATCATCTACAGTGCATAATATCATCAAAAGATTCAGAGAATCTGGAAGAATCTCTGTGCGTAAGGGTCAAGGCCGGAAAACCATACTGGGTGCCCGTGATCTTCGGGCCCTTAGACGGCACTGCATCACATACAGGCATGCTTCTGTATTGGAAATCACAAAATGGGCTCAGGAATATTTCCAGAGAACATTATCTGTGAACACAATTCACCGTGCCATCTAAAACTCTATAGTTCAAAGAAGAAGCCGTGTCTAAACATGATCCAGAAGCGCAGACGTCTTCTCTGGGCCAAGGCTCATTTAAAACGGACTGTGGCAAAGTGGAAAACTGTTCTGTGGTCAGACGAATCAAAATTTGAAGTTCTTTATGGAAATCAGGGACGCCGTGTCATTCGGACTAAAGAGGAGAAGGACAACCCAAGTTGTTATCAGCGCTCAGTTCAGAAGCCTGCATCTCTGATGGTATGGGGTTGCATTAGTGTGTGTGGCATGGGCAGCTTACACATCTGGAAAGACACCATCAACACTGAAAGGTATATCCAGGTTCTAGAGCAACATATGCTCCCATCCAGACGACGTCTCTTTCAGGGAAGACCTTGCATTTTCCAACATGACAATGCCAAACCACATACTGCATCAATTACAGCATCATGGCTGCGTAGAAGAAGGGTCCGGGTACTGAACTGGCCAGCCTGCAGTCCAGATCTTTCACCCATAGAAAACATTTGGCGTATCATAAAACGGAAGACACGACAAAAAAGACCTAAGACAGTTGAGCAACTAGAATCCTACATTAGACAAGAATGGGTTAACATTCCTATCCCTAAACTTGAGCAACTTGTCTCCTCAGTCCCCAGACGTTTACAGACTGTTGTGAAGAGAAGAGGGGATGTCTCACAGTGGTAAACATCACCTTGTCCCAACTTTTTTGAGATGTGTTGTTGTCATGAAATTTAAAATCACCTAATTTTTCTCTTTAATTGATACATTTTCTCAGTTTAAACATTTGATATGTCATCTATGTTCTATTCTGAATAAAATATGGAATTTTGAAACTTCCACATCATTGCATTCCGTTTTTATTTACAATTTGTACTTTGTCCCAACTTTTTTGGAATTGGGGTTGTACCATATGGTCAATTGGTCTGAAAAAGTCGGAAATCTGCCGATCGGCGGAAAATTCTCATCCCTGTTTTATATGGGGGTGCCTTGAGAATTTGCATACTTCTGAAAGGTGCTGTGACTGAAAAAAGGTTGAGAAACGCTGACCTAAAACATCAGATGCATTTATTATTAGTCTGAGATTACAGTGGTGCTTGAAAGTTTGTGAACCCTTTAGAATCAAGATGGTGATTTTGAATTAAAGAACAGGCATATACAATTGGCATTACATATTGGAAATTTTTTTCAAATCAAAAACTATAAGTTCATCTCGCCCTAAAAAATTTGGGCAGATGCTCCCGCGCGGCACATGCCAGCAATCGCCCCCCCCCCCCCCCCCATGAAATGAGCAATAAGTAGGACAGTTATACATGGTATCATACCTAAAATTTTATCAGAAATATAGATATGATACTATGATTCTCCCCAACATGCTACATTAGATAAGCTAACCCCATTTATAAAAGATACACACTTATATATGACATGTATTTGAGATATAAAGAGATAGAGAGATTATATATGTACACACACACACACACACACACACACACACACACACACACACCGTGGCATTGATTCGTGCGATATACATTATAAATATAATGAATCATTGAACAGGCAAAATAATTTCCGACCTACCTTTGTGTTTTTTGGTGTATATGTGAAGTTCGATAGTCCTTGCCTCTCTGCTAGCGTAGTTTATCGTGTCAGAACACAATGAGCAAAATACTTTTCCTGGGACGTCTATTTTCCGTATGTGATCACCGAGCTTCGTTGTGACAGTCTGCTTGTTGATCTCGACATTCAGCGTTTTGAATGGCGATTGCAAGCCACGCGTGGAGAGCATGCGTACTTGTGTTTATACACTGCACACGATGGGATTTCCCAAAAATTCTACCGCAAATAAGTCGAACATTGTCGCAAAAGTGAATGTTAATTACATGTCGAAAGACTCAAGTGTGTTAACCCGGAGCCCACCAAGAATCAAGACGCTATAAGGTGACCACAGATCGTTAACCATACCCCCGAAAATTTCTCAACGGATTTACATCGACCTCAAAAACGATCATTTTGGTCTGAAAAAGTCGGAAATCCGCCGATCGGTGGAAAATTCTCATCCCTGTTTTATATGGGGGTGCCTTGAGAATTTGCATACTTCTGAAGGGTGCTGTGACTGAAAAAAGGTTGAGAAACGCTGACCTAAAACATCAGATGCATTTATTATTAGTCTGAGATTACAGTGGTGCTTGAAAGTTTGTGAACCCTTTAGAATTGTCTACATTTCTGCATAAATATGGCCTAAAACATCATCAGAGTTTCACACAAGTCCTAAAAGTAGATAAAGAGAACCCATTTAAACAAATGAGACAAAAATATTATACTTGGTCATTTATTTATTGAAGAAAATGATCCAATATTACATATCTGTGAGTGGCAAAAGTATGTGAACCTCTAGGTTTAGCAGTTAATTTGAAGGTGAAATTAAAGTCAGGTGTTTTCAATCAATGGGATGACAATCGTGTGAGTGGGCACCCTGTTTTATTTAAAGAACAGGGGGGGCGCTGCTGAGCAAGCATGGTGTAAGACGTGTTTTTGTGTAGCTCTGCAGGAAACTACGGTCAAACTATTATTTTCAGAGGTACTCTCTGTAAATTGCAATTCAAGTTTATTTTGTCCTTGTTGTGCATGTGTTACAAAGGCCAGATGTCGACCAAACCTACCAAAACACGGCAAACGACCATATCTGCATCGAAGCTAACAAGTCAGACTGCAGGTGAGCCGAAGGCCTCAGAAGAAAGCACACCGATGTCTTTTGATTTTGAATGCTTTAAACGTGAACTACGTGATGATTTAGTTGGTGTAATGAAGAAGGAGATTCGTGCTGTACTTGAAAGTGAACTGGGATTTTTCAAATCGGAGCTTCTGGCTTTAAAATCTGGTTTTGAAGAATTCAAAAACACTGCTAATTCAGACCTAGCCGAGCTACGTAGCACGCTAGCTGGCGCTGAGCAAAGCTTGTCCACGTGTAGTGATGACATTATTACACTACAACGCGAAGTGAAGCGCCTGACGGAGTTAACCGATGATCTTCAAAAGAAATGTGACGACTTAGAAGGGAGGTCACGCAGAAATAATGTTAGGATAGTCGGTATACCCGAATCTCCTGGCAGCTGTTCTACATCAGCGGTCTCAGCTTTGCTCAAGGAGGCGTTTAAGCTGGACGAGGCTCCCCTGATCAACCGATCACATCGCTCACTACAGGCAGCTCCAGGAAAAGGGGAACCACCTAGGACTGTCATAGCGCGCCTTCACTACTTCCAGGACTGCAACGAAATTCTACGTCTAGCGAGGACCAAACAGAAGATCAAAGTTCGTGACATGACCATCTCTGTCTTCCCGGATTACACTGCGCAAGTGGCCAAAGCACGGGCGGCGTTTTACGGTGTCAAACAGATTCTGAGGGATGCCCCTGGAGTCAAGTTTGGGCTTTTCTTCCCAGCCCGGCTCCGCATTACATTCAACGGGGTCGAGTCTTTCTTTACTGACCCTGACGCTGCCCTGGCATACGTTATTGAGAACATTGTTCGCCGTCAACATTGATTGTGTTGTTCATGGGACTGCAGAGGTGATATCTCTCCCTTTCTCCATTTTTTTTTTTTTTAATCTTGAGCTAACTAACCAACAATGACTACTAAATGACAACTTATTAGTTTTTCTTGAGATATAGCCTTAGATCTTACTATGGATATAGCCTGTTATTTCTTCTTTATGTTTGGCCTTCATACGTCACTAGGACAATAGAAGTTTCGTGTAGCCGTAATAATCGCAGTCAGGACAAATTTATTGTCTTGTTAGCAGCTTATTCTTCTCACTGCATCTTGGTTGGTTTGTAAACGAATTACTTTATTTCATCATTCCATGTTTTCTATGGTTAAAAGGTTGGATGTGACTGCTGGTCATTTTTTGTTTCTTAAAAAAAAGAGGCAAAATACGTCTTTAGGTGATATCAAAGTTTGGAATGTACCTCTGTTCATTATCATTTCTTACTCCCTGCAGACTGCATTGTTTAGCAGTTAAGGTACCTGTAGAGCTATGTGCTTTCACTTTCTAGGGGTTGTTTATGCGATCTCCAGGTTGGGGGGAGGTCGGCATAGGGGAATAGGGTACAATTACTTTTTTTTCTTTCTTTCTTTATTCTTCTTTCTCTTCTTCTTCGATTTTACACAACACATTTTTTTTTCAATGTATGTGTCTTGTCTGCTCACCACTGGGGCCTTTTAGTACTGAATTTCCCTGAGTGTTCATTTAAAATATGACTTCACAGAGTGGCTGTTCGCCCTGCGCCACACGCCTCATCAGTTGGAATGTGAAGGGGATGAATCACCCAATCAAACGTACCCGTATTTTCATACATTTAAAATCATTAGGTCCAGATATTATTTTCTTACAGGAGACTCATCTTCTGACTACTGAATGCTCTAAATTACAAAGGGGTTGGATTGATCACATTTTCTGTTCTAACTATGGGGCCAGAGCCAGAGGGGTGGCAATCTTGATTAAAAGGGGGACGCCCTTTGCTCCGTCGCAGGTTATCACTGACACAAATGGACGATATATCATAGTCACAGGAAAACTATTTGGTACTCCCATCATGCTAGCTAACGTATATGGTCCCAATTGGGACAATCCACAGTTTTTCTCACAGTTCATAGCCAAGCTACCAGATATCAATTCACATCATCTAATAATGGGAGGAGACTTCAATTGTGTTCTAGACCCGATTTTAGATAGGTCCAGGGCTGGTACACAGGTCGGTGTTTCCAAGTCTGGTGAGGTCCTTCTGTCGTTTTTAAGTCATTACAGGTTACGGGATCCTTGGAGAAGTTCTAATCCAACAACCAGGCAGTACTCTTTTTACTCTCCCGTACACAGGTCTTACTCAAGGATAGATTACTTTCTTGTTGATGATAGGTCTCTTTCTTTTGTCAATCACTCAAAATACCACAGTATTATTATATCAGATCACTGCCCTCTGCAGTTAGATCTTCGAATGCCTAATAGTAGCACTAAACACAGAACATGGCACTTTGACCCATTGCTACTCAATGACAAGGATTTTACTAATTTCATTAGTAGTCAAATAGATTTCTTTTTTGAAACAAACACAACGCCTGATGTGTCTTACAGCACAATTTGGGAGGCATTTAAGGCATATATAAGAGGCCAAATAATCTCCTACACAGCAAACTTGCGATCAGCGCGTAATTTTCGACTTACTGAACTATCAAGGAAAATAAGGGACCTATTTAAAGAACAGGGATCTATCAAAGTCTGATCTTCACAACACATGTTTGTGGAAGTGTATCATAGTACGAACAAAGGAGATTTCTGAGGACCTCAGAAAAAGCGTTGTTGATGCTTATCAGGCTGGAAAAGGTTACAAAACCATCTCTAAAGAGTTTGGACTCCACCAATCCACAGTCGGACAGACTGTGTACAAATGGATGAAATTCAAGACCATTGTTACCCTCCCCAGGAGTGGCTGACCAACAAAGATGACTCCAAGAGCAAGGTGTGTAATAGTCGGCGAGGTCACAAAGGACCCCAGGGTAACTTCTAAGCAACTGAAGGCCTCGCTCACATTGGCTAATGTTAATGTTCATGAGTCCACCATCAGGAGAACACTGAACAACAGTGGTGTGCATGGCAGAGTTTCAAGGAGAAAGCCACTGCTCTCCAAAAAGAACATTGCTGCTTGTCTGCAGTTTGCTAAAGATCACATGGACAAGCCAGAAGGCAATTGGAAAAATGTTTTGTGGATGGATGAGACAAAAATAGAACTTTTTGGTTTAAATGAGAAGCGTTATGTTTGGAGAAAGGAAAACTCTGCATTCCAGCATAAGAACCTCAACCCATCTGTGAAACATGATGGTGGTAATATCATGGTTTGGGCCTGTTTTGGTGCATTTGGGCCAGGACGGCTTGCCATCATTGATGGAATAATGAATTCTGAATTATACCAGCGAATTCTAAAGGAAAATGTTAGGACATCTGTCCATGAACTGAATCTCAAGAGAAGGTGGATCATGTAGCAAGATAACGACCCTAAGCACACAAGTCGTTCTACCAAAGAATGGTTAAAGAAGAATAAAGTTAATGTTTTGGAATGGCCAAGTCAAAGTCCTGACCTTAATCCAATGGAAATGTTGTGGAAGGACCTGAAGCGAGCAGTTCATGTGAGGAAACCCACCAACATCCCAGAGTTGAAGCTGTTCTGTACCGAGGAATGGGCTAAAATTCCTACAAGCCGGTGTGCAGGACCGATTAACAGTTACTGGAAACATTTAGTTGCAGTTATTGCTGCACAAGGGGGTCACACCAGATACTGAAAGCAAAGGTTCACATACTTTTGCCACTCACAGATATGTAATATTTGATCATTTTCCTCAATAAATAAATAACCAAGTGTAATATTTTTTGTCTCATTTGTTCAACTGGGTTCTCTTTATCTACTTTTAGGACTTGTGTGAAAATCTGATGATGTTTTAGGTCATATTTATGCAAAACTATAGAAAATTCTAAAGGGTTCACAAACTTTCAAGCGCCACTGTATGTACCGTGTCGGCTGTGCATGATACGTCCCAGTGTACAAGCTGTTAATATAGACACTATATAAAGGTATTAAGATAAGCCTATCATTTATGTTACAACTGGAGCTACTGTCAAGCTGTGCTGTTAAACGAAAATAATGCATCTCTTCTGACCAATCAGATTTGAGCATTAGACCTCGCTGTGGTAAAAGACGGTACAATATGGATACTACGTATATAGTGATAAATTATCTCACAATACACTTTTCTGATATCACAGGTGTTGGGAGTATTTTTACAGACATGAAATACTCTGATCAGAAGCAGCAGATTAGACTATAGATTATTTCTAACACTGAAATAAATAAAATGAATTAAAATCCCCCCAAAAAACGATAATTACACTAATGCAGATCGCCGCCTACTTTTATCTACTTTTAGGACACACGTCCTAAAAGTAGATAAAGAGAACCCAGTTAAACAAATGAGACAAAAATATTATATTTTGTCATTTATTTATTGAGGAGAATGATCCAGTATTACATATCTGTGAGTGGCAAAAGTATGTGAACCTTTGCTTTCAGTATCTGATGTGACCCCCTTGTGCAGCAATAACTGCAAGTAAACGTTTCCAGTAACTGTCGATCAGTCCTGCACACCAGCTTGGAGGAATTTTAGCCCATTCCTCCGTACAGAACAGCTCCAACTCTGGGATGTTGATGGGTTTCCTCACATGAACTACTCGCTTCAGGTCCTTCCACAACATTTCGAGTGGACGAAGGTCAGGACTTTGACTTGGCCATTCCAAAACATTAACTTTATTCTTCTTTAACCATTCTTTGGTCGAACGACTTGTGTGCTTAGGGTCGTTGTCTTGCTGCATGACCCACCTTCTCTTGAGATTTAGTTCATGGACAGATGTCCTGACATTTTCCTTTAGAATTCGCTGGTATAATTCAGGTATAATAATTGTTCCATCAATGAGGGCAAGCCGTCCTGGCCCAGATGCAGCAAAACAGGCCCAAACCATGATACTATCACCATCATGTTTCACAGATGGGATAAGGTTCTTATGCTGGAATGCAGTGTTTTCCTTTATCCAAATATAATCCTTCTCATTTAAGCCAAAAAGTTCTACAACCCAGATTCCAAAAAAGTTGGGACAAAGTACAAATTGTAAATAAAAATGAAATGCAATAATTTACAAATCTCAAAAGCTGATATTGTATTCACAATAGAACATAGACAACATATCAGATGTCGAAAGTGAGACATTTTGAAATTTCATGCCAAATATTGGCTCATTTGAAATTTCATGACAGCAACACATTTCAAAAAAGTTGGGACAGGGGCAATAAGAGGCTGGAAAAGTTAAAAGGTACAAAAAAGGAACAGCTGGAGGACCAAATTGCAATTCATTAGGTCAATTGGCAATAGGTCATTAACATGACTGGGTATAAAAAGAGCATCTTGGAGTGGCAGCGGCTCTCAGAAGTAAAGATGGGAAGAGGATCATCAATCCCCCTAATTCTGCACCGACAAATAGTGGAGCAATATCAGAAAGGAGTTTGACAGTGTAAAATTGCAAAAAGAGTTTGAACATATCATCATCTACAGTGCATAATATCATAAAAAGATTCAGAGAACCTGGAAGAATCTCTGTGCTCGGTCAAGGCCGGAAAACCATACTGGGTGCCCGTGATCTTCGGGCCCTTAGACGGCACTGCATCACATACAGGCATGCTTCTGTATTGGAAATCACAAAATGGGCTCAGGAATATTTCCAGAGAACATTATCTGTGAACACAATTCACCGTGCAATCCAACATTGCCAGCTAAAACTCTATAGTTCAAAGAAGAAGCCGTATCTAAACATGATCCAGAAGCGCAGACGTCTTCTCTGGGCCAAGGCTCATTTAAAATGGACTGTGGCAAAGTGGAAAACTGTTCTGTGGTCAGACGAATCAAAATTTGAAGTTCTTTATGGAAATCAGGGACGCCGTGTCATTTGGACTACAGAGGAGAAGGACGACCCAAGTTGTTATCAGCGCTCAGCTCAGAAGCCTGCATCTCTGATGGTATGGGGTTGCATTAGTGTGTGTGGCACGGGCAGCTTACACATCTGGAAAGACACCATCAATGCTGAAAGGTATGTCCAGGTTCTAGAGCAACATATGCTCCCATCCAGACGACGTCTCTTTCAGGGAAGACCTTGCATTTTCCAACATGACAATGCCAAACAGCATACTGCATCAATTACAGCATCATGGCTGCGTAGAAGAAGGGTCCGGGTACTGAACTGACCAGCCTGCAGTCCAGATATTTCACCCATAGAAAACATTTGGCACATCATAAAACGGAAGATACGACAAAAAAGACCTAAGACAATTGAGCAAATAGAATCCTACATTAGACAAGAATTGGTTAACATTCCTATCCCTAAACTTGAGCAACATGTCTCCTCAGTCCCCAGACGTTTACAGACTGTTGTAAAGAGAAAAGGGGATGTCTCACAGTGGTAAACATGGCCTTGTCCCAAATTTTTTGAGATGTGTTGTTGTCATAAAATTTAAAATCACCTAATTTTTCTCTTTAAATGATACATTTTCTCAGTTTAAACATTTGATATGTCATCTATGTTCTATTCTGAATAAAATATGGAATTTTGAAACTTCCACATCATTGCATTCCATTTTTATTTACAATTTGTACTTTGTCCCAACTTTTTTGGAATCGGGGTTGTATTTTGGTCTCATCCATCCACAAAGCATTTTTCCAATAGCCTTCTGGCTTGTCCACATGATCTTTAGCAAACTGCAAACGAGCAGCAATGTTCTTTGTGGACAGCAGTGGCTTTCTCCTTGCAACCCTGCCATGCACACCATTGTTGTTCAGTGTTCTCCTGGTGGTGGACTCATGCACATTAATATTAGCTTCAAGTTTCAACCTTCAGTTGCTTAGAAGTTACCCTGGGGCCCTTTGTGACCTCGCCAACTATTACACGTCTTGCTCTTGGAGTGATCTTTGTTGGTCGACCACTCCTGGGGAGCGTAACAATGATCTTGAATTTCCTCCATTTGTACACAATCTGTCTGACTGTGGATTGGTGGAGTCCAAACTCTTTAGAGATGGTTTGTAACTTTTTCCAGCCTGATGAGCATCAACAACACTTTTTCTGAGGTCCTCAGAAATCTCCTTTGTTCGTGCCATGAACACGAACATGAACACTTCCACAAACGTGTTGTGAAGATCAGACTTTGATAGATCCCTGTTCTTTAAATAAAACAGGGTGCCCACTCACACCTGATTGTCATGCCATTGATTGAAAACACCTGACTCTAATTTCACCTCCAAATTAACTGCTAATCCTAGAGGTTCAGATATTTTTGCCACTCACAGATATGTAATACTGGATCATTTTCCTTGATAAATAAATAACCAAGTATAATATTTTTGTCTCATTCGTTTAACTGGGTTCTCTTTATCTACTTTTAGGACTTGTGTGAAAATCTGATGTTGTTATAGGTCATATTTATGCAGAAATATAGAAAATTCTAAAGGGTTCACAAACTTTCAAGCACCACTGTACATATACCACTGTGATATTACATATCACAGAAATATGTTAAATGATTGTTTTTTTTATTTATTCACCTCATTTCTATCATTCTTTATCATACACCTGCTTTCACACAGCCATTTGTGCTTATTATTGTTTTTGTTATTATTTCCAGTCTAAGCACATGGTAAGTTCATGACATTTTGCCAGGCCTTACCTATAGCCAACCCATCACTGAAGTTGTGCATGCCATCTCCCATGATGACCATCCAGGCTATACTAGTGATGCCGGCATCTTTCATGTCCTTCTCTGAGTGGCAGTGCCCGTGATGTGAGTGGCCATGGCTGTGCTTCTTTGTTTCTGCCTTCTTGCTGTTTTCCTCAGCACCTACAGAGTCCTCTGTATCCATAACGGCCAGTGGAGTCTTGCTGGGAGAATCTGGAGGCTGCGGTTCCATCATCGGAGTATTACTCTGGGAAGCTGAAAAGTGGATTTTGAAAAATTATGTGTGTGTGTGTGGGGGGGCAAAACAAACAAAAACCCCTGTCTTTTGTTTATTATGTACTGTCTGAACAGGCAAGTCACTAATTGTCTTCCGACAAAGCCCTATCTAGTGAAGACTAAACACTTAATTGAACATTCATTAAAAAAAAAAGGCTTTCTTGATTTTTTTTTTTTTACTGTGTCTGACAAATGCTGTCAATCTAAATCACCTTTGCAGTTTTATAGTTTTTAAAAGTGGCCTGGTTTGTGACTTACCATCATCTAAACGTTTTAAATGCATCCACTCAGCATCCGAGCGTCTGTTTAGTTTGTGATCTGACAGCTTCTTCCCGATCTTCCCATCCTCGCCTCTCTTTTTCCTCTGACAGAAGCCACCCTGGACAGAAAGAAAAAAAAAAACCAAAAAAAACCCTTGAGTTTTTTTCCACTTCAGAAAGGGGAAAAAACCCCAGCCTGTTGCTTATTGTCTATACTTTCCTGCATTGTGGGGTCATAGCTGTTTTTGATTAATTATTATTCTTACTTATCCTAACCCAGGCCATCAACCAGCTGTACATCAACCAATCTATAGATGGCCTGTGAGAGTCTGTCTGTTAATTAATGATATTAGATTATTTTCACTAGAAAAGAGAAAATAATCATGAGTAATACTCAGGCTTGTAGTACTTGAGTTCATGACTCGGACTCAAGTCCAACTCGTGCCCTAATTTTAAGGACTTGTAACTCGACTTGGACTTGGGTGTTAACTGCATTCGGACTCAGAAATTGGAGACGAGGACTCGGATTTTTTCTTTATTTTTTGTAACATACCATAATAATTTGGCATAAGATATTTATATCTACATTAATTTTGATATGAATTTCATGCAAGAGTGTCACACCTGTGCGCCTTGGTGTGTGCATCTCGGGTGCGCTCCGGACAGCGTGCGCACGCCATAAATGACTTGCACCTGCACAGGATTAAGGTGCACACTGCAAAAAACCATATCTTAGCAAGTTAGAATATCTTGAATATCATTGAAATTATCTAGCATTTCCTATTAGAAGAATACAAGACACAATAGGAAATGCTAGATAATTTCAGTGATATTCAAGATATTGGACAGATAATTTTAATCTAGAACTAGTTTTAATAATCTCAGAGTTGAGAAGAATACAAGACACCAACTCTGAGATTATTAAAACTAGTTCTAGATTGTAACCAACTTATTCCAAGATGTCTTGTCAAGTAAAATTATCTGTCCATGCAGCAAGATAATTTCACTAGTATTAAGTAATTTTCTCCTCAAGTTCAGTTTAAAATTTTTTGCAGTGCAATCAGCGTACCTAAATAAAGACCGTGAAAACACACTTTGTAAAGTATTGAGTTGCGTTGCTGACATATTACCGACCCTTATTTCCTTGTTTGGTTTGCTGAGCCCTGATTTCCTGTTTCTCGTCTTTGATTCTGCCGAGTCTACGATAGTCTGTTTGTGCCTCGCTCGACCTATTGCCTGTTTCACTGTTTTACGATTTTGCCTGCCATTCTGGGGTAAGTTTCCCAATAACGTTGCCCTTTAGGGCTAAAGAGAGAATTGAGAGACTCTTCAGCAACGGACGTTGTCTCTGTACATGGTTTTCCCGAACTCACTCGTCAGAAGGAGTCTTAACAGCAACATTACGAACAGCTTCTTTGCAATGTGCATCCCCAATACAGGCACAAGTAGTTGCTAAATCCAGTCCAGGAGGTCACATGGCATTCATTTTTTTACCAAAAAAACAATTATAAAGTGTTTAAAATACATAAAAATATCGTATTGTCACTAAGCATTACATATATAATGTGGCAGAGGTGGAAAGAGTACTAAAATATTATACTCAAGTACAAGTACTGTTACTCTGATGAAATTTTACTTAAGTACAAGTAAAGTTACCAGACAAAAAATCTACTCAAGTAAAAGTAGATCATTTAAAATGTACTTTGAGTAAAAGTAAAACGTTACTTTTAACAATGGGTGTTTTCTGCCTCCATTGTCTCTCATCTCATCTCATCATCTCTAGCCGCTTTATCCTTCTACAGGGTCGCAGGCAAGCTGGAGCCTATCCCAGCTGACTACGGGCGAAAGGCGGGGTACACCCTGGACAAGTCGCCAGGTCATCACAGGGCTGACACATAGACACAGACAACCATTCACACTCACATTCACACCTACGGTCAATTTAGAGTCACCAGTTAACCTAACCTGCATGTCTTTGGACTGTGGGGGAAACCGGAGCACCCGGAGGAAACCCACGCGGACACGGGGAGAACATGCAAACTCAACACAGAAAGGCCCTCGCCGGCCCCGGGGCTCGAACCCAGGACCTTCTTGCTGTGAGGCGACAGCGCTAACCACTACACCACCGTGCCGCCTAAACTGTAAAATATAATTTAAAACTACAAACATTACATGAAGCATACAAAGACAGTGTAATTCATCATACACATTATCTGTAAAAACCATGCACAATGCTCACTTCATACATACTAGATTTTCATAAAAAAATTGTATGAGGAAAATGCAAAAGGGGCCACTTTCAGGAGTAAATCATACATGGCATATATATTTATTTATAAATCCTTATAAGGATTTATAAGGATTTACTACTAAGACAGTGGTAAATTCGTATAAGTTCAAATCACACGACACGTATTCAAATCACAACTGATTTATTTTACTGTTGGACAGATCACAGCATATCTAGCCTAGCTGCACATAGCCTAGCTGCTGGTAGGCTGATAACTGATAAGTAGCTGATATTCTGAACAGATTGGTGATCCTTACCTTAAAAAAGTCTGTGACTTTAGGCAACGATTCTATCATTACCTGCATCTCTCTCTTTTTTTCCTTTTATGCGCCCCGCTAACGACCTGCATCTCTCTCTTTTTTTCCTTTTATGCGCCCCGCTAACGTGAACGCTTCATCTTTCAAAGCCTCTAAATTTGTGTCTCAGTAGTCTGCAGTCTTTGGCGCGCTTTCGTGCGTGACGTTACATTTTGTTCCATTTTATTCTGGTACAGTTGTGGGTGTTCGTTTCGCGAACCACATCCACCATATCTCTTACAGCAGGCTACTGTGCGCTCATTTATTTCTAACCTTATTTCTATCCGTACATTAATGTAGGCCCACGATTCCGACAGTTTATTATTTTATTAATATTACAAGGCCCCTGATTGGCTGTGGCCCAGGGGCGTGAGCCCCCCTTAAAGCACCGGTGCATGTCCGCCATCGTCTGTGTGAGACTCGCGCGCGCGACAACTGTCCTTCCCGTGATTCATTTCCAGAACGCATTTCCCCTTCTCCGTTTTAGCCTTTTTTTAATTATTATTTTTTTTTACTCAGTAACGGTTGTGATGTAAAATGTACCGAAGTACACTACTTAAAAGAAAGCATACTTAAGTAAAAGTAAAAGTACACTCTTTAAAAATTACTTGAAAAAGTATAAGTACACAAAAAAGCTACTCAAGTACAGTAACGCGAGTAATGTAATTCATTACTTTCCACCTCTGTAATGTGGTAATTAATAATTAAAACTATTTTACATTTTTGGGCAATGTTTTTTTTTTTTTTATTCCAAGCATTTTTTTAAATAATTGAATAAATGTTCACACAAAAGAATAAGCAAATAATAAAGTAAATAATTAAGTAAATGCGTTCCCCGTGCCTGCTCATTTCACTGTTACTCAAACATACACAATGCCAAGTTGGCAATGCTCTCCCTTATATGTGCACACGCCGAGAGAGAGAGACAGAGAGAGAGGTTATAATCTGTGTGTAGCCTAACTAAGGAGGTTGAATTGAATGACATACATACATACATACATACACACACACACAATATATATATATATATATATATATATATATATATATATATATATATATATACACACACACACACAGTCATGTGAAAAAGAAAGTACACCCTCTTTCAAGTCCAGGTTAAGTGTCAGGACATAATAAAAAAAATCATCTGGTCCTTACCAGGTCTTAAAATTAGGTAAATACAACCTCAGATGACCAATAACACATGACATATTCACCCGTCATTATTTATTTAACACAAAGTAAGCCAAAAATGCAGTATCAGTGTGTGAAAAATTAAGTACACCCTTACTGCTTCCATAGAAATTATGAAGGCAATTAGCAGCCAGGTGTTGCTGATCAAATGAATTTGATTAATTGATCATCATAAGTGTGATCACCTCTTAAAAAGCAGAAGTTTTGGCAGTTTGCTGGTCTGGAGCACTCAGGTGTATGTTAACACAATGCCAAGGAGGAAAGACATCAGCAATTGTTGCTGCACATCAGTCTGGGAAGGGTTATAAGGCCATTTCCAAACAATTCTACTGTGAGAAAGATTATTCAGAAGCGGAAAACATTCAAGACAGTTGCCAATCTTCCGAGGAGTGGATGCCCCAGCATACTTACTCCAAGGTTAGACCGTGCAATGCTCAGAGAAACTGCAACACGGTGGTATAGTATATATTGCAACACGGTGGTATAGTGGTTAGCACTATCACCTCACAGCAAGAAGATTCTGGGTTCAGGCCCAGTGGCCGGCGAGGACCTTTCTGTGTGGAGTTTGTATGTTCTCCCCATGTTTGTGTGGGTTTCCTCTGGGTGCTCCAGTTGCCTTCAGTCTAAAGACATGCGATTTAGGTTAACTGGTGGCTCTAAATTGACCATAGGTGTGAATGTGAGTGTGGATGGTCGTTTGTCTCTGTGTCAGCCCTGCGATGACCTGGTGACTTGTCCAGGGTGTACCCCACCTCTCGCCCATAGTCAGCTAGGATAGGCTCCGGCTTGCCTGCGACCCTGTAGAACAGGATAAGCAACTACAGATGATATATATATATATATATATATATATATATATATATATATATATATATTTATTGTGGCAGTGGGGGCGTGTTCAAGCGTCGGTCTGTGAACGGAGGGTGGAGTCAGGAAAGGTAAGTGGCAGAATCACTACACCTGATGTTAGTTAACCTGTGTTTGTGTGTCTTCCCCAGTGACCACGCCCTATAAAAGGAGAGAGAGAGCAGAGGAAGAGAGCTCTCTCCCCAACCAGACGACTTGTATGTGTGCGCGTGTGCGTCCGTGGCAGGGAGAGTATACTGCGATTGAAAAGTGCAAAATAAGAGTTTTTGGAACTCAGTTCTGGCCTGCCGTACTTCTGTGCCCCACCCACCTGCTCTCATTGCTACAGTGGTGCCGAAACCCGGGACGGGAGCACAGAGGAGAACAGCCCCATGGAGTCCTCCCCCTTCGCGGACCTGATCCACGCCCTCGCCACAGCCCAACAGAGCCAGCACCAGGCGCTAGTCGCCCTCCGAAAGGAGCAAGACCAACGGTTCGAGGCCGTGGTGCTGGCGCAACAGGATGAGCGTCAGGCATTCCGGCACCTCCTCGCGTCGGTGGGGTCCACCACCTCCACCGCCGCGGGCCCTTCCCACCTCACCCTAACAAAGATAGGCCCGCACGATGACCCCGAGGCCTTCCTCGCGCTCTTTGAGCAAGCAGCAGAGGCCTGGGGCTGGCCGGTGGAACAGCGCGCAGCGCGCCTCCTCCCCCTGCTAACGGGCGAGGCGCAGCTGGCCGTGCTACAGCTCCCCGCCGACAGCCAGCTGGTCTACGCAGACCTGCACCGGGCCGTCCTCCAGCGTGTGGGGCACACCCCAGAACAACACCACCAGCGCTTCCGCGCTCTGCGCCTAGAGGAGGTCAGCCGGCCGTTCGCGTTTGGCCAGCAATTCCGGGATACCTGCCAGCGGTGGCTGAGGGCTGACAACCACGATGCTGAGGGAATCGTAGATCTGGTGGTACTGGAACAGTTCATCGCCCGACTGCCCGAGGCGACCGCGGAGTGGGTCCAGTGCCATCGCCTGGCATCGCTGGATCAGGCCATCGAGCTGGCGGAGGATCACTTGGCGGCTGTTCCGACGGCAGGACAGCAGATCTCCTCTTCTCCCCTCTCCTCTCTCTCTCTTTCCCCCTCCCCTTCTGTGTCTCGTCCTCGCCCCGTTCCCCCACCGCGGAGGCGGGGGCCGGTTCCACCCCAGCCGGCCCGCCGCACCCGTGGTGCCCTCCCGTTTCCCACTTCCGTGTCTGTCTCTCCCCCCCTCAGGTGAGTGAGCCCCGGAGCGCCGGTGCAGAGAGAGAGCTTGGGCCGGTTTGCTGGCGCTGCGGGGAGCCGGGGCACCTCCAGCATCAGTGTTCGGTAATGGAGGTGGGCGCGGTGGTCTGGATCCCCGACATGCCATGGACCGCCCTCGATCGGGCCAGAGCGTATCGCATACCAGTGAGTATCCAAGGGGATATGTATCAGGCTTTGGTGGACTCCGGCTGTAATCAGACCTCAATCCACCAAAGCCTGGTGCAAGACGAGGCATTGGGCAGAGCACAATTGGTGAAGGTGTTGTGTGTGCATGGGGATGTTCACAGCTACCCTTTAGTGTCGGTCCACATTCTATTTCGAGGGGAGAAATTTAGTGTAAAGGCGGCGGTTAATCCTCGCTTTACACACTCAATAATTTTGGGGACTGATTGGCCGGGATTTCGGGAATTAATGACTCATTAAGTGAAGAGTGGGTCCTGCCATAGTTTAGCGGGGGTAGGTCCCGGTGTGGTATTGGCGGGAGCAGCTGTCACAGAGCCATGTACGTCATCACCGTGTCAGAGTGAGGAGCAGCAGGCTCCTCCTCCCTCTCTCGGGGATTCCCTTGCGGACTTCCCGTTAGAGCAGTCGCGAGCCGAGACTCTGTGGCATGTGTTTGACCAAGTGAGAGTAATCAATGGTCAAACGCTCCAGCCAAACGCCACACCATCCTTCCCCTATTTTTCCATTATGAGAGATAGATTATACCGAGTGACGCAGGACACTCAGACTAAGGAGCCGATAACACAACTTTTGATTCCAAAGAGCCGCCGGGAATTGGTATTCCAGGCGGTTCACTTTAATCCCATGGCTGGACACTTAGGGCAGGATAAGACACTAGCCCGGATAATGGCCCGGTTCTATTGGCCAGGGATTCACGGCGATGTCCGTAGGTGGTGTACGGCATGCCGTGAATGCCAGTTAGTAAATCCAGCGGCCATTCCAAAAGCGCCTTTGCGCCCTCTGCCATTAATCGAGACCTCGTTCAAAAGAATTGGGATGGATCTCGTCGGGCCATTAGATCGGTGAACACAAGGATATCGCTTTATTTTAGTTCTGGTGGACTATGCAACGCGATACCCGGAAGCAGTGCCGCTGCGCAATATCTCAGCACGTAGTATTGTGGAAGCACTCTTCCACGTCATCTCCCGAGTTGGAATCCCCAAAGAGATTCTGACTGATCAAGGCACTTCGTTTATGTCACGCACACTGCACGAACTGTATGGGTTACTGGGAATTAAGCCGATCCGCACCAGCGTTTATCACCCACAAACGGACGGCTTAGTTGAATGGTTTAATCGCACCCTCAAGACCATAATTAAAAAATTTGTAAGCAAGGACGCATGTAACTGGGATAAATGGCTCGAGCCCCTGCCTTTTGCAGTGTGAGAGGTCCCACAAGCCTCCACGGGGTTCTTCCCATTTGAATTATTATATGGACGAAAACCGCGCTGCATCCTAGATGTGCTGCGGGAAAATTGGGAGGAGAGACCTTCAACAAGCAAAAATGAAATTCAATACATTATTGACCTGCGCGCAAAACTCCACACACTCACACACACAACCCAGGAGAATTTGTGGCAGGCTCAAGAACAGCAAATCCGCCTGTACAACAGGGACACGCGCCTTAGGGAGTTCGCACCGGGAGATAAAGTGCTCATACTGTTGCCCACGTCGAGCTCCAAATTGATCGCCAAGTGGCAAGGACCCTTTGAGGTCACACGGCGAGTCGGGGGCATCGACTATGAGGTGAGGCGAACGGACAGGGGCGGGGTGGTACAGGTTTACGACCTCAATCTGTTAAAACTTTGGAACGAGGAGGTCCCCCTGGCGTTGGTGGCGTTGGTTCCAGAGAAGGCGGAGCTGGGGACGGAGGTTCAAAGGGGAACACTGGCATCGCTTACCACTCCGGTCCCCTGTGGAGACCACCTCTCCTCAACCCAACTCACGGAGGTTGCCCAGTTGCAAGCCGAATTTTCGGACGTGTTCTCTCCCCTGCCCGGCCACACCCGCCTCATAGAACACCACATTGAGACGCCCCCGGGGGTGGTAGTGCGCAGCCGCCCTTACAGGCTGCCCGAACACAAGAAAAAGGTGGTTCGGGAAGAACTTGAGGCCATGCTCGACATGGACATCGTCGAGGAATCCAACAGTGACTGGAGCAGCCCGGTGGTCTTGGGTCCCAAGGCCGACGGGTCGGTCCGGTTCTGTGTGGACTACAGAAAAGTCAACGCGGTGTCTAAATTCGATGCGTACCCAATGCCTCGTATTGACGAGTTGCTTGATCAACTAGGCATGGCTCGTTTTTATTCAACACTGGATTTAACAAAGGGATATTGGCAGATCCCCTTGACTCCATTATCCCGAGAGAAAATGGCCTTTACCACACCGTTTGGCTTACACCAGTTTGTCACACTTCCTTTTGGGCTGTTTGGGGCGCCCGCTACGTTCCAGCGGCTTATGAATAGGGTCCTCTGCCCCCACGCCACCTATGTGGCCGCATACCTAGACGACATTATAATCTAAAGTAATGACTGGCCGTGGCATTTACAACACCTGAGGGCCATCCTTAGGTCGCTGAGGCGAGCGGGTCTCACAGCCAACCCGAAGTGTGCGCGACTGGGCAGGTGGAAGTACGGTATCTGGGCTTCCACTTGGGCAATGGGCAGGTGCGTCCCCAAATTAATAAGACAGCAGTGATTGCGGCCTGCCCGAGGCCCAAGACCAAAAAGGGGGTGAGACAGTTCCTGGGGCTGGCTGGCTACTATTGTAGGTTCATACCTAATTATTCAGACGTCACCAGCCCGCTGACTGATCTGACTAAAAAGGGGGCACCAGATCCGGTCCAGTGGATGGAGCAATGCCAGCGGGCTTTCTCTGAGGTAAAGGCTGCACTGTGTGGGGGGCCACTGTTACACTCCCCTGACTTCACTCTCCCCTTTGTTTTGCAGACGGACGCGTCGGACAGGGGGCTGTTCTGTCCCAGGAAGTGGAGGGGGAGGACCGCCCAGTGCTGTACATCAGTAGGAAGCTGTTGGTGCATGAGGGCCGCTACAGCACTATAGAAAAGGAGTGCCTTGCCATCAAGTGGGCGGTCCTCGCCCTCCGCTACTACCTACTGGGACGCCCTTTCACCCTCTGCTCGGACCACGCAGCCCTCCAGTGGCTCCACCGCATGAAGGATGCCAACGCGCAGATCACCCTGCGCTGGAGTATCTGGCACTCCAGCCGTTTAAGTTTGAGGTGATCCACAGGCCGAGGGCGCAGATGGTCGTGGCGGACTTCCTCTCCCGTCGGGGGGGGGATTAGCTACAGGCTGGACGGCTCCCCGGCCTGAGTCGGGCAGTGGGGGTATGTGGCAGCGGGGGTGTGGTCAAGCGTCGGTCTGTGAACGGAGGGCGGGGTCAGGGAAGGTAAGTGGCAGAATCACTACATCTGATGTTAGTTAACCTGCGTTTGTGTGTCTTCCCCAGTGACCATGCCCTATAAAAGGAGAGAGAGAGCAGAGGAAGAGAGCTCTCTTCCCAACCAGACAACTTGTGTGTGTGTGTGTGTGTGTGTGTGTGTGTGTGTGTGCGCGTGCACGTGTGTGGCTGGGAGAGTATATTGCGACTGAAAAGTGCAAAATAAAAGTGTTTTTGGAACTCAGTTCTGGCCTGCTGTACTTCTGTGCTCCACCCACCTGCTCTCATTGCTACACACACACACACTTTTTATATATATATATATATATATATATATATATATATATATATATATATATACACACACACACACACACACATATATATATATAAAATCTTATGTACACACAGATCAAAACCTCTCTCGCGCGCGCTCTCTCACACACGCACAATGTTAGAGGTGCAGAAATTTGTCTCATTTATGACACTAAATTAGATAATCACTGGCCTTATGGAGTTAAATTTGATGAAAATGTAGCGAAATCAATGTGACATTATGATATCCATACATGATTCCAGACCATATTGAAATATATTCCTAATGTTTTCATATGTTTATTTAATAATTAACTCTTATGTTAATTAAATTAAATATATTAATATATGTTAAATATAGGGCGGCACGGTGGTGTAGTGGTTAGCGCTGTCGCCTCACAGCAAGAAGGTCCTGGGTTCGAGCCCCGGGGCCGGCGAGGGCCTTTCTGTGCGGAGTTTGCATGTTCTCCCCGTGTCCGCGTGGGTTTCCTCCGGGTGCTCCGGTTTCCCCCACAGTCCAAAGACATGCAGGTTAGGTTAACTGGTGACTCTAAATTGACCGTAGGTGTGAATGTGAGTGTGAATGGTTGTCTGTGTCTATGTGTCAGCCCTGTGATGACCTGGCGACTTGTCCAGGGTGTACCCCGCCTTTCGCCCGTAGTCAGCTGGGATAGGCTCCAGCTTGCCTGCGACCCTGTAGAAGGATAAAGCGGCTAGAGATAATGTGTGTGTGTGATGTGATGTTAAATATATTAAAGACACTCTTGGCCTTAAGAGGCTTTCAGGAAACCCACCCCTGGATTGTTTACCTGTCTGCACTTGTATTAATAAACAGACCTTCTGCACTTACATCTGTCTCCCAACCATCTCTGACAGAATACTTCACACTCCTTGATAAAGAGAATGAACATTTACCTGTTCTTACATCATGTTCAGGAACAAACTAATGTTAATGGTGCTAAAACAGCCACCATCTTGGTGTGGTTGGAGTGTTGGACTTGACTCGGATCAATAGTGGACTCAACTCAGACTTGACTCGAATTTTTTTTAATGACTTGGACTTGAACACTGGGGACTTGAAACTGGACTCGGACTCAAGGTTTAGTGACTCGACTACAACACTGGTCATAACATTTCATCAAAATCGATATAAGCATGCCTGAGTTTGGTGAAAAACTAAACTAACTTTTATTTAAATTATCTATGACTCTTTTGAGGCAATGGAATGTATTTTTTTTTGTTTTTTTGACAAAATACACTAATTAAAAAGTAAATGAAGTAAATAATTAAAACATGAATTAATAAATTAAAATGTGAAATAAATACTTAAAATGTCCATTACTTAGTTTAAACTTCACAATAACATCTCAGTAGATGTTAAATCACTGAGTAGATACATTTATTTCATGATCACTAGTATACCGTATACCTTGAAATAATTAAAACTGTCAGTCACCCATCAAAGTTGGTGGGTGGGGTCTAGCATCTGATCTACTCAAATCACTTGCCTGTAGGGTTACTACGGTGACCAGATCTGAGGTTGTTTACAACAGAGATGTTATAAAGGAGGAGAAAAACCCCTTAAAGAAACCTGAATAGAAATCTATGGGAAAAGTCTGTCAAAAGTTGATCAACTTTTACCTGTGTAGTAAAATGTTAGTAGCCTATTCCTTGGCAGTGAGTTCATTGATGAGTGTTTATGCTCCCCTCTCTCACCAGTTAAGCTAGCATCAACTAAATACATTAAAATGTTCAGTGTGTTTTTCCTGAAACCAAAGATTATACTGGAACACTTGTTCAACTAGTACTATCACACTACTAGTACTAGAACATGTTTGTGCATGAGATACAAATGTGTACTTTATGCTTCTGCGCTACCATCTACACTTGTTCAGTCATTTCTTAGTGGTTCTGTCTCAGCCCTCACAACCCAAATGATTTTGGCCACTTGGTAGTGGATTTGAATAGCTAGCACTGGTCCAAACTGACAACAGTCCCTGTCCTGTCTGAAGCAGCCTCGTACCCCATTGTCTTTGTAATGTTTGACCATCCTGATGCAGTGCTCGATGATGAAGAGAAGGTAGATTCCTGCCAGTGCTGTCAGACCCTTCCACACACCATCAAACTCCGTGAGCAGATCTGTGTCCTCATCAGCTCCATGACTGTGCTCATTGTGACTGTGATCATGGCTTCCTTGAGACTAGATGATAAAACAGAATATGGAAAAATGCATGAACTCAATGCACTGTGACAGAAAAGACAATTCACAAGCTCTATTGCAAAACCCAATAATGCAGTACACATGCAATCAGTGGTCATTAAACACACATCACTCAGCCTCTTCAAGCAGAAAGTTCACTTAGTCTTACGTGAGGCAGCAGATGGAGGAGGGCATCACCACTCAGTGTGCCCACTGCCAGCGCCACAAGGAAGGTGAGCAGGAACTTGAAGCAGGACTGATTGAGGATGGGCACCAGTACAACACCCAGCAGGGACAGCAGACTGATCACGGTGATGGACACAAAGCCCCACAACCAGATCCATGCTGCAACAACAAGAGCAAGTACTCAGTGCTGCTGAAATGAAAGTAACATCAACTCAACGCTGAGCGTTTGAATGACAGGACATTAAAGGTGCAATACTTGATTTTTTTTTAATATACTTTATGTGGAAAAATTACCTGGAAGGTGTAGAGCATGATACAAAAACAAACAATGGATTAAGTTGTGGTTTAGTGAAAGTATATTAAGTCAGTGACGAAACGCATTTGGACAACGGTACTTCCTGTCTGGAATGCTTGTGTGTTTGGATGCACCTCCTGTAAGTCATTCTATAGACACACTATAGGGCACCGTAGACCCTGGGGGTGGAGCTTCATGAACATGGATGGGAATCATGTTGAACCCACCTAACCATTACAGACCTTTTATAAAAAAAAAACCCAACAACTAAATCTTATCTAATGCACCTTTCAGTTGACCCAGTGTCTGAATTAAGGCTTGTAAACACCAGATATGACAAATTTGTGATGCGAACGTGTGCACACCGAATCTGATGCAAAATTTTTTACCATGTTGTGTTCTATTTCGTGCCAGTTTTGTGCCGTCAGGAGTGTCCTGAGTGAATGACGGAGTAATCTAGCAGTGATGAAAAGCCATACTATTTACAGACATGTTCTTAAAAAAAAGAGAGTTTTGGGTAAATCCGTTCATGGAAAGGAGAATATCATAATCTTGCTCAAGAGTTAAAGCTGAGAGATGGGATGTTGGGCAACGAGAAAGAAGCTCACAGTGTTGGGTGTTCATGGGTGGAATATAGCAGCTCAGCCCCTGTATGAGTGACACTGGCACAGAGCAGAGGCTCACCACTATATTCAAGGCTGATTTTCTGGCTTTTTGCAGCTTCTCATTTTTATTGTGCGACATCAGTGGAACCTAGTGGAGCCCTTACTTTAGGGGTCAGGTGATCATTTTCGCAACAAATAAGGCAGCTCAGAATTTCTATTTATTTATTAATTATTTTACATCACACCAAATTTCGTTCTTGTATTTAATGAACACGTCTTTAATGACCTGCCTGATTTTGGGCTAATGTTTTGTTCGAAAATTTGGAAAATGCGTGCAAGGGACTGTATTTCATACTATGATCTTTTCTACTGTCTAAGGCTGCAGTCATAGATACAGCATTTAGTCTGTTTGAATCTAGCCCCAGTATGGTTTGTTTGTGCAGGTGTGAGAACATAGCAATCACACTAGGGGGAAACCAGAGCACCCAGAGGAAACCCACACAGACGGGGGAGAACATGCAAACTCCACACAAAAAGGTCCCCATTGGCCGCTGGGCTCGAACCCAGAACCTTCTTGCTGTGAGGCAACAATGCTAACCACTACACCACTGTGCCGCCCAAAACAATTTGGAGTGTCTAAGTGATGTGTTCTCCATCCACTTCCATATCATGTGGTTTAATTACATTAAGACGACATTTCAACCAAATTACAGGAATCAAACCAAACATGCCGTGTGATTTGGGTTATGTGCAGTATTTTTTGATGTGATACGATCAAAGTCACGAGGCACAAAACAAGTTAAAGAACAGGTCTGTAGGGCTGCACAAATGCCGTGTGTGTTCTAGATATCTGGACTGATGAACAAATGGAGAAAAACAAAGCAAACAAACCAACAAACAAAAATCTGGATCTGACACACAAAATGATTATGAAAGCAGCTCTGTGTTCTGTGTGCTTTCTGAGATTTCTACACAATTCAAAACCAGTGCAGCCCTGTCAGTAACTGCTGGCGATTTTGCCGTCCCCCCCCCCAAAAAAAAAAGGAAATTTTCCTTGTATTTTCATGCAACATGCTTTATTTGTTTTTATTAAGTGAGAAAAGTGATCTTTTTTTAGATGGCAGGAATCATGTTTGTGCTAGGACAGTGGACATTGTTTACTAGTATCTGTGTTAGTACTGTGCATGCTTTATCTCGCCAAGTTAGCTTTGCACTTTATAAATGTGAAGTCTGCTGATTCATGTATTTTGTTGCCAGTAAAAATCACATGATTTGATTGAGAGCTTTATGGTCAAATTTAATAGACAAGTAAAAAGTGCAATGTGTGTTAGATTTTGTTTAGATTAATAGAATTACAACTGAAAAGGAGTTTCAGTCACATTTTTTGCATAAAGGTGTTTAATTGTAGCATAAATACATAAATGTATAAATCATTAAGAATAATTTACACTGACTCAAGTTTTAACTCAAGTTCCTCATTTAAAAATATTTTGCCTCTTTCGTTCTTGATGGTTAAAGTTTACTAAATATTTCAGTTTCACAAGATCTAAACAAAGAAAATTATTTGTTGTTGTTCTAATCTTGAAGCAGAGTTGCTATTTTCCTATCGAAGCCTCGACCCCTGCAGAATTTTGAAGATAATAATAATAATAATAATAATAATAATTTACACTTATATAGTGCCTTTCTCAAACTCAAGGTCACTTTACAAAGATCAAAGAAAACAGAACACACACACACACACACACTAAAAAAAAGTTGCTAAAGAGTGGTGAGTTTATGCAGTGGTGGTGAAGTGTTCATGAAACAGAAAGGTTTTGAGAGGAGATTTGAAGAACGGATAGTTCTTCAAATATAGATAGTCTCGACCTTCATAATAATAATCAAATACTCAAGAATTTACTACATAAGTTGATCCATGATTGACTTGTAAAACTTGAAAATAGGTCAAATTGGCATGAACTCAGAGAGGCTTTACTTTCCTTTTCATTCACGGGCAATGGTCACGTGAGGCACAAACAAAATGGTGGAGGCAGAGCCCAAATACACAGAACAAAGTCAAATCCAGAAAGGCAACACACAGATACAAGGCTTGGTAACATGAGCCACTAGGTACAGTGCATATACTTCAAGTCTGTGTGTTTAGAGAGTCCTTATAAGGGCATGCAGTGATTGCACTCTAATCTGGAACACATGCATAGTAATTAGTCCTAATGGCACTTGAAGCACGCAGCACGCACAGCGCCAACACACAGGGATGTAAACACTGATTTTTTTTTGGAAGACCCTGACTCATTGTCATTAAAGATGGGGGACATGAACTCCATTCGTTATATGCAAAAGTTCATAGTAAAAGATTTCATTATAGTGGGGTTGCAGTGTGTTAAGTTCACAACAGAAGCCCTGATTAGATATGTTGAAGTGGTAACAATGTATAGAGTCTAAAAATGAACTTAATAAGCCAATCACTTTAATTGTATTTTAATGAGAGTTATTTAAAAGTTGTAGAAGTCATACATTCAGAATACTTTTTACAGTTACTTTATATGATGTGTTTTCATTGTGCATTACTGTTTACAATAACTATCGCAAATCCTGTTCATCGGGGGGGGGGGGACCCCACAAAGTCATAACTCGTTTATTTTAGTAAAATGCCTGACTTAATTAAATTCAACATGGTGTTTAACGTGTTCCCTGATGCACAGATTTCTGGATAATGGGTAAGAGCGGATTAAAAAAAAAAGTGTTAAAAGAGCTCACATTATTGAAAACTATATTGCTTACTCCAAGTCCATATTTCAAAATATTAATTACAGTTAACCACATTAATATGCACAATGATTTTTTAAAAATGCACTTGGCACTTTTTTGCTAAAACTGATCCATAGGGAACACTGACCGGAGGTGCTCAGGCTCAGACAGCCTCTATGCTTTCTAAGCTAGTGGAGGTGAAAGACTTACAAGACAAATTTGAGGGACGATGGGAAGAGCAGCAAATTACAGACAAGAACTTACAAAGGATCCACACTCGTTTAGAAGTGCACACTGTTTCTGGAGGAAAAAGCAATCACGCACAGACAATTATATAGGCCTAATAAGTGAGTGTCTCTCTCTCTCTCTCTCTCTTATACACACACACACACACACACACACACACACAAATGACTAATGGATGTGTCATTTGATTGATTGATTGATTGATTGATTGATTGATTGATTGATTGATTGACTAACTAACCAACCATGTACTGAGTTATCAATGTAATCAGTGGTTTATCGATGTCTTTTTCATGGATTAGGAATAAACATAGTGACAAAAAAGTATCACTGTCCTTCATATGGACTGACTGTAAATACCAAAACTTCTAATAAACAAGTGTTGCCAGGCAAAACAAACCTCGCCCGGCCTTTCCGGTGACTTTGACCTTCACCCGATTACCCCAAAAATTTAAATCAGGTAATCTACAGACCATTGCTCACCTACCCTGAAAATTCGAAGTCAATCAGTGCAACCGTCTAGACGCTAGATTGTTAACAGACAGACACACAAACAAACCGCACTGATTACAATACCTCGCCCCACTTACTCCGTCATGAGCGAGATAATAAAGCCAGGTTTATACTGTACAATTTCTCGCTCAACTTTCATGATAGAGCACTCAAGACCTTGCCATCATTAGGAGGACGGCAGAGGATGACGAGATGAATTACATTTTCCTGTTTTGATATTAAAGCACACTTTGAAGAACTGGAATTAATGCCCCCCCCTTTTTTTAAGCCAGGATCGGTTCCAAACTCTACTCCTTCAGCATCAATTATTAATTATGTTTCTCTTGTTATACTGATGGCTTGTTTCTGTTTACGCAAGTTCCTTGGATGACATACACAGTGCACTAACATTCAGAATCTAATAGGCATGTAACAATTACCCAATTCATGATTTGATTCACGATACTGGGATCACAACATGATATTTTTGAAAAAAAATAATGATGAAAATTTTATAACCCCCAAAAGTAACATTTATTTTCCTGTTCTTTATCAACTTAAATATTCCTTTTGTTCAATTAAATCACCAATAATAATTATTTGCCCACATTTGTAAAGGTTGGAGGCCTATTAACTAAAATATTTATTTTATTAAAAATGAAAAAATATGTTGTTGTTAATAATAATAATAATAATAATAATAATAAAGATTTAAGAACATTTGTACTGCCTCCATTTGTTTTTCTTTACCTTTCAGCAATCTGTAAAAATGGAGCTCCCATTTCTTGTTAAATCTATTTGTACAGTCAATCACACAACAGCTCTTTTACATTTTAGATCTGTTTTTGTGTGTTTTCATAGCTTTAGGTCTGTGTTACTTCCACCTCCAGTGAAGTCCCATGCACTCCCACTATTTTACATTATCGGGCCCTCTGTGGTCTAAATAATGCAATTACACCTAGGAGAAACAGGGATTACACAGCCTGATAATCGTGATTCACTCTTGATTTGATTCATCATAAAATTGTATTCTGATTTATTGTCACACGATATATTATTACATGCCTATAACCTGACTTGGAGAACAAAATGTTACTGCACAGTCAGTTATAGAACTTGGCTAATATTTTATTTCAGGGCTCATACAGTGTGCCAAGAGATCACAGAGTGCAAAACAGACTTTACTGTACCTATAGAGCTGGCTTTTTTTGAGTTCAAGTCCGACTCTGTGTTAATTCAGCAAGCATAAATATTCCCGATATCTATAAAGAATATAATGGCAGTGCTTTTCTCTTTAATATCATGTTTGTCTGGATTACTCTTACAGTAAACACAGGAACTTATCTACAACTCAGCATGCTTCTTGTAGGAGGTTATTTTTGTACTGTCAATTGCCTTGTGTGTGGGGGTTTGTTGCACATCAAATGATTTCACAACTTTATTACAGAGAGTAATCCTTTTGTAAATCATAAAGGAAGATAAAGAAAGCAGACTAAGAGGATACCACAATAGTTTTATAGAACAAACAAGAACAATTTATATACGCAACAAGAACCATTTATATTAGGACAGTAGATAAATTTAGATAAGAGCTTATTCAATTTCAGATAACAGCCATTTGTAAAAAAAAAAACGGACATGTTCCTGAGAGAAATGGTATACAGAAATGTAAACATCATTATGCTTTGAGGTAAACTGTTAACTACACATTTATTTGGCTTACCAGATTCGGTCACTCAGCTCAGATATCAGCAAAGCTATTACATTATAATTGTACAGTATATGTCTGCTCAACACCTGAATTACACGTGCAGTAAAATAGTGCATTAGAAACTTGGCAGGGACCCCTGGGGAGTTTTAGCTTGCACATATTATGTGAGGAAAAAGACAAAAAGTTCAGAATACTGGAGCAGATTAAGCTGCTCCAGTAACTGTCAGAGTCAGTGTGAATACGAGTGTGATGCCATCTGATATAGCCCTAAAGCATGAAATAATGAGGACTGTGGTGCCTTTATTAATGGTTGCTTGTACCTGAGGTTTGAGACGCTTCCTGAACGTCGACCTGGTGGTAATGGTGGATACAGAGGCGACTGTCTATCTGATAGAGTAGGGCAGGACACAGGTAGGTGAACTGTGCTGGGGAAATTAATGAGTCAGGACTCAGGCCATAGTGGAGCAGCAGCTGAGTGAGATTTAGACACTGAAAGACAAGAAGAGGACAGAGTGAGCCATGGTTCAAAATGGTTTAAGAGTTTGCAATAACAGTGAAGTGAGCTACCTCCTCATGTTGGTGAGGTATTTCCTGAAACAAATCAGCCAAAGATGAGTTTGGGTTTATCATCTCTCCTGGTACTGCGCGCTTTTCTTTGCTGGACTTTCCTTGATGGTGGTCATGATCGTGATCATGCTCATGGACATTCCCACTATCGTCCACCACAGAGCTGATGGGAAGGTTGGGTGTTCTGCTTTGTCTATGCTGTCCTTTAGTTGTTTGTAGCCTCCTGATCAACATAGGCATTGAGGTAGCAGGCTGACTGAAGGGCTGGAGAGCGAGTGCCTCAGGATTGCTAAGCTGAAGAGATGCCGAGGTCATTTGTGTAGTCTTCACCTGGTCTGTGGTGTCTGGAGTGTGGTGGTAGTGGTGAGGGTGGGGGTGTTTATGGTGATGATGGCTATGATGATGTGTCTTATTCTCATGCCTACCAGGGGCGGTGCTGTCTAAAGATGGTCCCGCAAGGTCATTGGTTTGTTCCTTTATGTGGTCATGTGAGTGCTCAAGACTGTCCTGTGTATGGTCATGGTCAGGTGTTTTAGTCTGAGTGTTGTTGTGGTCATGATCATGGTCGGGGTTGTGACTGTTATGCATGTGGTCATGATCAACGCTTTGAGTCCAAGTACTGTTATGCTCAGGTTTATGATCATGTACGTGATGGTCATGATCATGGTCATGACCATGTCCACTGTCCTTGCCCTTCCGTCCACGAGGCTTGTTCTCTACAGTTGGTCTAGCTACTGCAGTGAGACTGGGGCTACATGAGTGTCCAGGTACTACATGGGAGTCATGGTGGTGGTTATCATGGGAATGCTTCGGATGTGAATGCGAATGCCGTCCTTCCTGCATTTCCAGGAGTTCCAGGTGGTCATGGTCCAGGTTGTCATGATCCAGTCCCACCACTCGCAACTTGCCTAGACCCAGGCTCAGCAGCAGGTTCTGGAAGCCTCTGAAGTCGAGCCGGTCCTGCTGGCCATAGCGGTGGAACAGCTTCTGTATGTAGTAGTATTGCTGCTCTTGCTCTGTGGCTTCTTTCTGTTTCGGCATTGGGTGATCTGCTGGGCCCACGTAAGACTCCTTTGATATTTGGTGGTCATCATGAACATGGTCGTGGTCATGATCATGGTCATGACCATTACTGTGATTGTGGTGGTGGTGGTCATGGTGGTGGCCACTTTCATGACAGTGAGTGCACTGATGGAACAGGAGGGTGAAGACGCAGAGAAAGCAAAACTTTGTTTGTGCGTGAACTCTCATCGTCTCTTCACTTCAAGATCACTGCAAATACATTAAAAATAAAATAGATACAAGATAATAAAATTTTAAAACTGCCTTCATATAGCACGAAAAATATCATTGTAAACAGTGAGACCAAGAGCAGTGACACACTTCTAGACAGGCTATCGACACATTTTCCTCCAGACAGAGCCAACCGGACTGTTTCAGAGACCCTGCCTTTTGTAATAATAAAGAACTTTCTTGCAAAAAACATTGAAATGCATACAGTGGAATGTGCAATGCAAAGCTCAAGCTAACTACCAAAAAACTGTGGGTTTCACAGTTTGAATTTAATATGCTGGTGCAAGAATGCAGGAGAACAAAACTGACAATTTTCCAACCAGCCTCTGGCAAGTTGAATACCAGCAAACAACCAGATCACCATAAACTCAAACAGGGTTGAAATTCTAATGAACATCCATCCATCATCTACAGCCACTTATCCTGTACAGGGCGCAAGGCAAGCTGGAGCCTATCCCAGCTGACTATGGGTGGGGGTGGGGGGGGGAGTACACCCTGGACAAGTCGCCAGGTCATCGCAGGGCTAACACATAGAGACAAACAACCATTCACACTCACACCTACTGTCAATTTAGAGCCACCAATTAGCCTAACCTGCATGTCTTTGGACTGTGGGGGAAACTGGAGCACCCAGAGGAAACCCATGCAGACACTGGGAGAACATGCAAACTCCACACAGAAAGGCCCTTGTCGGCCACTGGGCTTGAACCCAGGACCTTCTTGCTGCGAGGCAACAGTTCTAACCGCTACACCACTGTGCCACCCCTCTAATGGACACACCCGGAGGAAAAAGTTTCAAACTGGAAATCAGGGGACATAGTAAAAGAGTAACATAGTATCAGGGGACATAGTAACAGAATGGCTCAAATTTCCCGAAATCATATCTACAGCCAATTATTCTTATGTATCATTAGATTTAGTTTTAAAAACTACAAAAACAAAGGTTAAGCTCTGGAACTGAAGCAGAACCCAAAGTTTGAAAGAGCTTTAAGAGCAAAGATGATTGAGAGATTTTTCCTGTGACAAACATCCTTCCACTTACAACAGCCTGATGTTGGGGAAGGGGTCATGTTATAAGAGACGTGAGTGACAGAAGTAGCACAAAGACCACAGCCTGAGAAACATGTTGCTCTTTTGCTATGGGAGAATCTTATGACAGAAAGAGGACTTTGCAATGGAGAAGTGGCATTTACAAAAGAATGTACAGGGGGGGGATAGATAGATAGAGAGAGAGAGAGAGAGAGAGAGAGAGAGAGAGAGAGAGAGAGAGAGAGAATAAATGCAACAGCGTTTTGAATGAAAACCTGCTGGATTTTTTTTTTACCCTTTCAACTATCAGGGGTAGAGAATACCATGTGCAGGTGCAGCAGAGACATCAATCTTCAACATTGGCATTTCAGAAGAACAGATTAAGTAAAAGCAATGCAGATGCAACACAGAGATCTTCATTCTTATAAATACACCACATTTAAGATGGAATTTTCTGTGACACTGCTATTACTCAAGATACAATCAGACAATCACATTGTTAGTCTGGGGGGACCCTAACTTGCACAGTCGATGGTCAGCAATATCCTCAAGCAGTCCATTTCTATGATAGGATGAAAAGATTGCTGCCTAATATATATATTTTTAAAATTACACTTCAAAAGCAGACAATAAGTGTCACTAGCACAGCTAAGCTAGCTCACATGCTGCTTTTAAAAGAATAATCATTTATTAATCATTAAGTTCCATTCTTATTTTGTTGCGTACATTACATACATGGCCTGTGTTTTGACTTTTTACTTTAGGGCAATTCCATGTCAATGTCAACCTCACCATGCAAAAATAAAGCAACATGTAATACATCAAAACCACTCCCAGAGATCTCACCTAGGCCTGTATTTTACAGATGTGAATAAGTTGAACCAATTTGTAACCAACCTAATATGTCACTGTCAGTCTTTCTTTCTTATAATGTAAACCCCAAGCTAAAATCAACTTTGATCATGTACAATTCTATATTATTGCCACAAGCCACAGAAATGTATGCTAAAATCCACAAAACAGCAAAACAATAGCCATCCTAAATATTATTTAAGAACTTTGATAGTTTTAGCTGATATTTAGAGAGTTTTTCAAAGGGTTATGATGGTTAAATTGCTGATTTTCTAAACATATGCCATGTCTATTTCAGACGCGTCACATCCATAACGGAATTTCATCACATCCATAACGCTGACTTTTCCTTCCGAAACTCTGCATGAAATACAAAATATTTTAAACAAAGATTTTTTAATATTCACCTTGGACCCCTCTATCAAATGGATATCTCCATGTCGACATTAGGTTTACAATTTCACAGAGTTTGATAAAAATGTACAGTCACCCAAGAAAAGTGATACTTTTTCTGTCACATCCATAACGCATCTTTTATTGGCATTTTCTGGCATGCCCTAGATGTACTATGGGAATTGTTCTTGTTCTATCACTTCTCCAGTATGGTACAGCCTTAAAATATGCAACACCTGTTTAAATACTGGGAGACAATAAAACATGCACTGGGTCATTTGTTGCCATTTTGAGTTCAAGTGTCACGTCCATAACGCTGGAATTGCTCTTTATTTATTTTTTATGCTTCTGTTGCACTCTTTTTTTTTTTGCTTTTGCTGTGAGCTGCTGGAACATGTAAATTTCCCCACTGAGGGATTAATAAAGTTTATCTTATCTTATGCAGAAAGATCTGAAATCATGTCCTTAAAACATGAAGGGAGCCAGATCAATGGAATTCTCCAGCCTCGGTGTCTCAAGTGTAGTATTTACACCAACTTCAGTGTGTATTTTCCAATCGATGTGCTAAAGCAAGTTAAGACACATGAGTGAGATGCCATTCTGGCTTTCAGTTTCAAACATCTGCATAATTATGAGCCTTCCTCCGAGCTCTCACCGACTGTGTTTATAAACATGCAACTAGTGTGACTTCTGAACCCCAGAAGTACAGAAGTTAGCAGATTTTATGAGTTTGAATGCATTTGTTATGAGTCTTTGACTCATTGTACCATATCAAAGATAAATAAAGCCATGATTGAATAAAAAAAATAAAAGCCCAGAGGAGATAGCATTGGGTAATAGAGAAGCCTATTTTGAGGAAATCTGGATTCACAAATAAGACAGTGCTGTCTGCTAATGCTTTGTTACCTGCCAAAAGTTTTTTTTTTTAAAGCAAAGTCATGTTTTGGAAAAAATTCTTTTATATATATATATATATATATATGGGCGGCACGGTGGTGTAGTGGTTAGCGCTATCGCCTCACAGCAAGAAGGTCTGGGTTCAAGCCCCGTGGCCGGCGAGGGCCTTTCTGTGCGGAGTTTGCATGTTCTCCCCGTGTCCACGTGGGTTTCCTCCGGGTGCTCCGGTTTCCCCCACAGTCCAAAGACATGCAGGTTAGGTTAACTGGTGACTCTAAATTGACCGTAGCTGTGAATGTGAGTGTGAATGGTTGTCTGTGTCTATGTGTCAGCCCTGTGATGACCTGGTGACTTGTCCAGGGTGTACCCCGCCTTTCACCCGTAGTCAGCTGGGATAGGCTCCAGCTTGCCTGCGACCCTGTAGAACAGGATAAAGCGGCTAGAGATAATGAGATGAGATATATATATATAAAAGAATTTTTTCCAAAACATGACTTTGCTTTAAAAAAAAAAAATTCTTTTATATATATATATATATATATATATATATATATATATATATATATATATATATATATATATACCCCTCCTAGAACTGACACCTTATTGTGGTGGAGGGGTTTGTGTGCTTGAATGATCCTAGGAGCTATGTTGTCGGGGGCATTATGCCCCTGTCAGGGTTTCCCAAGGCAGACAGGTCCTAGGTGACAGGCCAGACTAAGAGCAGTTCACCAAAACCCCTATGGAGAAAAATCCGAGGACCGTGACGTCGCCCGGGATGACGCAGCCGGGGCCCCACCCTGGAGCCAGGCCTGTGGTTGGGGCTCGTATGCGAGCGCTTGGTGGCCGGGCCTTTGCCCATGGGGCCCGGCCGGGCTCAGCCCGAAGAGGTGACATGGGCCCGACCTCCTGTGGGTTCACCACCCACAGAGGTAGCAGTAGGGGACTGGTGCAATGTGGATTGGGTGGCAGTCGAAGGCAGGGGCCTCGACGACCTGATCCCCGGACACAGCGGCTGGCTGTTGGGACATGGAATGTCACTTCGCTGGGGGGGAAAGAGCCTGAGCTTGTGAGGGAGGTTGAGAGGTACCGGCTAGAGATAGTCGGGCTCACCTCCACGCATAGCTTGGGCTCTGGAACCCAGCTCCTCGAGAGGGGCTGGACTCTCCACTTCTCTGGAGTTGCCTGTGGTGAGCGGCGGTGGGCTGGTGTGGGCTTGCTTATACAGTGGGGCAAAAAAGTATTTAGTCAGTCACCAATTGTGCAAGTTCTCCCACTTAAAAAAATGAGAGAGGCCTGTAATTTTCATCATAGGTATACCTCAACTATGAGACAAAATGAGGAAAAAAAAATCCAGAAAATCACATTGTCTGATTTTTAAAGACTTTATTTGCAAATTATGGTGGAAAATAAGTATTTGGTCAATAACAAAAAGTTCATCTCAATACTTTGTTATATACCCTTTGTTGGCAATGACAGAGGTCAAACGTTTTCTGTAAGTCTTCACAAGGTTTTCACACACTGTTGCTGGTATTTTGGCCCATTCCTCCATGCAGATCTCCTCTAGAGCAGTGATGTTTTGGGGCTGTCGCTGGGCAACACGGACTTTCAACTCCCTCCAAAGATTTTCTATGGGGTTGAGATCTGGAGACTGGCTAGGCCACTCCAGGACCTTGAAATGCTTCTTACGAAGCCACTCCTTCGTTGCCCGGGCGGTGTGTTTGGGATCATTGTCATGCTGAAAGACCCAGCCACGTTTCATCTTCAATGTCCTTGCTGATGGAAGGAGGTTTTCACTCAAAATCTCACGATACATGGCCCCATTCATTCTTTCCTTTACACGGATCAGTCGTCCTGGTCCCTTTGCAGAAAAACAGCCCCAAAGCATGATGTTTCCACCCCCATGCTTCACAGTAGGTATGGTGTTCTTTGAATGCAACTCAGCATTCTTTCTCCTCCAAACATGACAAGTTGAGTTTTTACCAAAAAGTTCTATTTTGGTTTCATCTGACATTCTCCCAATCCTCTTCTGGATCATCCAAATGCTCTCTAGCAAACTTCAGATGGGCCTGGACATGTACTGGCTTAAGCAGGGGGACACGTCTGGCACTGCAGGATTTGAGTCCCTGGCGGCGTAGTGTGTTACTGATGGTAGCCTTTGTTACTTTGGTCCCAGCTCTCTGCAGGTCATTCACTAGGTCCCCCCGTGTGGTTCTGGGATTTTTGCTCACCGTTCTTGTGATCATTTTGACTCCACGGGGTGAGATCTTGCGTGGAGCCCCAGATCGAGGGAGATTATCAGTGGTCTTGTATGTCTTCCATTTTCTAATAATTGCTCCCACAGTTGATTTCTTCACACCAAGCTGCTTACCTATTGCAGATTCAGTCTTCCCAGCCTGGAGCAGGTCTACAATTTTGTTTCTGGTGTCCTTTGACAACTCTTTGGTCTTAGCCATAGTGGAGTTTGGAGTGTGACTGTTTGAGGTTGTGTACAGGTGTCTTTTATACTGATAATGATTTCAAACAGGTGCCATTAATACAGGTAACGAGTGGAGGACAGAGGAGCCTCTTAAAGAAGTTGTTACAGGTCTGTGAGAGCCAGAAATCTTGCTTGTTTGTAGGTGACCAAATACTTATTTTACCGAGGAATTTACCAATTAATTCATTAAAAATCCTACAATGTGATTTCCTGGATTCTTTCCCCCCATTTTGTCTCTCATAGTTGAAGTGTACCTATGATGAAAATTACAGGCCTCTCTCATCTTTTTAAGTGGGAGAACTTGCACAATTGGTGGCTGACTAAATACTTTTTTGCCCCACTGTAGCTCCCCAGCTCAGCCGCCATGTGTTGGAGTTTACCCCAGTGAACGAGAGGGTCGCCTCTCTGCGCCTTCGGATTGGGGAGAGGGCTCTTGCTGTTGTTTGTGCCTACGGCCCAAATAGCAGTATAGAGTATCCGGCCTTCTTGGAGTCCCTGGGAGAGGTACTGAGGAGTGCTCAGACTGGGGACTCCATTGTGTTACTGGGGGACTTCAATGCTCACGTGGGAGATGACAGTGACACCTGGAGGGGCGTGGTTGGGAGGAACGGCCTCCCCGATCTGAACCCGAGTGGTGTTTTGTTATTGGACTTCTGTGCTAGTCACGGTTTGTCCATAACGAACACCATGTTCGAGCATAGGGGTGTCCATAAGTGCACGTGGCACCAGGACACCTTAGGTCGGAGGTCAATGATAGACTTTGTAGTCGTTTCATCTGATCTCCGGCCCTATGTCTTGGACACTCGGGTGAAGAGAGGGGCTGAGCTGTCAACTGATCACCACCTGGTGGTGAGTTGGATCCGCTGGCGGAGGAGGAAGCTGGACAGACCTGGCAGGGCCAAACGTATGGTGAGGGTCTGCTGAGAACGTCTGGCCGAGCACTCTGTTGTGGAGGTCTTTAACTCCCACCTCCGGGAGAGCTTTTCCCAGCTTCCGAGGGAGGCGGGGGACATTGAGTCTGAGTGGACCATGTTCTCTACCTCCATTGTGGACGCAGCTGTTCGGAGCTGTGGCCGCAAGGTCTCCGGTGCCTGTCGTGGCGGCAATCCCCGAACCCGGTGGTGGACACCAGAAGTAAGGGATGCCGTCAAGCTGAAGAAGGAGTCCTATCGGGCCATGTTAACCTCCAGGACTCCCGAGGCAGCTGACGGGTATTAGCAGGCCAGGCGTGCTGCAGCTCGGGCAGTTGCGGAGGCAAAAACTCGGAACTGGGAGGAGTTCGGGGAGGCCATGGAGAAGGACTATCGGTCGGCCTCGAAGAAATTCTGGCAAACCGTCCGGCGCCTCAGGAGGGGGAAGCAGTCCTCTGCCAACACTGTTTACAGTGCGGGTGGGGAGCTGTTGACCTCGACTGGGGACATTGTTGGGCGGTGGAAGGAATACTTTGAGGATCTCCTCAATCCCACCATCATGTCTTCCACTGAGGAGACTGAGGCTGATGACTCAGAGGTGGACTCGTCCATTACCCAAGCCGAAGTCACTGAGGTGGTTTGCAAGCTCCTCGGTGGCAAGGCACCGGGGGTGGATGAGATCCGCCCTGAGTATCTCAAGTCTCTGGATGTTGTGGGGCTGTCTTGGTTGACACGCCTCTGCAACATCGCGTGGCGGTCAGGGACAGTGCCTCTGGAGTGGCAGACTGGGGTGGTGGTCCCTCTTTTTAAGAAAGGGGACCGGAGAGTGTGCCCCAATTATAGGGGAATCACACTTCTCAGCCTCCCAGGGAAGGTTTACTCCAGGGTACTGGAGAGGAGAATTCGACCAATAGTCGAACCTCGGATCCAGGAGGAACAATGCGGTTTTCGTCCTGGTCGCGGAACACTGGACCAGCTCTATACCCTTCATAGGGTGCTCGAGGGTTCATGGGAGTTTGCCCAACCAGTCCACATGTGCTTTGTGGATCTGGAGAAGGCATTCGACCGTGTCCCCCGTAGTATTCTGTGGGGGGTGCTTCGGGAGTATGGGGTTCGGGGCTCTTTGCTAAGGGCTGTCCGGTCCCTGTACGAACGGAGCAGGAGTCTGGTTCGCATTGCCGGCAGTAAGTCAGACCTGTTCCCAGTGCATGTTGGACTCCGGCAGGGCTGCCCTTTGTCACCGGTTCTGTTCATAATTTTTATGGACAGAATTTCTAGGCGCAGCCAGGGGCCAGAAGGAATCCTGTTTGGGAACCACAGGATTTCATCTCTGCTTTTTGTGGATGATGTTGTCCTGTTGGCTTCTTCAAACCAGGACCTTCAGCATGCACTGGGGTGGTTTGCAGTCGAGTGTGAAGCGGCTGGGATGAGAATCAGCACCTCCAAGTCCGAGGCCATGGTTCTCGACCGGAAAAGGGTGGCTTGCCCTCTCCAGGTTGGTGGAGAAGTTCTGCCTCAAGTGGAGGAGTTTAAGTATCTCGGGATCTTGTTCACGAGTGAGGGAAGGATGGAGCGTGAGATCGACAGGCGGATCGGTGCAGCCTCCGCAGTAATGCGGTCGCTTTACCAGTCCGTCGTGGTGAAGAAGGAGCTGAGCCAAAAGGCGAAGCTCTCAATTTACCGGTCGATCTACATTCCGACTCTCACCTATGGTCATGAGCTTTGGGTAATGACCGAAAGGACAAGATCGCGGATACAAGCGGCCGAAATGAGTTTCCTTCGCAGGGTGGCTGGGCGCTCCCTTAGAGATAGGGTGAGAAGCACAGTCACTCGGGAGGAGCTCGGAGTAGAGCTGCTGCTGCTCCACATCGAGAGGAATCAGCTGAGGTGGCTTGGGCATCTTTTTCGGATGCCTCCTGGATGCCTCCCTGGGGAGGTGTTCCAGGCATGTCCCCCCGGGAGGAGGCCCCGGGGAAGACCCAGGACACGCTGGAGGGACTATGTCTCTCGGCTGGCCTGGGAACGCCTCGGTGTTCTTCCCGAGGAGCTGGCCGAGGTGTCTGGGGAAAGGGAAGTTTGGGCTTCCCTGCTTAGACTGCTGCCTCCGCGACCCGGTCCCGGATAAAGCGGAAGAAGACGAAACGAGACGAGATATATATATATATATATATATATATATATATAAATAAAATGAGACAATTCAGATCAGACCAGAATTTCCTGCAAGAGCAACATGACTGGGGCTGAGAAAATTTCAGTAGTGCTCAGAGGTGTTGTAGAAAAGTCACATGTTCAGCATGTACAATCATCATTCTGATATCCATAACCATGTAACCATGCTGCATATTAGAGTATCTCTCAAAGCTTTGAGTAAATCAGAAATCAACAGGGATCTTAAGAGCTCAAGGAGCAACGTGTTTAGAGGAGCTCAAACATGTACATTAGGTGTGTAACAATTACACTGTTTAGTCCTCATATAGCCGTACGTGTATTTAGGTTTAAACCCGAAGTGGGTGTGGCCTAAATCTGAAGGTTTACTCTAGGGGTGGGCAACCAGACCAAAAGATCATATGATGAGCCACAATCTTAATCACAATTCTCCTAAGATTTAGATGAACTCATGTGATCACATGATTAGTTATTGCCTAGATACAAAGCCTGCCACTTTAATCTCTGAATCCTGTTTTTGCTCTGACTTTATTCTGAAAGTTCTGACCAGAAGTGATTCATATTGCTATCGCTCTGATGTTTCTTTCAAGATGTTCGTCTGTCCATCTCTATTCTTCATCTGCCATTTTGTAAACAGGAGACAGCAAAAGTTACACCTCTAATATGCATAGTACATCCATTGAACATTGTCCTCATTATGTCACAACAAATCATGCTTTTGTTTAGTTCATGTGGAGCACAAGTTTAGACAGTGCTGTTATTACCTCTGCCAAGGAGGTTATGTTTTCGGTGCCTTTGTCTGTAAGCATGATTGCGCAAAACCTAACAACGCAATTTCCATGAAACTTGGTGGAAGGGTGTAGTGTTGTCCCGAGAAGAAACCATTAAATTTTGGAGTGGATCCAAATTATGGGGTGGATCTATGAATTTAGTTTCACTTTTGCCAACATTGTGAGACGGAGGTCTGCACTCTCCTAGTGCCCTTCTAATTTATTTGTCTAGCAAATCCATTCCCACAAAATATACACTAACTAGTAGCCTGATTTAAAGTACAACTGCCCTTGAGCAGGCAGATAGTAAGGATAAATGAATGACTTTTGTAAACGCATCGTTCAGGTTAATAAATGTAACATGCCTTTGTCACATGAACGTCAGATCTAACTACTTGCTCAAAACCTAACACTTGTGTGGGAAAAATGATAGGGGAAAAAAAAAACCACAAGTATGCCTCCTGCTTATGTTTTTATCTGTTTAGAATCTCACCTCATCTCATTATCTCTAGCCGCTTTATCCTTCTACAGGGTCGCAGGCAAGCTGGAGCCTATCCCAGCTGACTACGGGCGAAAGGCGGGGTACACCCTGGACAAGTCGCCAGGTCATCACAGGGCTGACACATAGACACAGACAACCATTCACACTCACATTCACACCTACGGTCAATTTAGAGTCACCAGTTAACCTAACCTGCATGTCTTTGGACTGTGGGGGAAACCGGAGCACCCGGAGGAAACCCACGCGGACACGGGGAGAACATGCAAACTCTGCACAGAAAGGCCCTCGCCGACCCCGGGGCTCGAACCCAGGACCTTCTTGCTGTGAGGCGACAGCGCTAACCACTACACCACCGTGCCGCCTCTGTTTAGAATCAATAATATATTTTTTTCTACACTATTTTTTTCCAGTCTTCAACATCCATCCATCCATCCATCCATTATATGTAGCTGCTTATCCTGTACAGGGTTGCATTCTGAATAGCATATTCATATTTGCTTATATTAAGCCTATGATCAGGTCACCTCAGTATTAGAAACTCATGCATACATACACACACACTCACTCTCCATGGATAAAATATAACTTTTAACAATAGCCTCCCATGCCAAGCTGAGGGTTTGTCAGCAGCTGAAAGCACTGCAGTGAATTTTCATTAACAGAACTTAAACATTATCATGTAATTCTGCCAGATCTAGACGTAAAACTGATTTTTCTCAAAATATCTTGATAAATACCAGTACATACCTTAAAACTACGGCCCACCACTTTGTCCCGGTCCTGATCCAAAGACTGATCTAAAAATCCCCAGCTCTTTATTCCACTCTGAAACTGAAACAAGCAAAACCAGATTCCAATATTAGGTCTATTATCAAATCATTTCACCCTGTTATTTCATCTATTCACTAACACTTCATCAAGCCTGGCCTTATAAAGTCTAATCTTGAAAACCCTACAGGTGCATGCAGTCTTCCACACTGAACTACTAATGAATGAAAAGTGCAAGGAAGGATTAGTTGCTTTCTTGAAATGGCATCATACTGTCAGATGTACATGTTCTACGATCATGGGTTGTAGAGAAGCTGAACAGCATGGAGCTAAGACAAACACAAAAATAAGTTCCTCATGAGCACTCGCACAACAAACGCACAGGAGTGACGTACTTCAAAATATATCGTTTCATCTGGTGAAGGGCAGGAGGGGTCAGGAGGCTCAACATAGCCAAGCTGAACTCTGGGGGAACTTTATTCTAAAACATTCTGCACAGAATGGAAAAAGTGCATGATAACACTTTTACAGATTAAAAGGTCAGCAGTATCCTTAAGCAGATAATTTCTTAGCTGCTGAACAGATCTTCTCATTGTGAGCATCGCTAGGACAACAAAATAACTTTCCTAAATGGGGCATTTTTTGTAAGGATTCTGTTACTGAGAGGAAAACATACACACACACTTCCCAAAGTCTTTACGTCAGCTGAATTCATATGACCCTCATGTGCTCTCCTCACCTCTTCTGTCTTTCTCAAACGCAAGTCCATTGCTGGTTCAGTGCTCACCATGTAACGCAGACTGACAGGGTTTACAGTAAAGCTGTATCGATCAGCTGACTGGATTATCCCAGTAATCACACCCTGCTTCATTTGTTTAATTAGCAATGTCTCCCTCTTACACACACACACACACACACACACATGCGCGCATGCCTGAAAAATATAAACATATATATTAATCACCTACTGAGCCGTGAGTCTATGAATCAGACTAAATGGGTGGTTAATTCAAACAAACTTTGATTAAGCATCGCAAAGGAAAGCATAAGATCTAACTGAATTTCAGTGAAGCTTCTGATCCATCATAACAATAATAACTTTTCTAATGAAAGCAAGATGTTGATATCAAGGCGACATTGATTGGTATTAGCTCACAGACATGTCAAAATGCTGAGAGTTTGTGGTTTGCTTTCTTTAAGTGTATCTTGTATACAGATTGTGTTGTTTGTTCAGCCCACAAACAGGAAGCCATTTTGTAGCCAATTTGAGTTGAACTGGAATTTGGGCTTAATGGTAATGTTAGAAAGCAGGAATTTACCAATCTGGCACAATTAGATTAAAAAGGTTTATTATGGCACTCAAGGTGCCACAACACAAAATACATGATGAAACTATTCTCTAACTGCATGGTCTGTATTAGATCCACTTACAAATGCAAAATTTATATTAATAAGCACATGTCTAAGCTTACTGAAGGATCTATAGGGCGTCTGCAAGGTCAGAAACTACTGGGAATACATTGAGCAAATATATCGGTCCGAATATGTGGAGCAAAATACGCAAAACCCTAATACAGCAGGTGAGAAAAGTACAGCATAGAGCATAAGGGTGAACAAGAACAGCATGTGTTGTAAATAATAAAGTATATCATACATGTAATCATAATAAAGTATATTTCAGACATCCTGTATATTACACATTAAAAGATCTGATATGTCATCTTCACCCAGTGCAAAGAACCTAGGGGTGGTGCTCGATGACAGACAGATGGTGTTCTTTAGCACACATTGCTGCAGTGACCCGGACATGCATATTTCTACTTTACAATATCCGAAGGATCCGCCCCTTCCTCACCACCTGGTCTAACTACTTTTTCTTGCCACCGTCACCACAGGTTTGCTCATCAGGAATAAATACATTTATTAGGGATAAAATTAGCACATATGTTTAAAGTCTTTAATTTTCTGTAAAGCTGCTTTGCGACAACGTCTGTTGTTAAAAGCGCTATACAAATAAACTGACTAGACCCTCTCCAACTTGGACTACTGCAATTGTTTCCTTGCTGGAATTCCAACATCTGCCATCAGACCCCTGCAGCTGCAACCCGCCTTGTAAACAACCTCTGTCATTCCTCCAATGTTACTCACTGCCCTGTCGCAGCTCGCATCAATTTTAAGATGTTGGTGCTAGCTTACCAGGCTGTCAAGGGGTTAGGTCCAACATACCTCCAGAGTCTGATCTGACCCTACACACCAGCCAGATCCCTACTCTTCGCTGCTACTGGTCGTCTGGCCCCTCCTCCTCTCCACTCCTGCCCAGACTGTTCAAGACTGCTGTCTGTCCTGGCTCTCTGTTGGTAGAATGACCTTCCCACTGAGGTCAGAACTGACAACTCCCTGACCACCTTCAAGCACAGACTGAAGACTCACCTCTTCAGGCTGCACCCCTCCCATGCTTCCCTGCCCACTGTGAAATCGCATAGCAATCTTGACCAACCCAGGCTGTGTACTGTCTAGCCTGGTCATGATGACTCAGTGTTAACCGTTGTGGCTTTATCTTTCTCTATTTTGATTGTACTTTGTCAGTTCATTTGTATGGTTGAATTGTTTTCCTTGGCTATTTGTTGTTTGCCATTACTTCAACAGAATATTACACTTAGCGTTGTTCTGTCACTTATACATTTGGCAGAATGTACTTCTTGTACCTGACTTGTTGCACGTTGCTCTGGATAAGAGCATCTGCTAAATGCCTGTAATGCAATGTCATGTAATATTATTAATGCATAACTGTCAATGTCAAGTAAACCAAGGAACCCAAGCAGCAGAACTGGTGTAAACAGCCTCTCCATATTGGGGTCTCTTCCCACCATTTTATCAAAATGCCAAACATAAGAAGTTGACGGCTGCCTGTTTCTCCCAACGTATGACTTGCCTAATGAAATCACACTGGCCTTTATGACCTAGGAGAATGTGAATGATCCGTATCCTTTCCTGTCAAAAGAAACACCATGCTTCACTTTTTAGTGTTCTGTCTAACAACTGTTAAACTGTAGAGATGAAAATACAAATAAAACTGAAGCATAAAATCCCACATGAGCAAGCAGCTCTTCAAATGTGCATCAGGTACACATGTTTTGGAAAGCCCTCAGGGTCAGGAGCGATGAGCATATGCCTCTGAACACAATGGCAGATGGTGGGAAGAAGAGTGTGTGCTATGCAGCAACTGGGGAAATTAAGCAAAATTGAGCTGTGTGAGCATTTTGGTTGACCAAATTTCTGCAGAACCTTCCGTAAATCAGGATCAAATTTATGGATGCATCAATAGCAGTTTTGCAAATTGGTTGATATTGTTTTCAAATACTCCAATTCATACAAATGCTGCAATACAAATATCTGATACCGGGTGATACTATAGGACACAAGCCTAGGTGATATTGCTGTTGCACTAATTAATAGAGGTCATGGCATGACATGACCACAATCTGGACTTATTTCATGATTAAATATGATGTCAATCAAATTAGGGATGGCACGGTGGTGTAGTGGTTAGCGCTGTCGCCTCACAGCAAGAAGGTCCGGGTTCAAGCCCCGTGGCCGGCGAGGGCCTTTCTGTTTGCATGTTCTCCCCGTGTCTGCGTGGGTTTCCTCCGGGTGCTCCGGTTTCCCCCACAGTCCAAAGACATGCAGGTTAGGTTAGCTGGTGACTCTTAATTGACCGTAGGTGTGAAGGTGAGTGTGAATGGTTGTCTGTGTCTATGTGTCGGCCCTGTGATGACCTGGCGACTTGTCCAGGGTGTACCCCGCCTTTCGCCCATAGTCAGCTGGGATAGGCTCCAGCTTGCCTGCGACCCTGTAGAACAGGATAAAGTGGATAGAGATAATGAGATGAGATGAGAGATGATCAAATCAAAGCAGACTGCAAACTCTTCTCTGTAAAAGTATCAAGTTTAGTTTATTTAGTGCTTAATTATAGCATAGCTAGTCCTAGCACTGGCGGTCTAGCAGTATAATAATAAATAAATGATATAAATTTCCAAGCAGAATATTAACAATAGTATGAAATACTAATGAAATAAGTCAGACTATGTCTTCTGATTATATGCATCTAATAAAAGCTGTAGCCTGCTCTTTAAATCCCAAAACATGTGTGTTCACAACGCAAGCTAGCAGTTGATTCCATACTAGAATCAAAGTGAGGAACTCATACAGTATCTTCCTGCAATACAAGTAACCAAATAAAACATGAACCTTAAACATGAATCTCAGCTAATAGTTGTTCACCAACAGCTAAATAATAATGATGAAGAACATGTTCATCATCAGTACTATTATCAAGTACCAAATAAGTCATCTGACTCAATCTGAAAAATGCTACCAATTTTTGTAATTGCATGTAACAATATATCATGTGATGATAAATCATGATACAAATTTATGACAATTCAAATTGATGAAATAAAAAAAAGGTCATTATTATCAGGCTGCATAATCTCTTAGTTTTTCCCAGCTGTAATTGTGTTGTTCAGACAGCAAAGGGCGCAATAACATACAATAGCAGGAATACATTTAACTGTAGGTGGAAATAACACCACTCTAATGCCAAGAAAAAACCTGGGCTGCCAACTCTCACGCAATGAGCGTGAGACTGTCTTCACACGCCATACCTCCGATTTCTCATGCTAGAAAAAAATCTAGTTTATCTATCTGATCTAGGCTACCCATTGCGTCGCGCCAACCACTTGCGATCGATCAATTATGCCTTACGCACGGCTAAACAGGCAGAGAGGTGTTCCCTTCTGTACACACTCCCCTATGGTAGGTGGCACATCTAATGATGCTGCACTTGCCGGAAGTTGGATAATTGCCTACCATCAATTTAGAGGAAGAGGAGGGAGAAGAAGGTATCTGAGTTGAAGATGAGTGTCTCAGACAGGTTTTTACATATGCACGCCAATGTGTGGCATTACTGGCGTAATTATGAACTTATATAAAGTTTCTTAATCGTTTTAGCCTATAAGTGTTGTGAGAATATTTAATGCCATATCGAGAGCTGTGTACTAGGCATGCTAAATCATTATAGGCCTACTGCCGTGCCACAGCCTCTATCTTCCCCAACAAGCAGCATGGGAGAGCACCTCCTTAGCACACGTTTATTAAGGCGCATTTTTAGTTTGTTTACTGTATGTTATCATACTTTATGACTTTATTTGAAGCCATACTGGAAATGTTGTAAAATAAAGCAAGTAAGAGATAATATTACAAATGCAAGAAGAGCCATTAGACACCATACCTATTGTTTATTTACAGGGTATTTATTTTTAATTATTTATGATGTATGTAATTGCTCAGTTAAAGTAAATAAAGCATGGTCACCTGTAATATCAAAGAACTTGACCGTTTTGCTGTAGGCCTGCCTACCACTCAGAGCAGGTAAGATTCAGAATAAACACAAGAAACTTGTCCTCCAGGAAAAGGCATGTTGTTGTGACTGCATCTAGATTTATTAAACCAACATGACTATTTGAATTCTTTCAAAGGTAAGATGTCCCGAAGGGTAAGACCACTGGCAGGACAAAAGTGGAATATTTTATTTTGACAGTCCAGCCAAGCCAGAAAAGGCAGACAGGACAGACAGAACAACAGACAGAAGAGCAACAAACAGGGCAGACAGAAGAGCAGGTCTATAGGGCTACAGCAGGGGTGTCCAAACTGATCCATAAAGGGCCGTGTGGCTGCAGGTTTTCATTCCAGCCATGCAGCAGCACACCTGACTTGGCTCATTCAATCAACTGAACTGTCTTCACACAGTCAAATACTTGCAGCCACACCCACCCTTGATTAAAGGGTGGGTGTGTCAGTTGATTGAATAAGCCAAATCAGGTGTGCTGCTGCATGGCTGGAATGAAAACCTGCAGCCACATGGCCCTTTATGGATCAGTTTGGACACCCCTGGGCTACAGGAACATTGGCAGTCATCTGCAGTTTTCTAGTGTGGGGGCTTTTAAGCCAAAACTTGGTGCTTTTGTTGGCCACAAGCTGAAGGCCTGGCAAGTCAGGGTGTGTAAGAATGTAGGTATGGCACAGCAGGCCACTCCAAAAATCCACCAGAATGCAGGAACATCTACTAAATCCAAAATCTCAACCCCCCCCCCCCCCATTTTCCATCTCCAGCTGGACGACCCACAAACAAAACACCAGAATGCAGGGTGACAAGTGAATATCAAACTGAATACAAAATTCCCCACTTACTGCGTGGTGTGCGGAAAAATTTTGCCATCGACCCCCTCCCAAAAAAAAAAATTCTCACTCCAAGGAATTTTGAAAAGTTGGCAGCCCTGAAAAAACACACACACACACACAAAAAACCAGACCTAAAATGTGAAAGAGCTGTAGTGTGATTGAGAGTACAAATAGATTTAACAAGAAATCGGAGCTATCTTTTTATAGACTGCTGAAAGATAAAGAAAAGCAAAGCAAATGGAGGCAGAACAAATATTCAAAAAAAGTTTAAGCTACGGTCACACTACAACTTGCACTGCTTGGGAGGAGTTATCGATGAGTTTTGGTGACGATGCATGGCGATATATGCAGGCGAGCTTGTGTTGTGCTGTGGTCACACAGCAGGCGAACACTTGACAGTCATGCCTTCACATGCTTGAGAGGCCACACTCGCTCACAGACCACACTGTGGCTGTACTTGGGACCCAGTCTGTGATGGGAAACACCTGATGCTGATTTGAGTGCAATCAACACATGCATATAAAGACACAGAGGCTTTGCAAAGTATTATCACAGTCATGTTTGTTTCTAGCCATGTTTATGACTGCTTTCTGTTTCATTTGCATTTTGTTTTTGTATCACACCTGTTAATAAACACACTCCCTGCACTTAGATCCGTCTCCTGCCACATACCTGACAAAATACTTGCAAAGTCTCTGTGAAAACAGTGTCCTTTTATGCACGTGCTGATTGTGCTCAAATCAGCATCAGGTGTTTCCCATAATGACTGGGTCCCAAGCGCGTGCACAATGCGCTCCGAAGGATCCCTGAATGTAAATGCACTGTTTAAGTCTGGGCGAAGGTTAAGCTATGCCGAGCCACTGTGTTAATGAGGCTCCCGCGAGCATCGGGGACAAGGATTTGTGACAAATACATTTCAAGAGGCTCAACAAAGGTTCCCCGAGCTTCAGGAAATATTCCCAAACCCATCTGTGAGTATTCGCTGCTTAGTTTGTTGAAGAAAACGTCGCCACTAAATTTCAATGCATGCACAAGGCAGAGACACACCAAAAAACAACTCGGAAAACAATTGCTGTATATTGCACGATTGGTGGCGATGCTACTAATATTTCACCACCAAGTATTCACAAACTCATCGTGAACTGTAGTTTGACCAGGGCTTTATTAAGAAAAGGCCAATTTGTTATTAACATTTTCATTTTCAATAAAAGGAATATTTTAGTTAATAGATTATTATACTTCACTCCAACCTTTCCAAATGTGGCTAAATAATGATTATTGGTTATTTAAAAAAATGAAACAAAAGTCATTTTTTAATTGAACAAAGGGAATATTTCAGTTGATAAAGAACAGAGTCAGATACAGACTGACCCTGATAATCTGCTGCTCATCTATTTGGGTCAAATAGATGAGCAGTGTTTAGCTTTATAGTGGATAGTGTTTAGCTTTATAGTGGATAGATATGATAAATAAATGTTGCATTTTCTGAATAATAAAAAATTTTCTTCATTTAATTTATTTAAAAAAATAATGTTGGTGAATCATTACATGCCTTGCTACTGATGCATCCCTAATAAAATACACATCACATACAGTACAGACATACAGTCATACAGTAGTTCTGTTCAGTAAACTGAAACATTACCTGAATGCCAGCTGTCTAAAAAGACCAATCTGTCTTGTGCAATGTTACGGGATGAAGAAGAAACACATGGGGTGCAGAGAGCCTAGCCCAAAGATCCCTTATTCTTCAGTCACTCACACACACACACACACACACACACACACACACACACACACACACACACACCTACCTTAAAAATAAACAGACACACCATAAATCTAAACACATTTGACCCAGATAGAGGAGCAGTTGCAGATTATCAGGGTCAGTGTGTATCTGACTTTTAAACTCAAGCTGTCAAAACATTACAAAAGATTCACAGGAACTTATTTAAACAGCAAAATATAAGCTTGTACTGAAAATCACTCAAAAGCAAGCAACAAGCCGACCTTATGCACAAGCAGTAAATAATTTAGGAGATCAGTGTCACAAAATGTCCACAAGCATCACCACTAGCATCATTAAGAAACAGTACTACTTCCCAAAGGTACTTCTCACAACCCTGACTATATCCTTCAAGTACTGCTTCAGAGTAGATGATCACCAGACCATTTCAGGCCCTTTCCACAACCAGAAGTCCACAAATCTATAATAAAGTGGAACGAGTGAGAGTAAAAGCACCTCTAAAGATTAGCAAGTTGGATCATGAGGCCACGACACACTTGCAGTTCGGTTTGTGATGTGTGTCCAGGCAGCGACAAAGTCATGACTCTACATACCTTTCATCCAAAGATATGTCTGGATAGGAGAAGGAGACGTGCAGAAGGACAAGAGATGATCAGCATTGAATGCTCTTCTACAGCACCATGCAGAACACCTGCAGGCTCGACTCCTTCATGGCTACGCATTTTTGGGTTGATAAGGGTGCGGTTGGGGACTTGTACACACAGGAGAGTGGTTGGAGAGGGGAACTACATTAATCAGCTACTGAGGTGACCACATGCTTCAGGAAAAAAAAAAAAAGAAAAAGAAAGAAAAGCCTGGATATATCAGTGAGCTGTGAACATTTGCACAGATCCAGCATTAGGAATGCTTCACCAAACAAGTCTGATCTTTTGGGTGCTAAGTGATGGACAGTTAAGTTCCAAGTCACTTAAAAAAAAAAAATCATTTCAGATTTGTAAAATCCCTAAGCAATTCTTACGACAGCATTCTTCACGATCATGATGCTTATCTAAAAATGGACTTGGCTCAATTTCCACGCTAAAATCATTAACAGTGGATAGTACACATACTTTTTCATGAGTATCTTTTCTTTCACTTTCGGCAGTCTATTTCAATTCCAATCATCATAATTCTGTGTCGCGATTTATCACTGCATGATATATCGTTACATGTCTACAAGATACTTATTATTTGCTCACTTGTTAGCAGTTAACTCAGCAGTTCCCAGACTTTTATAAAGCACTATGAATTTTCTGTGACCCCTAAGCCTTTGCGGTTTGTTTTTTCCATCATTAACATCATCTCACTTGCAAATCCGTAATTAGCTTTCTTGATTTTGGTTGTTCTACTGAGTCAGAGTAATTAAATGTTGTTAAGGAGCTCATGAAGTTAATTGTTTTTTTTTTAAAATATGGATTGCTTAAATATGATTCCCAGTAACATTTCAAAATATTAGCAAACAAAAACACCATTTAAATACACCACTGTGTTATTTAAGTTAGGAATGTGCCAAGGTCATCCCATAGATGAAATTTGTTTTATTGATTTACCTGAAATCAAATTGAACCAATGAAGTTCTATTTCTTTCACTCCAGACCGCCAGGGCAGTGCTGAAAGCACTAGTGGAAGGATCTTTGCATCCGCGCGTTTCGAGAATCGCATACAACAGTTGTCATCTCATGACGTATGACGTGCCTGCCTATATAAGGCAACATCCCACGTCATTTGGCCTCTTCTTTTTTCTCGCGTTGGAATCGCATCTCTTCTACTGGAATTGCGTGTGTGTTATCAGTTAACTGTGGGAATACCTGCGACAATCTACAGTGCAGCTCATGACTGAAGAGGACTAAGGTAACTTGGTTAACATCATTTTGAGGTTGTTTATGCATCGATAGTCATTGAATTTTGGCTGCCAAGTTTTCAGGGACGGCTATTAAATATCGGTCTTGTCGCAAACTGTTCGGTTGCCGGCAGGTTTGTCAGTGTTGAGTGAGTTAGCGAATTGGTTGCCAATAACGTTAACATGTACTTACAACTTTATGTGAGCATCGGTTTTCTGGTTGCTAGTAAATCGTTGTCTGTAGCAGTAAAGTTGTGCTTGCGAACTCGCTAGCCTTGGTTGCCAGGCTAGCAAGCAGCGCTACACCTTGCTTCTTTTCTTAAAAAAAAAAAATCGTGGGTGAGTAGACACTGAGATGGATTCAGTGAGGTGTTCCACTTGCCCCAACCTAATGGAGGTGCTGGATGCACATGATCGCTGCGCAGAGTGCCTTGGCTCATGTTCTCAGCCACCTGACCAAGAGGAAGTGATGTCTGTGGCTGCCTCAGACACCTTTTTCAGTCAGCCTTCTTCCTCGGCGCAGCCACCAAGCGAAGTCCTGCCAGGTGTTGAGCCCCGTGATTCGGGCAGTGATGTTACCTCTGGGCGATCTGGGGAGTCTGCCTCAGTGGTGGGTTCGGTGGAGGCCACACTGAAGGCTTTGCTTGCACGTTTGCAATTGGACACCCCGGCGCCTCCTACCGGATCTGAGAACATGTTCCTGCGCCGTGTTCAGCGCGCCTCTCCGGTAATTCCACAGTGTCGTGACTTTACTTCTGTGGCGGCCTCTGCCCTGGAGGCTGCTACGAAAGCTGCCCGTCCAGACCAGATGTCTCGCATGCTTGCGGCGATGCAGGACCCCAGTGCTGTTGGCTTGGGTAGCATGCCAGTAGTCGAATCAAGCATCGGTTCGCTCATTGTGTCTCCTGATGAAGCACTTCGGGAGCAGGTGCGTTGCCCTTACGCTGAGTGCCGCTGCACAGACGAGCTACTTTCTCATGCTTACAACTCTACTGCCTTTCTTGGCAGAGTGTCTAACTCACTGGCACACATGCTTGTTATGCTGCACTCGACACTCAACACATCATCGGCAGACCCACTGGCGGCTGAGGTACTGAAACTTGCACTGCAGGCTATGGGTGTCATTGCCAACCAGTGTGGCACTAACTTGGGCACCTTGCTGCAAGCCCGTCGACAAGTGTGGCTGGCTCAATCACCTCTGCCAGAAGTATGCAGGAACAACCTGAGGCACCTCCCACTGGCACCTGGACAGGTCTTTGGGCCAGCAGCACAAGAGGCCCTTGACAGACGTGTATCTGTTACAGAGTCTCGCTCCCGTCATGTGGGCATAGCACCCACCTTCAGAGCTCCGCCAAACCCTTCTGCCTCATGCTTTAGGCATGTGGCCCCTAGAGCTGCACAAAGGTCTCCCCATCGACCCCAGCAGCAGGCCCCCAATCCCCCACCTCCTTCATCTCCCTCAGCCAGGCAGGGTGGCGCTCAGCCACATGTGAGTTTTTGCCCTTTTCGACAGATGGGTCCTCCCCGCCGTCGTCGCCCCCCCATCCCTTCCGAAAAACGTAGACAGGACCACTGACAGGTCAGGGCCAGTGGCAGGAGTTTTTACAGGCAGCCAGCTAGCGCGTTGGCGCGAAATAACAACCAACCAATGGCTACTCACCACCCTTTCAGAAGGGTACCGCCTGCAATTCCGCCGCCAGCCACCAATGCATTCGGGTGTGAGGCAGACAGTTATAACCAATCCAAGATAGGCAGAAGCCTTGTTGAGAGAAGTTCAGTTGTAACTACAAAAAGGAGCCATAGAGATGGTCGACCCCACTGTTCATCCAGGGGGGTTCTTTTCAGTTTATTTTCTCGTTCCAAAGAAAGACGGCGGGTTCAGGCCGATTTTAGATTTAAGAAGGTTAAACCGTTTCTTGAAGGTGCTTCCTTTTCAAATGCTACGAACAACAGATCTACTGCAAGCGGTCACAAACCAGGACTGGTTTGTGACCGTAGATCTCGAGGACGCCTATTTTCACATACCCATTGCCACGGACCACAGGCGCTTCCTTCGTTTTTCGTTCATGGGAAAGATTTTTCAGTTCAGAGTTCTCCCCTTTGGACTTTCTCTGGCGCCAAGGGTGTTCTTGAAATGCATCCAAGTAGCACTAGAACCCCTTCAGAAGGAGGGCATAAGAGTGCTCCCTCACTTGGACGACTGGCTTCTTTGTGCGGCATTGCCCGAACAGGCCAGGGAACATGCTCACCGGTTGCTACGACACATTACGGCTCTGGGGTTCAGGGTGAACCAGAGGAAGTGCAAACTGGTCCCAGTCCAGGCAACACATTTCATCGGCCTTGCCCTGGATTTGAACACTATGCTGGCCAGTCCCACGCCAGACAGGATAAGTTCAATTCTCACTGGAGTGAACCACCTTCGTGTCGGGGGAACTCAGCGTTATGTTTCTCTCCTTCAGCTGTTGGGGAAACTCACAGCGGCCTCAGTAGTCATTCCTCTGGGTCTTCTGTGGCTAAGGGCTTTTCAGAGATGGCTTCTTCAACTGCATCTGTGTCCAGTGCGAGACAGGCACATGAGGGTGAGAATAACACGCCGTTGCATGCTCACGCTAAGACCATGGTCCCAGGCACACTTTCTCACTCGTGGAGTTCCACTTGGTCTCCCACCGGGACGGTGGGAGGTTATCCAGACAGATGCTTCCCTCATGGGTTGGGGTGGAGTCTGGCGTCGGCAAGGTGTGAATGGCACCTGGCCTGCTCCGTGGCGCACGTCACACATCAACACACTGGAGTTGATGGCGGTGTTTCTGACGTTGCGCCACTTTCAGGAAGTGCTACGGGGCAAACATGTATTGGTACATAGAGACAATGTGGCAACTGTTTTCTATATCATCGGGGGGCATAAGGTCTGTAGCTGCGCTTCAGGTGGCTCACAGTCTCCTAGTATGGGCTCAGGACAACCTCCTTTCCATAACAGCATCTTATCTACCTGGACGCCTAAACAGTGTGGCAGATGCTCCGTCACGCGGCAAGGTGTCTCAAGGGGATTGGAAACTGCATCCAGACACAGTGGAACAGATCTGGAAAAACTATGGGAGAGCAACTGTGGACCTGTTTGTGAGCAGTCAGGCAACTCATTGTCCGACATGGTTTTCCCTGGGAGAAGAAACGGCAGCGTCGGGCCAGGATGCTCTGGCCCACGACTGGCTGAGGGCCATCCTTTATGCCTTTCCCCCTCTACCACTGTTGTGGAGGACTCTCTGCCGTGTGCATGATCACAGTCACCATGTGCTATTGATAGCTCCTCATTGGTCATCCAGGCCATGGTTCCAGCTCCTGCTGTCACTACTAGTGGGACCCCCTTGTCAGCTGCCCAGCAGGCCCGATTTGCTGACGCAGATGGAGGGCAGGATTCAACACCCATGTCCCGAATGCCTGAAGCTCTGGGTGTGGCCCTTGGGGCCCCGGGGCTACTACTGGAGTGTTCAGAAGGGACCAGGAACACTGTGGTGAACGCACGTGCAGAATCTACCTGACGCTTGTATGCAGGCAAGTGGAAGGTGTTCTGTGACTGGTGTGCGGAACGCAACATCGACCCCCTAAGCTGCTCTGTTCCACAGACTTTAGATTTCCTGCAGCACCTTTTAGAGCTTGGCAGGGCTGCATCTACACTTAAGGTGTATATTGCAGCACTAACAGCCCACCGTTCAGAGGTTGGAGGTGTTTCACTTGGGTCCCACCGGCTGGTGGTAGCCTTTTTGAGAGGGGCATTTTGTCTTAATCCTCCTCATTTTGTGCGGAGTCCGTCATGGGATCTGAACACTGTGCTCAAATCCCTTTGCTTGCCTCCTTATGAGCTCCTGTCAGCAGCTGACATTAAGTGGCTATCTGTTAAAACGGCTTTTCTTCTTGCCATCACAACAGCCCGGCGTGTGAGTGAGCTACATGCCCTCTCAGTGAGTACTGTTTGTCTTCGTTGGGGCCCTATGTTTGACAGTGTTTCATTGTGGCCTAACCCAGCTTTCCTTCTGAAAGTCTTATCTCCCCAGTTTAGCAACCAGCTGATTTTGCTGACTGCTATACCGGCGGACAGGACGGACTTGCATGCAGAGTTGTGCCCTGTCAGGGCTCTGAGGTTTTATTTTGATAGGACGGCAGCCTTTCATACGACAGACCAATTGTTTGTTTGTTTTGGTGGTGCTCCGAGAGGAAGGCCTCTGTCCAAGCAGCGGCTCTCCTGTTGGGTTGTGGAGGCAATCACCCATGCCTATGAATCTATGGGACGTACTGTGCCCTCTCTTGTCCGCTGCCATTCGACGCGTGCTCAGGCAACATCATGGGCAGCTCTCCGGGGTGTACCACTCTCTGACATTTGTGCTGCTGCAACTTGGTCCAATACATGTACATTTGCCCGGTACTACAGGCTAAATGTTGCGTCCATGCCATTGCTGTGTGAAGCTGTTCTTCCAGAAGGTGGTGATGCTCTTCTGAATTCCTCGTGAATGGGTTGGTATTCGTCTTCCACTAGTGCTTTCAGCACCGCCCTGGCGGTCTGGAGTGAAGGAAATAGAACGCTGAAGACCGCCAGGGTCTTTGGTCACTCGGATTGCGCGAGAATGATCTTGAGGTCAAATGACGTGGGATGTTGCCTTATATAGGCAGGCATGTCGCCTTATATAGGCAGGCACGTCATACATCATGAGATGACAACTTTTGTATGCAGTTCTCGAAACGCACGGATGCAAAGATCCTTCCACTAGTGCTTTCAGCACCGCCCTGGCGGTCTTCCACTTAGTCATAGAACCACGGTTACATTCGTAACCAGTGTTTTCCTCCCCATGGCTTTGCAAGGTTTTGAGGTAATCGTTAAGTTTTCTCCAGACATAATTACTTTTTTGTTTGAAGAAAATTAACTGAAAATGTAGTGGACTTGACATAAATCAAATGTAATTTTTTTTTAAACGGTATGGATTTTATACTCTAATGTATGTTTACAAAAAGTTTAGTGTGTCAAGCAAATGGTTAATTGACAAACTGTGTGAAGCCTAATAAAACTTGACTTTGAAGGCTGAGCATTGCTATAATCAGAGTTGAAAATTGGCGGTTGCACGGTCATCAGTGGTGACTAAAAACTGACCAGGGCCACTTAAAGTTGAGGTTTGGTCACCCGAAGGGTGACTATGATTTGAGAAGTACAAAAAAAAAATTGCAATAAAAATTAAATAAAATGTTCCTTCCTTGGAATACCTTTCTTTGCTTTCCTCAACTCTAAGTTTATGAATTCTAGTAAAAGTTTAGTTCTAAAGTGCAAAATTCAAAGCCATTCACAAGTTTTCAGATCGCTCCACGATATCCACTGTTGTGTCCAAAATCACTCAATACTCACTCTATAATGGACCATATAGGGAGTTCACCATTTTGTAGTGCTGTCCGAATGTATAGTGAGAATTATTACACCCTATATAGACTCATAGTATCCCACAATGCATCGTGAAAAGTAGTGTACAACCGATGGTCACTAACCAAGCAATATATACCATCACGCATTGCGGTCATGCATTTTCACAGAGCTATAAAAGCTGTTTCATAAGAACCGTTAAGTATTTTAGATTGAGTATAGCAGTAGTTTGTTTTTCCTTATGACAACAGGCACAAGACAAATTTATAAGTTGTGGCATGAAAATGCCAATAATATTGTAGTGTGTTGGGGTGAATGGACGGAGGAAGAAACACATTATAAATGGACATTCAAGTACAGTTAAACATAGTAAAAGAATAGAAAATAAGCCAAAATAGAATAAGACAGTTAAATTACAAGAATAAAAGTTACAGTGCAGAGTGAGGAATTAACCAAAAGCCTCAAATTTGATTTAATAAAAGGCAGCAGCAAAGAAGAATGTATTCAGCCTTGATTTAAAAGAACTGAACGATGCAGCCAACACAAAGTACTTTGTATTTATTAATGTGGGAAATACTATAATATGTATTTATCACAAAAATACATGCATGTATTTATTATTTTGAAAACCCACCAGCCAGCTGAACTGGCACGTTTTAATTGTGCGACAGTAATGATGTTAATAACGGCACAACGGAGTAGTGTCCGAAAGTGTTTTTTTTTTTTCATTTCATGAAAAACAATATTCTTTATCAGTCAGGTTCCAACTTTCTCATATATCAGTTGACAGATCAGCTTTACAGGATGGAACCTTGTCTTGAACCATTTTTTTCAATTTCCACCATAAATTTTCAATTGGATTGAGATCTGGACTGTTTGCTGGCCATGTCATTGAGTTGATATGCCTTTCCTGAAGAAAAAATTTTAATGCTTTTTGCTCTGTGGCAAGATGCATTATTATCCTGAAAAATTACTTCATCACCACCAAAAGTACTTTCGATTGATGGAATGAGAAAAGTGTCCAGAATTTCAATGTACACCTGTGCATTTACTGTAGAGGTAATGACTGCCATCTCCCCAGGTCCTTTACCTGACATGCAACCCCATATCATCAATGACTCTGGACATTTGCTTGTTTTCTTCAGGCAGTCATCTTTATGTTTCATTGGAATGGCAACAAACAAAAGTTCCTTGGCCAATGCAGATTCGTGACTGAATATCACTTACATACAGTCCATGACTCTTCTCTTTAGTCCACAGTAACCTTGTTTTCTTCTGTTTAGGTGTTAATGATGGTTTACGTTTGGCTTTTCTGTACGTAAATCCCATTTCCTTCAGCCGATTTCTTACAGTTCGGTCACAAATATTGACTCCTGGTTTTGCCCATTTGCTTTTCATTTCTTTTGTTGTGCATTTTCTATTTTCAAGGCATATTGCTTTGAGTTTCCTGTCCTGACACTTTGAGGTCTTCCTTGGTCTACCTGTATGTTTCCCTTTTACAACCTTCCGATTTTGTACTTACTCCCAAATTTTAGACACAGCTGACTGGGAACAACCAACATCTTTTGCCACACTCCGTGCAGAATAACCTTCTTTAAGGAGTTTTATAATCTTTTCCATTGTTTCAACTGACAGCTCTCTTGTTGGGGCCATGTGTCCTGTCAATCAGCCAGGTGCAACAGCTCGTTAAGGTCTACAAGAACTGCAGATTAACTTGCATATTTAGGATTGTGCAGGTATTTGTATCACAACCCCGATTCCAAAAAAAGTTGGGACAAAGTACAAATTGTAAATAAAAACGGAATGCAATGATGTGGAAGTTTCAAAATTCCATATTTTATTCAGAATAGAACATAGATGACATATCAACTGTTTAAACTGAGAAAATGTATCATTTAAAGAGAAAAAATAGGTGATTTTAAATTTCATGACAACAACACATCTCAAAAATGTTTACCACTGTGAGACATCCCCTTTTCTCTTTACAACAGTCTGTAAACATCTGGGGACTGAGGAGACAAGTTGCTCAAGTTTAGGGATAGGAATGTTAACCCATTCTTGTCTAATGTAGGATTCTAGTTGCTCAACTGTCTTAGGTCTTTTTTGTCGTATCTTCCGTTTTATGATGCGCCAAATGTTTTCTATGGGTGAAAGATCTGGACTGCAGGCTGGCCAGTTCAGTACCCGGACCCTTCTTCTACGCAGCCATGATGCTGTAATTGATGCAGTATGTTGTTTGGCATTGTCATGTTGGAAAATGCAAGATCTTCCCTGAAAGAGACGTCGTCTGGATGGGAGCAGATGTTGCTCTAGAACCTTTCAGCATTGATGGTGTCTTTCCAGATGTGTAAGCTGCCCATGCCACACGCACTAATGCAACCCCATACCATCAGAGATGCAGACTTCTGAACGGAGCACTGATAACAACTTGGGTTGTCCTTCTCCTCTTTAGTCCGAATGACACGGTGTCCCTGATTTTCATAAAGAACTTCAAATTTTGATTCATCTGACCACAGAACAGTTTTCCACTTTGCCACAGTCCATTTTAAATGAGCCTTGGCCCAGAGAAGACGTCTGCGCTTCTGGATCATGTTTAGATACGGCTTCTTCTTTGAACTATAGAGTTTTAGCTGGCAACAGCGGATGGCACGGTGAATTGTGTTCACAGATAATGTTCTCTAATGAGTTGCAATTTGGTCATCCAGCTGTTCCTTTTTTGTACCTTTAACTTTTCCAGCCTCTTATTGCCCCGTCCCAACTTTTTTGAGATGTGTTGCTGTCATGAAATTTCAAATGAGCCAATATTTGGCATGAAATTTCAAAATGTCTCACTTTCGACATTTGATATGTTGTCTATGTTCTATTGTGAATACAATATCAGTTTTTGAGATTTGTAAATTATTGCATTCTCTTTTTATTTACAATTTGTACTTTGTCCCACCTTTTTTCGAATCAGGGTTGTAGAAATGGAAGTTATAGGGTGATTCTGCAATTTTTTCCTCATCATTGAGTGATTCCATAATTTTTTCCTCTACTTGATCTTAAAAATGTGCCATTAATTACAACAATTTCATTTAATTTTTTTAGGTACATTTTACAAAGCCAGAATGTTCAGCTGCTAAATAAAATAATTGTGTCATATCTGTGATTTGTTTTTTTGCTACAAAGTAAAAAAGCTGAATGAACATCCTCCAAGAGTAGTGATTCCATATTTTTTTGGCAGGGGTTGTATATTGTAAGTCGCTTTGGACAAAAGCGTCTGATAAATACCATAATCATAGCCACCTAGATCTAGTCTAATAGAACTCTACCAGCCGACTGTACTGTGATGTCTCTTCTATAGGCTCAAGAACAAAAACCAGGTCAGAGACACATAGGCTAACCATTTTTAGAGATGAAAGTGGAGCAAAGAAAAAAAAACCTGAACTTTTGAAAGTCTAACTAAGATTGGGGTGGGCAATGTCCCCTGAAAATATTTTAATAACATAACACGCAAAACCCTGCATTCTAGTGCATTTTAGTACTTATTTTCACTAAAACAAGTTATAAAACTTTTAAGCCTTTTTCTTTCATGTACATGAATGATTAACATGTCAAAAATATCAAATTTAATTCCCCTAGTTCATGAGTAATTTTCAGGAGTGCATTTAGAAAACGCGGTGATTTTCCTGGCTACACAGTTAATTACTTTGAAAAAAATCAGACAGTTGAAGGTAAAGTCAGCAAAATCCCAAAACAGTACTGTTAAAAAATAAAGGTCTGTTAGAGTTTCTAAAGCTTTCAGGTTTCAATGTTGGGGACATTGAGCCTCGTTTATCAATCCTTTAGTAGAGTTGTGCGTTTGCATAAGCTAAAGTGAACTAAAAATTTCCAATTCATATTTATGCGAGTAGAAGCCAATTGTTTACATTAGTTCGTATTTTCTGTAAATTTAAACACACCAATGAATACCAAATTTCTCATGTAAATCAGGGGCATACCTAGGATTTTTCGGGGGGGGGGGGGTCACACACTGAATGGCAGCCTGAGTGCATTATGTAACAAAAAATAATTGCCATTGCTAGTTTTAAGTACCTTAGAAACCGGCTCTTCCATTATTGCTGTTTCTTCCATGTTTTCTTGATGTTGTGTTCTAGAAACGGCACTAAAATTTAGTTTCGAAGCCACAAAATGCAACTTTGATGGAAAAAAAATATATAATAAATTGCTTACCTCTCTTCACGTCGAAAGAAGGAGGAAAGTTTTGCTTGTTTTGACAAGGCGAATTATTAACACACGAGGAAATACTCGTAATTTGCAACTAGACAGGGACACTCTAACGAGTGCAAACCCCGCCTTTTCCCTATTAAAATACATTGGGCGAAAATTTCGAAGTTCTGCCATGACCTTGACCTTTGACCTCCAAAATTTAATGGTTTCCTTCCTGGGTGATTGGCAACACATGTACAAAATTTGGTCCAAATCGATCCATTGGTTCTTGAGATATCTTGCAGACACACAGACAGACAGACAGACAGATACACACACACACACACACAGACTGACGCAGGTGAAAATAATAACCCCTCCGACTACTGTCGGCGGGGTTAACTAAAAAGACTGCAGCTACACTGGCAGCTTGAACATGCTTTCTAGTGTGATTGTGTTGCACTTGTGCAGAATGGTGTCAGTCCTGCGTGCCTTAGCACGTGCACCTGAAGGCGCGCCTTGGGCGCGCGCACCTAACGAACTCCAGCACACGCGCCGTTAACAAAGAACACCTGTCTTTAATCAATGAATTGTGTTTGGGCTATTTAAGGACTGCACCCAGGCAAGGACGATGCGAAGTATTACGCCACGTCTAGGAACGCAAAAAATCCGAAAAATAAATTTTTCCATTTGGAAAACTGGAGATTTTCAAGAGTTTTGTCAAATATCTGGATTTCCGGGTAAATCTGGAAGACTTTCATCCCTGCATTTTAATGCAGATGCAAATGCTGTCAAATTTTGGAAACAATAAACATACCATACTTAAATAATTTATTGTCTATGTATTTATCCAAGCTTCTTCAACTTCTTAACTACCCTGATCATTCCAGATATTGGATGGTATTTGTAGGCTATTTGTTTACATTCGTACTTCTGCACTGGTCACTCTTGGATTCTCTTGGCTACCTAAACTACATGCACTTATTGTTAATCACTCTGAATAAAAACATCAGCTAAATGACTGTAATGTAATGTTTGAATAATGTACAATATCGAAACAACAATTACATAGAATTAATGTTGCTGATTAAACCATTTCTAGGGCATAAGTTAAACACAGTGGGGTGTTATTCAAGTAAAAATGGTTTTAATTTTTTTTGTGTTTGGCTAGAGGAAATTTAAGGGCCACTTTATTTTGGCCTGGGCCACTAAGAATTCAGGGATACTGGCCTGAGTGGGGGGCGCGGCACGGTGGTGTAGTGACTAGCACTGTCGCCTCACAGCAAGAAGGTCCTGGGTTCGAGCCCAGCGGCTGGCGAGGGCCTTTCTGTGTGGAGTTTGCATGTTCTCCCAGTGTCTGCGTGGGTTTCCTCCGGGTGCTCCGGTTTCCCCCACAGTCCAAAGACATGCAGGTTAGGTTAATTGGTGGCTCTAAATTGACCGTAGGTGTAAATGTGAGTGTGAATGGTTGTTTGTCTCTGTGTCAGCCCTATGATGATCTGGCAACTTGTCCAGGGTGTACCCCGCCTCTTGCCCATAGTCAGTTGGGATAGGCTCCAGCTTGCCTTGCGACCCTGTAGAACAGGATAAGTGGCTACAGATAATGGATGGATGGATGGCCCAAGTGGCAACCAAGCACTGAAGTTAATTGTTAGCCCTGTATAATACCTCGAGCAGTACTTGTAATATAAATTTGTAAAAGAAATGAACAAAAACAGGATATTGTTCATTTCTCTCATAACCCCATCTGAAAATCAAGTGAACCCTATTTTGGGAACCCAGGGTTACCTGATCTGTACCATCATTCTTCTGGCTCATATATTTCAAGTTAACCCTCATCTACTCATTTGTGCCATGTGTCAACTGTACTTTGGTCTAAAAGCCTCATCCAAATGAGTAAATGTAAATTTTACAATTTAATGTAAATCAAGCCTCTTATGTACAATACAGCCTTTTCAGTGGCTCATTTATTTTACACTAATGCTCCTTTTCCCCCTAACTGCACAGTACAGACTTGTTGTGATAATGGCACTGGGTCACATTTGCATTTTTTGGATGTAAACACTCAGGGTGTGCTGGTACCACGCACATACTGTAACATGCTACATAGTGAAGCCAACTCATGACAATATTCTTAAAAGACACCCGTCAGGTTTGCCTCAGGCTTGTGTAATAAGTGCAAATACCACATCAGACAGGTCTGTGTTGTGCTGTGGTGAATTAAAAAATGATTACGGAGTAGAAAAATAATACAGTGTCTTGCAAAAGTATTCATACCCCTTGGTGTTTGTCCTGTTTTGTCGCATTACAAGCTGGAATTAAAATGGATTTTTGGGGGGTTAGCATCATTTGATTTACACAACATGCCTACCATTTTAAAGGTGCATTTTTTTTTTGTAACACAAACAATAATTAAGATGAAAGAAACAGAAACCTGGAGTGTGCATACAGTGGTGCTTGAAAGTTTGTGAACCCATTAGAATTTTCTATATTTCTGCATAAATATGACCTAAAACAACATCAGATTTTCACACAAGTCCTAAAAGTAGATAAAGAGAACCCAGCTAAACAAATGAGACAAAAATATTATACTTGTCATTTATTTATTGAGAGAAATGATCCAATATTACATATCCGTGAGTGGCAAAAGTATGTGAACCTTTGCTTTCAGTATCTGGTGTGACCCCCTTGTGCAGCAATAACTGTAACTAAACGTTTCCGGCAACTGTTGATCAGTCCTGCACACCGGCTTGGAGGAATTTTAGCCCATTCCTCCGTACAGAACAGCTTCAACTCTGGGATGTTGTTGGGTTTCCTCACATGAACCGCTCGCTTCAGGTCCTTCCACAACATTTTGATTGGATTAAGGTCAGGACTTTGACTTGGCCATTCCAAAACATTAACTTTATTCTTCTTTAACCATTCTTTGGTCGAATGACTTGTGTGCTTAGGGTCGTTGTCTTGCTGCATGACCCACCTTCTCTTGAGATTCAGTTCATGGACAGATGTCCTGACATTTTCCTTTAGAATTCGCTGGTATAATTCAGAATTCATTGTTCTATCAATGATGGCAAGCCATCCTGGCCCAGAGGCAGCAAAACAGGCCCAAACCATGATACTACCACCACCATGTTTCACAGATGGGATAAGGTTCTTATGCTGGAATGCAGTGTTTTCCTTTCTCCAAACATAACACTTCTCATTTAAACCAAAAAGTTCAATTTTGGTCTCATCTGTCCACAAAACATTTTTCCAATAGCCTTCTGGCTTGTGCACATGATCTTTAGCAAACTGCAGATGAGCAGCAATGTTCTTTTTGGAGAGCAGTGGCTTTCTCCTTGCAACCCTGCCATGCACACCATTGTTGTTCAGTGTTCTCCTGATGGTGGACTCATGAACATTAACATTAGCCAATGTAAGAGAGGCCTTCTGTTGCTTAGAAGTTACCCTGGGGTCCTTTGTGACCTCGCTGACGATTACACACCTTGCTCTTGGAGTGATCTTTGTTGGTCGACCACTCCTGGTGAGGGTAACAATGGTCTTGAATTTCCTCCATTTGTACACAATCTGTCTGACTGTGGATTGGTGGAGTCCAAACTCTTTAGAGATGGTTTTGTAACCGTTTCCAGCCTGATGAGCATCAACAACGCTTTTTCTGAGATCCTCAGAAATCTCCTTTGTTCGTGCCATGATACACTTCCACAAACATGTGTTGTGAAGATCAGACTTTGATAGATCCCTGTTCTTTAAATAAAACAGGGTGCCCACTCACACCTGATTGTCATCCCATTGATTGAAAACACCTGACTCTAATTTCACCTTCAAATTAACTGCTAATCCTAGAGGTTCACATACTTTTGCCACTCACAGATGTGTAATATTGGATCATTTTCCTCAATAAATAAATGACCAAGTATAATATTTTTGTCTCATTTGTTTAACTGGGTTCTCTTTATCTACTTTAAGGACTTGTGTGAAAATCTGATGATGTTTTAGGTCATATTTATGCAGAAATATAGAAAATTCTAAAGGGTTCACAAACTTTCAAGCACCACTGTAAATGACCTACTGTTGGCGTCTGATCAGGGCTGTGTCTCACTGCTTGTGTTGCTTGACCTTAGTGCAGCATTTGATACCATTGATCATTCCATTCTTTTGGATAGACAAGAAAATGTTGTGGGAGTTAAGGGAAAGGCCCTCTCTTGGCTCAGGTCTTATTTAACTGATCGCTATCAGTATGTTGATGTAAATTGTAATTTTTCTAGACATACTGAGGTAAAGTTTTGGTGTTCCACAAGGTTCTGTCTTCGGTCCACTGCTTTTTTCTTTATATATGTTAACTCTTGGTAATCCAGCCACTGGGGGTGCATAAGCGTACTCTTGGTGCCGGTCCCAAGCCCGGATAAATTGGAGAGGGTTGCGTCAGGAAGGGCATCCGGCGTAAAACTGTGCCAGATCTAACATGTGGAATGAAAAAATACCATACCGGATCGGTCGGGGCCCGGGTTAACAACAACCGCCTCTGGTACTGTTGGTCAACAGGGTTGAGGTGAGGGCAGCCATGAAAAGAATGAAGACTGGGAAAGCAGTCGGACCAGATGGTATCCCGATTGAGGCTTGGAGATGTTTGGGTGAGATGGCTGTGGAGTTCCTAATAAGATTGTTTAATAAGATCCTAGAGAATGAGAAAATGCCAAATAAATGGAGAGTGTGCTAGTCCCAATATACAAGAATAAGGGCTACAGTAAGAATACAGAGCTGCAGTAATTACAGAGGAATAAAATTGATGAGCCACACCATGAAGCTATGGGAAAGGGTATTGGAGGCGAGACTGAGAAGAGAGGTAGCAATCTGTGAACAGCAGTACAGGTTTATGCCAAAGAAGAGCACATTGGATGCAATTTTTGCTCTAAGAATGTTAATGGAGAAGTACAGAGAAGGCAAGAGAAAGCTACATGGTATGTTTGTAGACCTGGAGAAGGCATACGATAGACTGCCGAGAAATGAGTTATGGTATTGTATGAGAAAGAGTGGAGTGAATGAGAAGTACATTAGAGTGGTGCAAGACATGTACTGTATGAGAACAGTGAAACAGCAGTGAGGTGTGCAGTTGGAATGAGGCCATTATTAAAAAAATTTCTGTTTCCGGTCCACCGGCCGGGTGAGTGCCGTTTGTGCGGTTGAAATTTTTCTTTTAACGCCGGTTTTTCAACATTTTTTTTCGGATTCATAAATCTAAAATCAAACTTGACATTTACGCATTCCCAGGGCTTTCCACTAAGGCTCATACTAGCCAGCCATGACAAATAAGTAGCCAGCGGGGGGGGATGTAAACACAAAACTAGAGATGACAATTCCCCTGTGGGAAATCGTGAGAGTGATGCAGTGCGCATAGCAGCCGCTATCGCAGGCTATGAGGCTACGATGCTATGAGCCTGTGTGTGTTTGAGAGAGCAGCCCCTCCCCTCTCTGCTCCCTGAGTGGAGCTCATCGCCTTGGTAACGGTGCTCAGGTGCAGGGAAGAGACACAATATGGCAAGCAAAGAGCGCTTTTTCTCAGAGTTCCCTCTCCTCGAACAACAGTGATTTACACGGAAACGAAAGGAGCTATTCACAAAATTCTTTCACATTGAGCGCTACAAGGCTCTCATGAACACATTGATGTAATTTTTTTGTCCCTTGTGTAAAAAATGTGGACAATAGAGCGAGTTAAAAACAAGTGACATTTCTGATTTTGCAGTAAAAGCACTGCCAGGTTTATAATGGGGCAGCGCGCCTGTCCTCTTGTTACTTTCAGGCTTCTCATTCAAAAACTGTAAGTCCTATCGCTCAGGTAGACACATTGTGTGAATCAAGACAAGTGTGACTACAACTTTTGAGAAAATTATGTGTGTAGAGTGACATTTGTGGCTGAAAACAGTTTAAATGAGAAAGTTTGAGCTACTTTTTCAAGCCCGCTACACTCTAACTTAATGAACTCCACTGAAGTGTAACGCCATAGACACCCATTATAAAGTCTGAATTTCTCCAGATTTGATCATGGTGTTTGATCTGTGACTGATCAAAAAGTATATAACCTAGCAAAAAAGTTGAATGCCAGATCCACACAGGAGACGTTTGTCTACGTTTTAAAGTTTGAATCATGTCTCTAGGTGAAAGCATGCCAGAGCAGCAGATGTTTGAAAAACATTGAAAATGTGCGATTTTTTCAATTAATTCCATAGAAAATGAATGGGAAATTTTGTGTGATTTTTTCGCAACTATGTCACGAAAAAAATCGTAGAATGCTGAACAAAGTAATAGCATAGCGAGTCCGATCGAGCCGCATGTTTTGATGTATTGTTTGTCTGTGTGCGATGTACGGTTATTGGGTTATTCAAAATCGAAATTCGTATGGAAGATGAAAAACGGAAGAACAAGAGTTTGCTGTGCTTTGCACTGCAAACTATTGACTCCCTATATGGGAGTCAATAGTTTGCAATGCATAGCACTGCATCACTAATAGTAAACTCCTGTGCACATAGTTCCCAGGATTAAATGTATTTTCCACAGACCATTTATTTATTCACTTTACTCAAATACAAAGTAAAATGGCAGTAAATCATCTTTCTTTTCTTGCTTATTGCATCATGAGGCGTTCCTGGCTTGTAAATCTCTTGTTTTCGGTGCATGACACATTCACGCAACTGAGCATGCTATGAATTAACAACGACAACGGTCTGCAGTGGTGGCTACACAATTAAACACTCAGCGAACATTTCTCCATTTGTGTATGAAAATACACTCCAACGACTCAGTTTGGTTTCATTTACAACCAACGGTGTCTTTTGATGCCAGCACGTAATTGAACGAGAGAAGACTGGTTTACCGGAGACAAAATAAGCGTTATCTCTGCTTCTGTTCCCTCCGATGTCGCCTCTGACGGCCCCGACACACTACTGCCTCCGCCGAGTGCGCGCGCACACACCGCATGTAGGGGCCGTGGATGAGTTACTCTCCCTTGATCAACGAAGTCGGCAGGGAATGTGTGGTTATTATCGGTACAAACAGCGCGAATCACAACTTAAATGAGTGCGGTTCAGTTTGACATTATTGTCAGTCCGTTAGATAAACATATAATTTTATTAAAATCGAAAATTAATATTTAGAGCCTGTGGGCTACAAAAATAATAGTCATTAAAGTAGCCGGCTGGACTTAATTGTGTAGTCGGCTGTATGGCCGGCAGCCGGCACTTGTGGAAAGCCCTGTCGAATCAGCTCTGCGCATGCGCCGTGCGGCACAAAAAAATGGCAGCCACCATGAAGGAAGGAGATCCGGAGTTTTCAAACATTTGCTTAAGTGTGAAATCGCAAAATGGTATTCTAGCGAACAACAAAATAGTAAAGTTTCAGAAAAACAAATCATTCAGTGATCATTTTAATAGTGTAATTTCATCCGAACTAGGCCTAACGGTCGATTTAGAATGACAAAAAGTCCGTGTGTCGGACATTTTAAGTACCTTTGTAAAAGTTTTGCAAATGTTGCAGTCAGCATTTAAAATGCTAACTTAAAGTTTTTGTACAAGTTTCAGTTGATTAAACTGTCATTTTATTAAATGTGTCTGCTTTTGTAATAAAAAAGTACTGAAAGAAAAAGCAAATACAGCATTGCGATTTCTTATCCATCCATTAAAAAAAAAATCCCTCCCTCCCTACTGAAAATTTTTTTGCTCACCCGGTGGACAGGAAACGGATTTTTTTTTTAAGGATGGCCTGACTGAATGGTTCAAGGTGAAGGTGGAACTCCATCAAGGATCTGCTTTGAGTCCTTTTTTGTTTGCCATAGTGATGGATAACTTGACGGATGAAGTGAGGCAAGAGTCACCATGGAACATGATGTTTGCGGATGATATTGTGATATGTAGTGAAAGTAGAAAGGTGACTGAGTTGAGTTTGGAGAGATGGAGGTATGCATTGGAACGAAGAGGAATGAAGGTGAGCAGGAGCAAAACAGAATACATGTGCATCAATGAGAATGGGGATGAGAGTGTAGTGAAGATGCAAGGAGCAGATGTAAAGAAAGTTGGTGAATTCAAGTACCTGGGGTCAACTGTGCAGGAAAATGGGGGCTGCGATAGTGAGGTGAGAAAGAGAGTGCAAGCAGGGTGGAGCAGTTGGAGAAGGATTTTGGGAGTCATTTGTGATAGGAAAGTCCCAGCAAAAGTGAAAGGTAAGATGTATAAGAGTAGTGAGACCAGCTGTGATTGGAGACCGTACCCTTAACAAAGAGACAGGAGGTAAAGTTGGAGGTGGCGGAGTTGAGGATGTTAAGGTTTGTGATGGGAGTGACAAGGTTGGACAGGATAAGGAACGAGTACATCAGAGGGACAGCACATGTAGAGAGCTTGGGAATTAAGCCAAGAGAGATGAGACTGAGATGGTATGGGCACATCCTGAGAAGAGATGCAGAGCATGTTGGAAGGAGAATGTTGAGGATGGAGCTGCCAGGCAAACGAAAACGAGGAAGGCCAAAGAGGAGATACATGGATGTGGTGAGAGAGGACATGAAAGTGGCAGGTGTGGTAGAGAAGGATGCAGAAGACAGAGAGCAATGGAGACGAAAGATCCGCTGTGGCGACCCCTAATCAGGAGCAGCCAAAAGAAGGAGAAATGTTACCTCTTGGTCATATTATTCGTAAACATGGCATTAGTAGAAACTGTTATGCTGATGACACACAGTTGTATGTTTCTGCAAAACCAGATGAGAGACACCAGCTTAATAGAATTGAGGAATGTGTAAAGGACATTAGACACTGGATGCTTATTAACTTCCTTCTGCTTAACTCTGACAAGACTGAAGTACTTGTACTAGGACTACATGCAGCTAGAAGTAGGTTTTCTGATTACACAGTAACTCTGGATGGCCTTTCTGTTTCTTCACGTGCAGTAGTAAAAGACCTCAGGGTGATTATTGACCCCAGTCTTTCATTTGAAACTCATATCGATAACATTAACCGGATAGCTTTCTTTCATCTCAGAAATATTGCTAAGATAAGAAATTTAATGTCACTATACGACACAGAAAAACTAGTTCATACTTTTATTACCTCTAGGTTGGATTACTGTAATGCCTTACTGTCTGGATGTTCCAATAAGTGCATAAACAAGCTCCAGTTAGTTCAAAATGCAGCAGCAAGAGTCCTTACTAGAAGTAGAAAATGTGACCATATCACCCCCGTCTTATCCACACTGCATTGGCTCCCAATCAAATTTCATACTGTTTATAAAATACTACTATTGACCTTTAAAGCACTGAATGGTCTCACACCACAGTACCTGAGTGAACTTCTGGTCCTTTATGACCCACCACGCCTACTTAGATCAAAAGGTGCAGGCTATCTGCTGGCACCTCATATAGTGAAGGCTTCATCAGGGGGCAGAGCCTTTTCTTACAAAGCCCCACAGTTATCGAACAGCCTTCCTCAGCATTTAAGTCTAGGCTGAAAACATACAGTTCGGTCCATAAATATTTGGACAGAGACAACATTTTTCTAATTTTGGTTCTGTACATTACCACAATGAATTTTGAACAAAACAATTCAGATGCAGTTGAAGTTCAGACTTTCAGCTTTAATTCAGTGGGTTGAACAAAATGATTGCATAAAAATGTGAGGAACTAAAGCATTTTTTAAACACAATCCCTTCATTTTAGGGGCTCAAAAGTAATTGGACAAATTAAATAATTGTAAATAAAATGTTCATTTCTAATACTTGGTTGAAAACCCTTTGTTGGCAATGACTGCCTGAAGTCTTGAACTCATGGACATCACCAGATGCTGTGTTTCCTCCTTTTTAATGCTGTGCCAGGCCTTTATTGCAGCGGTTTTCAGTTGCTGTCTGTTTGTGGGCCTTTCTGTCTGAGGTTTAGTCTTTAACAAGTGAAATGCATGCTCAATTGGGTTGAGATCAGGTGACTGACTTGGCCATTCAAGAATATTCCACTTCTTTGCTTTTATAAACTCCTGGGTTGCTTTGGCTTTATGTTTTGGGTCATTGTCCATCTGTACTATGAAACGCCGACCAATCAGTTTGGCTGCATTTGGCTGGATTTGAGCACACAGTATGTCTCTGAATACCTCAGAATTCATCCGGCTGCTTTTGTCCTGTGTCACATCATCAATAAACACTAGTGACCCAGTGCCACTGGCAGCCATGCATGCCCAAGCAATCACACTGCCTCTGCTGTGTTTTACAGATGATGTGGTATGCTTTGGATCATGAGCTGTACCACGCCTTCACCATACTTTTTTCTTTCCATCATTCTGGTAGAGGTTGATCTTGGTTTCATCTGTCCAAAGAATGTTCTTCCAGAACTGTGCTGGCTTTTTTAGATGTTTTTTAGCAAAGTCCAATCTTGCCTTTTTATTCTTGAGGCTTATGAGTGGCTTGCACCGTGCAGTGAACCCTCTGTATTTACTTTCATAAAGCCTTCTCTTTATGGTAGATTTGGATATTGATAGGCCTACCTCCTGGAAAGTGTTGTTCACTTGGTTGGCTGTTGTGAAGGGGTTTCTCTTCACCATGGAAATTATTCTGCGATCATCCACCACTGTTGTCTTCTGTGGGCGTCCAGGTCTTTTTGCATTGATGAGTTCACCAGTGCTTTCTTTCTTTCTCAGGATGTAGATTTTGCCACTCCTAATATTGTAGCAATTTCTCGGATGGGTTTTTTCTGTTTTCGCAGCTTAAGGATGGCTTGTTTCACCTGCATGAAGAGCTCCTTTGACCGCATGTTTTCTTCACAGCAAAATCTTCCAAATGCAAGCACCACACCTCAAATCAACTCCAGGCCTTTTATCTGCTTAATTGAGAATGACATAACAAAGGAATTGCCCACACCTGCCCATGAAATAGCCTTTGAGTCAATTGTCCAATTACTTTTGGTCCCTTTAAAAACAGGATGGCACATGTTAAGGAGCTGAAACTCCTAAACCCTTCATCCAATTTTAATGTGGATACCCTCAAATGAAAGCTGAAAGTCTGGACTTTATGTCCATGTCCATTATATAACTATAACCTGAATATGTTTCAGTAAACAGGTAAAAAAAAAAAAAATTGTGTCAGTGTCCAAATATATATGGACCTAACTGTATCGGTTTAGTCAAGTCTTTTGTTAATGGTGTTTATGAAGTAAAGGTGTAGATGGATGCTGCCAGTCCTCCACTCGCTTGCTCACTCGAGTTTGTTGACAGAGTAGTGGCTGGTGCTTATGTCCCAGGGTGCCCTCATGCCTGTGTTAACTTCTGGCTCTCCCCTTTCAGTTATGCTGTCATAGTTAGTTTTGCTGGCGTCCCTGCTTGCACTCAGCGCAAAATGTACTCGTCAGGTGACATTGGGCATACCTAACAACCTGTGTTTTCTCTCCCTCCCCGCCTGTCCCTCTGAGTTACATGTCAATCCTGAGATTGAGATGCTGACCTCTTCTGTTCCTCGGACCTGCCTGGTCCATCCTGATGCCCTACGTCTGGTTGGAGACTCATCACATCGCTCCTGTGGAGGACAGCTCCATATGGACAGTTGAAAGTCACACTTGGAAGATGCTCTGGACACTTACAGTAATGCTTTTATGGCTGAGGACTACAGTTGACTTGCTAAGTTTAGGACTGCAGTTGTCATGAACAGTTTTGCACTCAATTTTCCATCAACGAAGAGTTATAACATCAATGAAACTGACTTCATTTTAAAACTGGAGGGAATCTGAGGGAGTTTTTCCTTGCCACCATCACCACAGGCTTGCTCATTGGGGATAGATTAGGGATAAAATTAGATCTTAAAGTCATTTAAATTCTGTCAAGCTGCTTTGCGACAATGTCTATTGTTAAAAGCACTATAAAAAACTTGACTTGAAAATAAACTTAATTTTTCTGGCTACTCTTCCATAAAGCCCCGCTCTATGGAGTGTATGGCTTAAAGTGGTCCAATAGACAGATACTCGCATTTCTGCTGTGGATCTTTGCAGCTCCTTCCAGTGTTATCTTTGGTGTCTTTGTTGCATCTCTGATTAACGGCCTCCTTGCCTGGTCTGTGAGTTTTGGCGAGTGGCCTTCTCTTGTCAGGTTTGTAGTGGTGCCATATTCTTTCCATTTTGCTATAATGGATTTAATGGTGCTCCATGGGATATTCAAAGTTTGGGGTATTTTTTTAAAACCATATATTTCTCCACAACTTTATCTCTGGCTTGTTTGGAGTGCTCCTTGGTTTTCATGTTGCTTGCTTAATAGTGTTGCAAAGTCAGGGTCCTTCCAGAACAGGTTGATTTATATAGACATATGTGACAGATCATGTGATATTTTGATTGCACACATGTGAATCTTAATCAACGAATTATGTGACTTATGAAGTTAATTGATTGGACCAACTCTTATTGAGAGATTTCATTCGAAAGGGAGTGCATACCTATGCACACTCCAGATTTCTGTTTTTTGATCTTAGTGTTTGTGTCACAATAAAAAAAAAATTGCACCTTTAAAGTGGTAGGCATATTGTGTAAATCAAATGCTAACCCTTCAAAAATCCATTCTATTTCTAGCTTGTAACGCGATAAAACAGGACAAACATCAAGGGAGATGAACATTTTTGCAAGACACTGTAGCTGCAGGTATGCTTTGGCCGATATTCATCCACAGACAGATCAATAACCATACGGTTAGACCACCTGCACATACTGTCGGAGTAGATCTGACTACCATCTTTATTCCATGTTAAACTGCCTCACTAACAGAACATACAGATCAATGTGCATGGCACCCTTTGTGCATTTATACTGTTTACTCCTGTTCAACTGTACATATACAATGCTGCCCTACTAATAGTTCACCAGCTTCCTCCCAATAACTTTATTATAAGAATTACCATCTCCAACCAAGTGTTAAAAAGGTCAGAAAGCAAGAGGGGGAAACGCTCAGAAAACTGGAACTGAACTCATTTCTCTTACAACAACAACAAAGAATAATAATAATAATAATAATAATAATAATAATAACAACATACTACGCATGTAATATATTGTGTGACAATAAATCATGATACAAATGTATGATGATTTGAATTGATGAAATTAAAAAAAAACAAACAAAATACACCTAATTATGATTATTATCAGGCTGCAGAATCTCTTAGTTTTTCCTCACTATAATTGTGTTGTTTAGACAGCAGAGGGCATTATAATGTACAATGGCAGGAATACACGTGAACGTAGGCAGAACTAACACAGCTCTAATGCTATTCTGTATAAGAAACCAGAGCTCTCTTTACAGACTGCTGAAAAATAAAGAAAAGAGAAGCAAATGGAGGCAGAACAAATGTGCATAAAGGTTTATTAAGAAATACTTGCTATTAACTTTTTTCATTTTTAATAAAAGGAATATTTTAGTTAATAGGCTATTATATTATGCGCTGGGGTGCAACAAAATGAATATTCAAGTTGATAAAGAAGAGGAAAATATGTTGCATTTTTTGGTTAAAAAAAAATTCAATCGTCAAACCAATACCGTGATTCAAGTCATGAATTGGGTGAATCATTACATTCCTATGAAGCACCTTTCAGGCATTTAAAGTGAAGCTCAACATGCTTTAAACTGTGACATAAAAACAGACAGAGAGAAAAATGCAATAAACAGCAGGAAAAAAACCCTACAGAATATATAGAATAAAAATGCAGAAAGAAAACATTAAAGAAAAATATATAGTCACGTCAATAAGTATTTGGACAGTTTAAAAATTGTCATACTTTTGCCTCTATACATCACCACAATGGATATGAAATCAATTGAAATCACATCAAGATCTGAATGAAGTTTAGACTTTCAGCTTCAAAGGGATCCTCCAGCAGATTTATTCTCAAACTTAGTTTTAGTAAAAGTAGTGGCAGATTTCAAAATTCAAACTTTTCATTTTCGGAGACCAAATAGTGTTTGAGAAAAGTTAATTTTCTTTAAAATGCTAGATGGGGGGCGGCACGGTGGTGTAGTGGTTAGCGCTGTCGCCTCACAGCAAGAAGGTCCGGGTTCGAGCCCCGTGGCCGGCGAGGGCCTTTCTGTGTGGAGTTTGCATGTTCTCCCCGTGTCCGTGCTCCGGTTTCCCCCACAGTCCAAAGACATGCAGGTTAGGTTAACTGGTGACTCTAAATTGACCGTAGGTGTGAACGTGAGTGTGAATGGTTGTCTGTGTCTATGTGTCAGCCCTGTGATGACCTGGCGACTTGTCCAGGGTGTGCCTCGCCTTTCGCCCGTAGTCAGCTGGGATAGGCTCCAGCTTGCCCGCGACCCTGTAGAAGGATAAAGCGGCTAGAGATAATGAGATGAGATGAGCTTCCTGCAATGGTGATGTATGTGATGACGTCAGGTAGCAGTCGCTTGGAGCAACTCAGCTGTTTTTATTTTCTGTTTACATCATAGTTAGTTACATAGCTAGTTTTACAAGTATTGTATTGAATTTATCAGTTTTTAAGTAAGTATGCCTCATTGTGTAGCATATAAATGCCACAGTGATGCTAAAAAGAAAGCACAAACTGGAACTAGACTGCATTTCCACAAAGAAAATGCAAAATGTGCTTGCTCAGTTGTGGCAGAGTGTCACCAACAGAAACTGGATCAGACAGGTTACCTCGCACTGCAAAATCTTTTGTACATGAGAGAGAGAGAGAGAGAGAGAGAGAGAGAGAGAGTGACAAAGTGTGTGTGGTAGTGTGCATGGCTACATGCTCTAAAATCTCGGTTTAAAATGGCTCAACTCGCAGCGTGACATGACGTTTCGCGCTCTAAAATCTTTGTTTTTACATGATCTACAGAGTCTTGAACCGATGTAGTGCGCTTGTAGACAGCTTTTGGATCGACGCACCTGTTCTCTCATTCTTGTCCTCTTCGTCATTTTTTTTTCCTATAGAGAATGAATGGGGCTCACGAATCAAACCATCCTGCTCAGCACGCTTCATCGGAGATGCACCAAACTTCATGTGATACCTCCCCTCAACTCCAATGGGCCAACTCCCCTGACACATACATGCAGTTGGTTCTGACCTGCACTTGTCTTTTCCTTTCTTTTCCCTGATCCCCCATTCACTTCCATTCATTTTTCCCACAGTCAAATGAATGGAATTTCAGGAGAAAAACGCTACATGCATCACGCTCTAAATTCTATGTTTTAAATCATGCCACACTCTCTGTTAATCTACCCAGAACCATGTAGATCATGTAAAAAAGATTTTAGAGCGTGAAGTCATGTCACGCTGCGAGTTAAGCCATTTTAAACCGAGACTTTAGAGCGTGCAGCCACATACACTACGCCACACACACACACAGGCGCGCACACGCACACACACACACTCTCTCTCTATCTGTAGATCATGTAAAAAAGATTTTGCAGCACGAGGTGTCATGTCTGATCCAGTTTCTGTTGGTGACACTCTGCCACAACTGAGCAAGCACACTTTGCATGTTCTCTGCAGAAATGCAGTTTAGTTCCAGCTTGTGCTTTCTTTTTAGCAGCATTGTGGCATTTATATGCTACACAATGAGGCATACAGTGGGGCAAAAAAGTATTTAGTCAGCCACCAATTGTGCAAGTTCTCCCACTTAAAAAGATGAGAGAGGCCTGTAATTTTCATCATAGGTATACCTCAACTATGAGAGACAGAATGGGGGGGAAAGAATCCAGGAAATCACATTGTAGGATTTTAATGAATTAATTGGTAAATTCCTCTGTAAAATAAGTATTTGGTCACCTACAAACAAGTAAGATTTCTGGCTCTCACAGACCTGTAACAACTTCTTTAAGAGGCTCCTCTGTCCTCCACTCGTTACCTGTATTAATGGCACCTGTTTGAACTCGTTATCAGTATAAAAGACACCTGTCCACAACCTCAAACAAACAGTCACACTCCAAACTCCACTATGGCCAAGACCAAAGAGCTGTCAAAGGACACCAGAAACAAAATTGTAGACCTGCACCAGGCTGGGAAGACTGAATCTGCAATAGGTAAGCAGCTTGGTGTGAAGAAATCAACTGTGGGAGCAATTATTAGAAAATGGAAGACATACAAGACCACTGATAATCTCCCTCGATCTGGGGCTCCACGCAAGATCTCACCCCGTGGGGTCAAAATGATCACAAGAACGGTGAGCAAAAATCCCAGAACCACATGGGGGGACCTAGTGAATGACCTGCAGAGAGCTGGGACCAAAGTAACAAAGGCTACCATCAGTAACACACTATACCGCCAGGGACTCAAATCCTGCAGTGCCAGACGTGTCCCCCTGCTTAAGCCAGTACATGTCCAGGCCCATCTGAAGTTTGCTAGAGAGCATTTGGATGATCCAGAAGAGGATTGGGAGAATGTCATATGGTCAGATGAAACCAAAATAGAACTTTTTGGTAAAAACTCAACTTGTCGTGTTTGGAGGAGAAAGAATGCTGAGTTGCATCCAAAGAACACCATACCTACTGTGAAGCATGGGGGTGGAAACATCATGCTTTGGGGCTGTTTTTCTGCAAAGGGACCAGGACGACTGATCCGTGTAAAGGAAAGAATGAATGGGGCCATGTATCGTGAGATTTTGAGTGAAAACCTCCTTCCATCAGCAAGGGCATTGAAGATGAAACATGTCTGGGTCTTTCAGCATGACAATGATCCCAAACACACCACCCGGGCAACGAAGGAATGGCTTCGTAAGAAGCATTTCAAGGTCCTGGAGTGGCCTAGCCAGTCTCCAGATCTCAACCCTACAGAAAATCTTTGCCGTGTTGCCCAGCGACAGCCCCAAAACATCACTGCTCTAGAGGAGATCTGCATGGAGGAATGGGCCAAAATACCAGCAACAGTGTGTGAAAACCTTGTGAAGACTTACAGAAAACATTTGACCTTTGTCATTGCCAACAAAGGGTATATAACAAAGTATTGAGATGAACTTTTGTTATTGACCAAATACTTATTTTCCACCATAATTTGCAAATAAATTCTTTAAAAATTAGACAATGTGATTTTCTGGATTTTTTTTCTCTCATTCTGTCTGTCATAGTCGAGGTATACCTATGATGAAAATTACAGGCTTCTCTCATCTTTTTAAGTGGGAGACCTTGCACAATTGGTGACTGACTGACTAAATACTTTTTTGCCCCACTGTAGTTATTTAAAAACTGATAAATTCAGTAAAATACTTGTAAAACTAGCAAAACTACGATGTAAATATAAACAGCTGAGTTACTCCAAGCGACTGCTATCTGATGTCATCGCATACATCACCACTGCAGGAAGCCCAACTGACATTTTAAAGAAAATTAATTTTTTTCTCAAACACTATTTGGTCTCCAAAAATGAAAGTTTGATTTTTGAAATCTGCAACTACTTTTACTTAAAATCAGTGAGAATAGATCCACTGGAGGATCCCTTTAATTCAAAGGGTTTAACAAAACTATCACAAACTGTTTAGGAATTACAGCCTTTTCACATTGTCCTGCCATCTTTACAGGCTCAAAAGTAATTGAACAATTGACTGGGAAGCAGTTTCCTGGCCAGTTCTGACTCAATTTCTTGTTATTTCATGACACATTAAGGAGATAAAAAAGTCTAGAATTGAGGCCAAGTTATTACGTTATTACATTATTTATTTGCATTCTAACTGGAAAGGTATGACAAAAAATCTGATTGGATTAACAAACTTTGATCAGATACAGCTAGGTTTCAGTAATGGTCTGACAGTACACTCAGTACATTATATTTACTAAACCAGACAGCATAGAAATGAATACTGAACAAACATCTGTATGCATATTTGGTGTAAAAGGAAAAGTGTCATGAGCTGCATGTGGAGTGAGATAAAAATCAGTTTAACAGCTCTTTGGGAGAAAGACACAAAAACTAACAAGGAACAAAAATGGATTTTAAGGTTTAACCAGTGTTTCTAGATGCTTCAATTAAATTAGTAAATAAAGCACATTGTGGTGATTTTATATCATCAGATCAGCAAGTTCACAGATGGCCTGAAGATTTGAGGTGTGTGTGACAACAGCATTATGATCAACACCACGAGGGAAAATATGGAATGGCCACATGTGTGTATGGTGATGGAGTAAACTGAAAACCAAGATCGTAAGCTGTACTGATACTGCATTGGCTGCTCATAAAGCTCATAAACATTGCTGGGAGGTAATGAAACGTGCCAGGACTTATTAAGAACGCTGATTTAATGAGAGATAACTAAAAAAATGCTCAACTGTAATTCAAAAAGACAGAGAACTAAGAAGAGCACACTAACTTAAACATCTCAGAAATGATCGACCACAAAAGGCCAAGAACTGATTCATTTGTTTGCCTCAAAAGGCACAGATTTCTCGCTAGCTACAATTTAAACAAAACAAAACAAAAAAATCCAGATTTAAGCTTGTAACTTCAACAACTGATTCTATTTATATATTCAACAATTTATTCTATTTATATTTCTACTTCAACAGTTGATAACTTCAACAAAATAGATTCCATGTTAAAACTAATTTTAACAAATTAGTGAATATTTGTTCGTTTAAAATTTGTTAATGAACAAATTTGAGTCAAAACTTGTTCATGTAAAAAGCTTCCTGCTACAGCTTCCTTTAGATGCATCACATAACATTATTTACTCTGTAAACAAGATGGGTGACTGCATAACACAAACCCAGAAACCAAACCCACGCCTTATACAGACACACCTTCAGCCCACTGTTTTTGCTCACACTCAGAAATCTACTTTAATGCATCAACATGTGTATAATCACTTAACAAGAACAACCTGTCCTGTCTGCACTCATACTACGAGAAGAAAAAAAGAAAGAAAAAAAACCCCACCCCACAACATACAAGTTTGTGTGTGATCTTGTCACTGCTCATAACAGTCACAACAGAGTAAAAAGGAACACGATCGAGACCAAGACAAAGAACTGAAATGTGTGAAAAGAAAACACATGGTGTGTATTCCATAGGGGTGCAACGATTCACCGATGCATCGATGCATCGTGATACTTTCGCCACGATACGATATGTATCGCCGGCCAAAACGAATCGTGATACACGACGATACTAACTCATTTTCCGCATGTAGAGACTATATTATACTCAAAACAATTATAGTCGGGCGTGATCGTCGAAATGACACGAAAGGTGGGTATTTATTTGGAAACATTTGGGAAATTGACATATGCCGCTCTCGTCATTTCGAACACGGTAACAATTAAGTCCTGCAATCAATTTATCATACACCATACTCACACACGGACTGGCCATCGGGAGTAGCGGGAGTTTTCCTGGTGGGCCGGTGGTTCAGTGTGGGCCGGCGGAGAAACAAACAAACAAAAAAAAAACAGTTGCGCGCTGGCCTTTAATATGATAAGCAATGTTAACAGTTTCTTTAAGAAACTGTTAACATTGCTTATTACAGTTGCGCACTGGCCTTTAATATGATAAGCAATGTTAACAGTTTCTTAAAGAAATAGCACACGGAAGAAAAAAAAAAAAACAGTTGCGCGCTGGCCTTTAATATGATAAGCAATGTTAACAGTTTAAAGAAACTGTTAACATTGCTTATCATATTAAAGGCCAGCGCGCAACTGTTTTTTTTTTTTTTTCTCCGCCGGCCCACCGGGAAAACTCCCGCTACTCCCAATGGCCAGTCCGTGTGTGACCGTACTCAATATGCTAACGATGATAAGCTACTAAGTTCAGAGTGATCAACTTTTACGTGCGGGGCAGTTTCAATACCGTGTCCGAGGTATTCGCGCTTGCGCAGTAGATCGTGCGCTTCCGTGTGCATTCGGTTCTGTCCGTAGCCAATCAGATCGTTTGGTAACATTGACGTTGGCACGTGTTGCTAATACACGAGGTAGCTTCGTTATTAGTTTGTTTTTGAAAGACAGATGCTATTGTGCAAATGGTGCTTTAATCAACTAGTCTGTTTTAGTCCAACTAAGTCAGTGGGTCAGTCCAATCTCTGCATATGTACAGTGGATTATTCCACACACTGCATGTAATGTGCATGCATTGCTGATATATTGGTATTTAGTAAGAACTGTAAACATGGTAAGAAGTCACCCTTTTATGTAAACAGATGAAGGATGTGTTATTATCTGTTTATATCGGCTGGTCACTCATCATTTCTCATACACTGTAATGTCTGCATAAATGTATGGTGTTATTGTTGATTCATATTAAAAATGTCATTTTTGACATTTTCACACCAGTTTGTCGTGTATCATTGTGTATCGCGATACGTATCGTATCGTGACCCTAATATCGTGATACGTATCGTATCGTGGCCTAATGTATCGTTGCAGCCTTAGTATTCCAAGTGTTAGTGTTTGATAGATTACAATCTACACACAGCAACATTGAACCACCAATCTTCTTATTATTATTATTTTGGCTGCTTCTGATTAGGGGTTGCCACAGCGGATCTTTCATCTCCATTGCTCTCTGTCTTCTGCATCCTTCTCTACCACACCTGCCACTTTCATCTCCTCTCTCACCACATCCATGTATCTCCTCTTTGGCCTTCCTCGTTTTTGTTTGCCTGGCAGCTCCATCCTCAACATTCTCCTTCCAACATGCTCTGCATCTCTTCTCAGGATGTGCCCATACCATCTCAGTCTCATCTCTCTTAGCTTAATTCCCAAGCTCTCTACATGTGCTGTCCCTCTGATGTGCTCATTCCTTATCCTGTCCAACCTTGTCACTCCCATCGCAAACCTTAACATCTTCAACTCCGCCACCTCCAACTTTGCCTCCTGTCTCTTCATTAAGGGTACGGTATCCAATCCATACATCACAGCTGGTCTCACTACTCTCTTATACATCTTACCTTTCACTTTTGCTGGGACTTTCCCAACACAAATGACTCCCGAAATCCTTCTCCAACTGCTTCACCCTGCTTGCACTCTCTTTCTCACCTCACTATCGCAGCCCCCATTTTCCTGCACAGTTGACCCCAGGTACTTGAATTCACCAACTTTCTTTACGTCTACTCCTTGCATCTTCACTACACTCTCATCCCCATTCTCATTGATGCACATGTATTCTGTTTTGCTACTGCTCACCTTCATTCATCTTCGTTCCAATGCAACGTTTTGTACAACTCCATCTCTCCAAACCCAACTCAACCTCCTTTCTACTTTCACCACATATCACAATATCATCCGCAAACATCATGTTCCATGGTGACTCTTGCCTCACTTCATCCGTCAAGCTATCCATCACTATGGCAAACAAGAAGGGACTCAAAGCAGATCCTTGATGGCGTTCCACCTTCATCTTGAACCATTCAGTTGTTCCAACTGCACACCTCACTGCTGTTTCACTGTTCTCATACATGTCTTGCACCACTCTAATATACTTCTCATTCACTCCATTCTTTCTCATACAATACCATAACTCATCTCTCGGCACTCTATCATATGCCTTCTCCAGGTCTACAAACACACAGTGTAACTTTCTCTGGCCTTCCCTGTAGTTCTCCATTAACATTCTTAAAGCAAACACTGCATCCGACGTGCTCTTCCTTGGCATAAACCTGTACTGCTGTTCACAGATTGCTACCTCTCTTCTCAATCTCACCTCCAATACCCTTTCCCATAGCTTCATGGTGTGGCTCATCAATTGTATTCCTCTGTAATTACTGCAGCTCTGTACATCTCCCTTATTCTTGTATATTGGGACTAGCACACTCTCCATTCATTTAGCATTTCCTCATTCTCTAGGATCTTATTAAACAATCTCATTAGGAACTCCACAGCCATCTCACCCAAACATCTCCAAGTCTCAATCGGGATACCATCTGGTCCGACTGCTTTCCCAGTCTTCATTCTTTTCATGGCTGCCCTCACCTCATCCTTACTAACCAACTTTGCTTCCTGATTTGCTGTCTCCAACAAATCTGACCTTTTCTCTCTTGGATTCTCCTCATTTAATACATCCTCAAAGTACTCTTTTCACCTTCTTAATACACTCTGTTTGTCAGCACATTTCCATTTACATCTTTCATCAATCTTACTTGCTGTACATCCCTCGCTTCCCTGTTTCTCTGCCTAGCTAGTCTGTACAGGTCTTTCTCTCCTTCTTTGGTCTCTAGTCTTTTGTACAACTCCTGGTATGCATCTGCTTTCACCATTGCTACTGCTCTTTTTGCCTTCTGTTTCGTTTCTCTGTATAACCACCTGCTTTCCTTGTCTCTCTGATCATCCCAATTCTTCTTTGATCTATCAATCTCTACTAGTAAATTGTGTGTTTACTCCAACATTAACCAAAGAGCAATTATCCATCGCTTGAAGTCTATTTTCACTAGGGGTGTGCAAAATAATCATCATGACAATGCATCGCGATACTAACTTTCACGATATACTGCATCGATTCTTGACGCCAAATATCGATTATTAATTTTAAAAAATGAATAAATAAAATTGTATGAATGGTTGGCGAAAATCAGCCAAAAACAAGTAGAATACAACTTCCAGTCCTGTAGATGTTGCCGTGGAGTTTTTGACGCCCGCTGCCTTCATGCCAGTGGCATTTCCGACGGCAGGCTACTGCGACCTAGACATTCTGCATAGACATCATATGGCGACTGCGACTCTGTTTACAAATCCCAACATGGAAGAAACCGAAAAGATTCGTCCGCCTCAGTCAAATTTTAAAGCTGATGTTTGGGCACATTTCGGCTTCAAAAACAAAGGGTAAAAATGAAATTGACATGACAAACGCAATTTGCAGATACTGTAACACGATGATGAAGTATGGTGGGAACACAACAAACTTAAGAGCACACGTGCAGAGGCGCCATCCAGAAAAACTGCAACAGCAGCAAGCACCGCAACCCATGACAAGACAAACGACCATTGATAGCAAACTTGTACCTTCATCTGCACGTGCCAAAAAAAAATCACCATGTCGATTGCCGAGTTTATTTACCAGGATTTACGGCCGTACAGCGTGGTTGAGAACAGTGGGTTCAGAAATACGATAAACATACTCGAGCCTCGCTATGTGATCCCGAGCCGAAAACAATTTACAGAGGTAATGGTCCCAGACATGTATGAAGAGGTAAAGCTACAAGTTAAAAAATCCCTTGCCTCTGCAGAAAGCGTTGCCCTCACATGCGATGGGTGGACTTCGCGAGCCACAGAGCCATACCTCACCATTGTATCTGTTGCCTATATATTACTAGTTCATATTAAGTTACCACTTGTTCATTTGGTTTTTGTGAGTGGACACTGGACACATGCAATTGATGCATTTTGATGCAGTGGATGTTTACAGTCTTTTATTTTTCATACCTGCAAACTCGTCAGAGAAAAAAAGGTGACAGTGTCCGGGGGGGGGGGGGGGGGGGGGGGGTGCGGATAATGGTGACGCCGACGCCGACACTGAACTCAAGTAAGTGTTAAGAAATAAGAAAACAATAAAAGAACCAAAACACAAATTATATTATACTGAAAAACATTTATTTTTTCCTTCTCTAGCCTGGACAAGGGCTTCACAAACACTCTTACGCACGCAAACACCATGGAGGGAAACTGAAAAACACTATTTTTCAGTATGTTTTGCATGAATAATGAAATGAATGAATACTGATGCACGAGTTTTAAAGATCATAGGATGAATCGCAGCTCCCTGTGCGTCTGTTTTGCAACAATGAGACTGTTGCGCAAAATTTTATGTAATCTTGCAATGTTTTACTATCAGTGCGCAATTTATCAGCTTCAATTTGCCACGCTTTGTCACTAGTATATAAACTCTGTATAGTCAGCTGCTTCAGACCACCACTGACCATGGATGCTGCTGTACCAATACCTCCTCGCCGTCTATTGGGATTGCTGAATGTCCGAGTACAACTCCAAGAACTCCAGCGAAGACGTTTGGGCGTGCTGGCATTACTTATCCGTCGTCGACTCTAACCTGACTCGTACATGCACTCGTACCATGGATTCGTTAATTGCACGAGCGCTGCGCGTTCAATCGTCCAATTACCAGATGATTCGCGCCACCCTATCGCACTATCTTACAACACCTGCTTTCAGTGTACAACAGTCGCAAGATATATCGCAAGATTTCATGCTTTTGCATTGCACAATGGTCGCTTTAGACGTGCAGGTTTTGCACGACTACTTTTTCATATGCGATTATTTCGGCAACAGTTAACGATCAATATGAAAATGTATCGGTCGCACGAATGTTTGGTCGCTTCTGATCGTGATCCAATTGTGAAACATGCTTTAGCAAACAAATATCTGTTGTTTTAGCTCCAAAAAGGCTGACTTACCTTCAATTACCATCAGAGTTTCCACATTAGGTTCAGGGGTCTCTTAACAAGCGCGAACATAGATGGCAGTGTGTTTCAAGATCCTGAGGCAAAGGCTGAGATTCCGATTGGTCCAGAAAAAAATGTCAATTATAAGAATTGTCCAATAATGGCCTATAACATGGCAGCAAGCCCACCCCCCCTCTCTTGACAGGCGCGAGCTCAGTTGAGATTACGATCGGCCCAGATGCCGCCCCCCCAAAAAAAACTCTCCGGTTCTACACGATTCACGTGAATGACCCAATTGACAATGAAAAAGGTGACTGTCGCCAAAAAGCGACAAGTTTTTAGTTTTATAAATCCTTTGCACTTTTTTTCTCATCAGTGTGTCCTCTGATGTTTGATGTTTGTTATAATGGCAGCTACCTCCAAAATGGGATATGTCAGACATTTGAATGTTTTAAATTCACTGGTTTAAAGGACCACTGAGGCCAATTAACAGCACTGATCAGCCTTATTTTATTAGTTTTCTTTTATTATTTTTAGTTTTATAAATCCTATGCACTTTTTGTCATTAGTGTGTCCACTTGTTAAGTATGGAAACAGTAATATTTGTTTTAATGGCAACTACCTCCAAAGTCGTTTCAATAAATTCAGTTATGAATTGAGTTGCTCTGAGTTATGCATCAATTGGAGACACTATCCAGATCGTACACAGCCACTGGTAATTATGCTCCATTTTTTTTTTTACATTTTCACTTAAGTATGTTGAATATATCGCAATGCATCGCAATAATTCAAGAATCGTGATGCATCGTGATAGTGTCACATCGTGGCATGTGAATCGTGATTTGAATTGAATCGTGACTTCTTTGCCAATACCCACCCCTAATTTTCACCCCACCATTTGACATTCCTACAAATAGTACTACAAATATACATATTGCATAAATCCTGTGTGTTGGAGCTACCATCTCTAAAGGTCTGGAAATGCCGGTAACAGATGGAGGAAAAACAACATACAGCCTTCAATTACATTTGGCCTGCATGAACAGCTCTCCCCAGAGTGACCTGGCCATTTATTGAAAATTGCACACCGGTGTGTAACTCCACCCACAACAGGAAGTCAACAAGAACATCCAAAACAATAAGATTCAACACTGTGTTTGCAGTAAGGTGACCTGATTTCTGAGAAGAAAACTGGGGACATCTTCAGTTTGGCAGTGAAAATATCATTAAAACATCAAATGTTTTCATCTTTGTAATAAAAAAGAGGAGACATTTCTGGTTTTCATGTATTTTGATCATGCATTGCAAAAAAAGTGGGATTTTCCTCACTGAGTGCACTGTAAGCCTATTATGCAACTGCTTTAGGTTAACATTAATTAAAGACAATGTGAAATCTCCGGTATGGGTACACAGTTTATATTTATAGACTCTTAAATTGTAGGCTAGCTGAAATAGATGTTTTAGACCCATGAAAGTAAATATATTAAATTAATTTCCATATATGCCATTAGTAATGGACAATGTATTTAAAAATATACAAAACACACAACACAATTTAAATAGTTTACTTTGATCCAAGCAATTTCAAGGAATGGTAATATATCTTTATTATTATTATTATTAAGGATACAAATGATTCCCAATCACCCATAGCCTAAATTGTACCCATAGATTAATTGATGACCGAGCCTAAAAGAGTAGCCTTAATCAAAATGTGTAGTCTGCTACATATCACAACAAATTATATAAATTACTGACTGTGGCAGCTGGGGCGTGGCTGAGCATCGGTCTGTGAATGGAGGGCGGAGTCAGGGAAGGTGAGTGGTCGTGTCACTACACCTGTTGTCAATTAACATGTGTTTGTGTCTCCTTCAGTGACCGCGCTCGATAAAAGGAGAGTGAGAAGGGGAGGTTGGCGCCGAGGGCTTGTTGATAGCCTGTATGTAAGAGAGTGAGAGTTTTTTGGAGCCCTATGCTGAAAAGCAGTAAAAATAAAACCCCTCTTCAACGCAAACAGCCGCCTGCCGTGCTTCTGTGCTCCACCCACACCTGAATCTCGCTACACTGACACTTTGGTAACATTACCATAAGCCTACAGCTTTACATAGCCAGCTATGGTAGGATAACACACCAATTTGTATGTCATTGAACTCTTACAATTTTACCTCAGCTGGATTTCTGTTACAGCAACGCTACATCTAGCAACAATTTCAGCTGACTGACTGGCACGGCACTGAGCTTTCTCCTGCTAGCATTGGCTGCAGTAGGCTATGGTTTGTTAGGTCAACTGCTACATCTCAATACAGTGTGACAATGTTATGTCATGTACAACATCGCAAAATGTAGCTTACACATTCAAAGGCTAAATAACATAGATGACAAACAATGTCACTTAGGCCTACAAGAAAAGACTATGGTTCACCTGTCCAGGAGTGGATGAAGCGATCTGTCAAAGCTAAATCAATTACTTTAGTTTAGGCAAAGATTCTAGCACTCCGCTAAAAAGTTGTTCCTCAGCTCCACAAATAAAAATACTGGAAAAGTATTTTGACTTGTGGAGCCGAGGAACAACTTTTTAGCAGAGCACTAGAATCTTTGCCTAAAACTAAAGTAATTGATACTGGAAAGGGGGTCACAGAAGCAGCGTTCTCGTCATGACCCCTGTCAGGTATCCCACCAGTTACCTGTGAATCCTTCCACTACACTATGCTACTTCTATTATTACTACTACCACCACCCTGTCTAGCCAACATGGCCAACCTATTGATGGGCCTCGATGTCACAAACACCGGTCCTTTTCAGGACCGGCATTGAGCATTATCTCATCCAACACAGAAGGTCTTACAGGAGACAAACAAGACCTGCTGGCCAAACTGTTTGTGAACAACAATTGTGACATTCTCTGCCTCCAGGAGACACATTGTGGGCCTTCACGAATTCACCCACGCATCCCTGGAATGACCCCCATTGCTGAGAGACCACATGACCAGTACGGAAGTGCAATATTTGTACGTGACGGACTGACTGTGGACAACAATGTTGTCACTGTCTCTCTATCAGACAGTGACAACATTGAAGTTCTGACCATCGAGCTGATGGGGTTCTCTGTCAGCTCTGTCTATAAACCACTAACTGAAACTTTCAACCTCCCCTGTAAAGTTACTGACGGCTGTGTCAGCATAGTTATCGGAGACTTCAACAGCCACAGTGTTACCTGGGGCTATGGGGAAACCAACGAAGATGGGGAACTAGTGGAAAACTGGGCTGATGCAAATCAGATGTCTCCCATACATGACGCAAAGCTCCCTCCCTCCTTCAACAGCTCTAGATGGAGACAGGGATATAGCCCTGATCTGGTGTTTGCCTCCAACAACATTGCCAATCAATGTGAATAGGTTGTGCTTGACCCAATACCACATTCCCAACACCGCCCCATTGGACTCAAAGTCAACGTGGCCATCATATCTCAAACAGTCCCCTTCTGCCAGCAGTTCAACCTGAAAAAGTTAAACTGGGAAAAGTTTGCCACAGACCTTGACTCATACATCCAGGACCTACCTACCTTCCCAACCCACTATGACGCCTTCATCAAAATGATAAAGAAATCCTCATGGCAAAACATCCCCCGAGGATGTCAGACCAGCTACATCGCAGGCCTGACAGATGAGTCCAAAGCACTGTACAATGACTACATAAGGTGTTTCCAGAACAAGTCTTTCTCTGTAGACACACTGGAACATGGTGAAAATCTGACAAATGCCATAATGGAAAACCAACGGATGAAATGGCAAAAATTCATACAATCAACAGATATGACCCACAGCAGCAGGAAAGCCTGGAAAAATATCCGGATCCTCAGCAATGACTACACAAAGACCCAACCAAGACCACAAGTTACTGCTGACCAAATTGCCCACCAACTTCTTGTGAACAGTGAGGGAAACCCTAACCACCATCCAAGAAGAGCCAAGCTCCCAAAAGCCAATGATCCATGCTCTCAAGGGACCCTAGACTTCACAAGATCTTTCAGTATTGGCGACTTGTGTAATACCATTAAGACACTAAAAAATAAGGCAGCCGTCCTTGTTGATATCCTCTGCGAGCAGATCAAACACTTTGGACCAGGTGCACTCAAATGGCTACTTGACATGTTTAACAAGTGCATGAGTACCAACAGTATTCCAAAGTTATGGAGGAAAGCCAGAGTGGTCGCTTTACTGAAACCTGGTAAAGACCGGCAAGCCCAAAGAGTTACAGGCCCATCTCCCTGCTATGCCACATGTACAAGCTTTTTGAAAGACTCATACTGAACCGCATTGCCCCATTTGTGGACAAGCTCCTTATTCCAGAGCAAGCAGGCTTCAGACAGGGAAAGTCCTGTACTAGTCAGCTCTTGAAGCTTACATAATACATCGAAGATGGGTACGAGAAAGGACTAGTTACTGGAGATGTCTTTGTCAATCTCTCTGCTGTCAATCACAGGATCCTCACCAGGAAATTCTATGAGATGACAAAGGATGCGAAGTTGACAGAATTGATACAGAACAAGCTGTTCAACAGACGTTTCTTTGTGGATCTCAATGGCAACCGCAGTAGATGGTGCAGACAGAAAAACAGCCTCCCTCAGGGAAGTATTCTTGCCCCTCTGCTCTTCAACATATACACAAATGACCAACCAATACACCCAGACACAAGGAATTTTCTCTATGCTGATGACCGTAGCACTGCCACACAGGGAAGATCCTTTGAAGAAGTGGAAACAAAACTTATGGCCCTTTTCCACTACCCTTTTTCAGCTCACTTCAGCTCGCTTCAGCCTGAAACGGCTCGCGTTTCGACTATCTCAAAACAGCACGACTCAGCTCGCTTCAGCCCTGCTCAGCCCCCAAAACTCGCATGGTTTTGGAGTGGGGCTGAAGCGAGCCAAACCGAGCCGAGTGAGGCTGGGGGCGTGAGCAGACACTCCCCTGTGCACTGATTGGTGAGGAGGAGTGTCCTCACATGCCCACACGCCCCGCGAGCACACTGGGATCTGTAAACACCGTAAACCCGGAAGAAGAAGAATTACGAGAATTTCTGGAGCCTTATGCGCCTCGCCTCATCTATACGCTCTTGCCAGTATCTGTTGGCGTTGTCGGTGACAACAAGCCACAGCACCAAGACCAGCAACACTAACGACTCCATGTCCTCCATGTTTATTGTTTACTATCCGGGTCGTGAGACTACCGCTTAAAAGCTCACTGATGTCACTGTTTGCGCCGCCTAACGACATTATGTGACGTCCACCCACTTTCGCTAACTCCACCCAATGTGTCCACCCACTTCCAGCCAGCACGGTGGTAGTCGAAATGCAACTCCAACAGCCCCGCTCAGCTCGACTCAGCCCAACTCAGCACGGCACGGCTCAGCCCAACTCAGCCGCGTTTGTAGTGGAAAAGCGGCATTAGTAATGCCCTGGTAGACCTAACCCCATACTATGCCGAGAACCACCAAAGGGCTAATCCTGACAAAACCCAAGTAAGCGTCTCCCACCTAAGGAACAGAGACACAGATCGACGGCTTAGGATTAGATGGCAGGGTAAATGGCTGGAACATACCCAAAAGCCAGTCTACCTTGGTGCTACCCTAGACCAGTCTCTCACATACAAGGAACACATCATGAAGACAAGGGCAAAAGTCGGAGCCAGGAACAGCATCCTGAAGAAGCTCGCAAACACCAAGTGGGGTACAGATGTCAAAACCATCCATACTACAGCTCTTGCCCTCTGTTTCTCTACAGCTGAATATGCATCCCCCATATGGAGCAGATCAGCCCATACCACAAAGTTGGACTCAGCCTTAAACGACACATGCAGAACCGTATCCAGATGCCTAAGACCAACAAGAGTTGACGACCTCTACCTGTTGTGTGGTATTGCACCCCCACACTTCAGAAGAGCAGTCTCAGCCCAGGTGGAGAAACTCAAACAAGAGAATGATCCTTTCCACCCACTCTTTCAGCATGAACCAGTGCATAAGAGACTCAAATCAAGACACAGTTTTCAACATTCCACGACAGCACTTAATGGCAGCGTTCACAATCAAAGGTTGACTGTGTGGACAGACCACCTCCAGACAGCTCCTCACAAACTGAACCTGAGCCCCAGAGAATGCCTCCCCCCCAGGTTCCAACAAGGCATGGCCGATGTGGTCATGCCTAAACTGTCTTAGAACTGAAACCGGACGATGTAGAGTCCTGATAAAGAAATGGGGATATAACAGAGATGAACAAACAACATGTGACTGTGGAGCAGAGCAGACGATCAAAACCATTTTACTAGTCACTGAAAATTATATTGTCAGAGTTACAGGTATATGCGCAGAATATAATTACAACTGATATACGGTAATATTTATGAAAGTTGCATTGTCATACAGGCCTAGACATTAAGCATTTACCACTGGTGGCCCATTGGGCCAGTGGAATTGAAAAGTTACTGGCCCAAATGGAAAATGTGGTGGCCTGAATGCGCGCGGTACCCAAACCACGGCTGCCACAGGCAGCCACTGCAAGCACCACAGGTGCTTGCACAAAGAGGGGGATCCGGGGGCCCTCCCCCGGAAAATTTTGATTTTTCAATTCATATTCGTGCATTCTGGTGCATTTTAAGGTGAAATTAATGAAAATAAGATTATTCATATTTTGCTAACACTATTATATCTTTATTGTTTGTCCACAGTGATATTTTGCTGTTTGCATTTCTTGTTCTATCTACGTATTTCTTAATTACATTTAAAAATTTCCTTTGTTCTTGTTTTCTGTTCGTTTAACACATGCTGTTGATTACTGTTTTACATTAACAATTGTTTGTATAAGTTTTAGAATAAGCTAAGTTTTGCCTCACCATGCAACTAACTTGTTTATAGAATAAGCTTTGCCTGTAACCCACCCTGTGTGATGTAGACATATTTTCCTTTTTTGTCATGGTTTCAACTTTGGCTCATATATTCTCAACATTGTAGATACTGAATTCTCACCACTGTAGATATTCTTATAGAAATAGAAGTACAATGAACTTTTTAAATACACCTTTATATAATAGCTACAAGACCAGTGGTTGCGTTAGACTTTTTCATTGTCCGTCATTTTGACGGACAGGGTCGTAAAAATTCCGTCATTGTCCATTATTATCTGTCATTTTATTTTAACTTTTAAATGACAATGTATATAGGCTATAAATGCTATATATTTAATAACTTGTGTTTTCATGGACTCATTTTAATTTAAAAATTAATTCACAGAACAAGCTTGTATTATTTAATCATTTATTTATGTATTTATGATGCAAAAAGATGAACAGAGATTCTGACGTTCGGTCACTTGTGAACCCATTTTCCCTCCGCTAAAAACATTGCGGCTGTTGTGCCTTAACGGGCATATGAACAATGTTATTTTACAACGTAGCAAGACAATTGCAGTTAAAATATGAACAGTCCACTACAATGATTTAAGTGACAATCTAATTTGACCTGTTTGCGTGAGCTCAAACCTTCCTTCTGGCCCTCATGGATTTAAATTGGGAGCTCGCTTGTGCATAATCAAAGTCGTCAATGGAGACTGCTGCCGAGGCAATTGTCATTAAATTTTGCGTCTTTGCCTCGGACAGACGACTTCTCATTGACGTTTTAATTTTATTCTGAAGGCTGAACCCGCGCTCTGCTGCGACACTGGAGACTGGAATAACCAGCGCCACTTCAGCCAAAGTTCTGAAGTCGGGAAACATTTCTCCCAGGGAAGTGATCAGAAGCTGGCAAGAGCCTCTGAAAGTTGGATTTCCCGACCCTGCTAGTACTCTCTTCATAGGGAGGAAATCCTGCAGCATGAAGTCTTTCTGCACCAGTGGTGCAGCTGCACCCCACGGTGACCCGTAGTGGTCACAGACGCGTTCCAACGCATCCAGTCCATGCCTCTTCAACGCGCTGTCAGCATCCGGATAGCGAAAAGCGTTGAGTACAGTGTCGAGGTCAGCGATGATTCCCAGATGCTCTGCCGGGAATCTTTTTTTGATTGATTTTGTGATCTCCGCAAGGTACTCGGTGCGCAAGTTGGAAAAGGTCTGCGGGTCTGGCTGCGTGAGTGTGATTCCACAGAATCTGTGGTCTTGTAAAGACTCTTTGAATTTCTTCTCCGCCTTACCTGGCTCATTCAAGTCATCTAGGCTAGCGAGGATCATGTTCACTACTGGCTGGATGGAGGAGATGTTCACGTCCTCTTTTTGGAAAGTGAGGTTCATGCGGTTCACCACAGCTAAGGCGTCAGTCAGGAGGTGAGTCAGGGCAGGGAACGTCTGCCCTGCTGGAGCTGCTTTCTTAGACCCTTAGCTACCGGACAGTCTCTCGCGGCTTCCTCCTCCTCCAGCTCCAACACCAGAGCAACCCAGTTGGCACGTATGCCCTTAACTGCCCTCTCCAGGGACAGCCAGCGTGTAGCGGATGGTTGTTTGAGACTCAGCAGGTTGTGTTCATCCATTTCATTTTGCAGTTCATTTAGTCTGTGTGTTCGAATGGGGGAATTCTTGTAGTATGTGTAGATGTTATTAATGGTGGTGACATAAGCATCTATTTCACGCACAGCCTTTGATGCATCTCGGGCTGCCAATGCCGTTCTGTGCGCACCACAGTGAATGTTTATGAGGTAGGGACAGTCATTCTGGCGCAACTGTTGTGCGACTCCGGTCTTTCGACCCACCATCACATTCGCTCCATCACTTCCCAACCCAACGACCCGAGACATCGCTACACCACGGCCCGATAGCACATCTTTTATTTTTGCTGTGATGCATTGGGCAGTGCCAGAGGGTATTGCATAATTGCCAATGAACACTGTTTCAGGCTCTCCTTTCTGCTGAAGTGTTAGATATGTGATCAGCATTTTCTCAACTGTGATATTAGTTGTTTCATCTACTATCACCCCGACATATCTACTGTTTGCGATGCGGTCATCGATGGCGTTGGTTACGGTCGCTGCAATCGCTTTCTCCATCTGACTGACTGTGTCATGGTGAGTGTATGTGTGTGCACTGTTCAGGTTTGGACACCCGGCAGACTGTAAGAGGTGTATCAGTTTGGGATACTGATGGCTCGGCGTGTTTGTATTTGCCATGTGCAACACAACCTTAAGTTGTGTTTTTAGTGCCTCGTTACAGGCAGCCTGTGATTTCTCGACATGCTTCTCCATCTGCACACTCTGAGTACCGTGCAGGCTTCGATGTGGCTTTGGCTATTTTTGTGGTCATTGAGGGCCGATTTCTGCATAGTCGTGCAGCCTCTGACAAATCCATTGGCGACTTTTGCTCTCCTACAGATGTCACAAAACATTTTGACCCCTTCCGCCCGCAGCCAAGTAAACTCCCGCTCCCACTGAACCCTGTATTCCCGCCTGACCTCCTTGCCACTTGTTGCTGCTTTCCCCGTAGCTGCCGGTGCCGCTGGCTGAACAGCCGTTAATGCCTGCCCATCTTCATCCTCCTCCAGCACATCATTCCCTCTCTTCTCTCCTCTCTGAAGGCCATCACAGTTGGGTTTTTTAAAAAATCCTTTCACACTAAGCTGCCGTGACATCTTGCTACATCGAATGTATACACCACTTATCGTAACGCTCGAGCCAGATAGACAACGAATGCACGTGAGGTGAAAGAGATGACAGTTAATCAATAGCTAATTGAGCTAATAGCTCTTGAGCTAATCGATATGCATGCACGCGCTCGCCACCAACAGGTTAGGCGCGTGAACTACCGGCTACTTAAATTGATCATCATCTGTCAAAATCACGCACGACCTTCAGATTCTTCCGTAGGCTACTTAAATTTGTCACAGTGGGGGTCGGCTCGGCTCGGCGGAGCCTGGAACCTGACACGGAAGGTCTTAAATAAAATGAAGTTATGTTTAAATGTTAGTTTGTCTACCCGTGCTCTCATTAAAATGACAGTTTAGCAGATATTCGAGCAGTGATGTTCCTAAGCTTGCTGGGGAAGATCGACATTTGTTTCATTTTAAAAACAAGAAAACAACTAGCCTAAATGAGCGCTATTGCATTAAGACGTACAGGCAGGGAAACGACACAAACAACCCAATGCATCTCTTTTTTTAATAGCAAAAATGACGTGTCTTCTGCAGAGAAGGGAAACATTAATACATCTCACTGTGCTAGTGGTTAGAAAAGTCAGAGCGCGGTCAGGAGCGCGATGGGGGGAACAGCCTTGCGCAGTGGCTACAATGTATACATGAGTAGCCTATGCACTGAACATCAAGACTGCCACAACGTCGTCTGAGATTGAAAGTGACGGCAGCGAAGACTATGTATACTATATGTAAGAAAACTCTGCCACAACTTGCCAATCATTTCAATTGTGTGTTTCATTATGTTTTATTATTGTTATTATTAGGCTATTATTGTTATTGGTAATGGTAACGGTAAACATCCGTCAAAATGACCGACGGCCTTCAGATTTTTCCGTCATAGCTAAAAAAAATCCGTCAATGTCGGACAATTGTCGGTTAACGCGACCTACGCACAAGACACACACAGGCCAGTCCCAAGTCTGGATGAAAGGTGAGGGTGGCATACTAACCCTTATCATGCTGGATTTAAATGGGCATTTTTATTGCCCATGAAGTTTTATTTCTTAATTAATAAAATATCATGAAAATCATTGACAAACCATACATTTCCTGAAAGTTTGGACTTTGGGGAATAATCTAGTGAGATTTTTGCAAAGCCTTACCTGCTCGGGGGTGATTTATAACCCTAATTACCTGTTAATTAGCTAATTAACAGGTACACTATGCTCAGGTGAGCCAAAAAAGGGTGAAATGTTGTATTTTTTTAATAAGACAAGATATAAACACCAAATTTTCAGGATATGTCCTTGGGGGAACTAGTAGTACATTTTTGCAAATTCAGCTCATTTGCATAAACCGTTGCCATGGCAACAGCAGATACCCTAGCAACTGGGGGTATACTGGGTTTAGCATGGTCTGGTTGTACCAGAGAGGGTCAGAATAGTTATTTTTGTTGTAATGAACTAATGTAGACCTAGTTTGGCCATTTTGATAGATCATCATCATCTTTGGATATTTGAATAATATAATATATGGGACCAGATCTAATTTACCACATTATTTTATCTGTTCTTCTATTTCAGTCATAGCAACCAACATTTATACTTCATTCTTTAATCACTAAAAGTTGATACACGTGTAGCCATATTTCTTGGCAGTGTATCCTGAAATTTTGTTATTAATATACAAAGTCTGAACGATTTTACACCATCTGAAGCTAAAGCGCGTGTGTTGAAATGTTGTTTTATGATTCGGCGCCATATTTGGCGAGTTGTAAACCGAGCGTGACGTCGCGCGCTCTGATTGGCTGCCGAGTTCAAAATAAAGCCGTTCGTTAACACCTGATAGTTAATTTATGCACGATCGTATTTAAACTGTTTACCTGGCCTTTGGCCAGGTTGGGGAACGTGGAGTTGGAACATATTTCTATTTGAATTTCACCGTTCTGATGGTCTCCTTGCCGCAACCGTCTTCGTCTACAAGATGCTATTTTCCCACCAAAATGATGCTTCTGAACGGCGCCGAACATCTCCGAAGATGCACGAAGACGACACACTCCTGCCGCGGAGCATGATGAAAACAAAGATGGCGGACCTCGTATCGAAAAAGGGCATTTTACGAACAATTTCTTCACAATTCTGGGTAAAAATATGAGTAATAAAATTTGTTAATTTGTATCGAAAACGTATTGGCCCGCCCGGGCCACTGTTTGGCCAAATTTAGTGGCCCGAACTGGCCCGAAAGACGTAAAAAACACCGCCGGGCCATCGGGCAAGTGCTAATGTCGAGCCCTGTCATATAACGCATTACCACATGGTACACTACTGACCACAAAACAACTTATATGAATTAATTATTACTATTTTAAGAACTGCAATTTGAGCTCCTGCTCAGGACATTCAACATACATACATGACGGTGAATATACCCAGGTAAACTGAGGTAATGCAAGTATTGGTATTAAGACAGAGCTTAATACCAAGATAAATATAAACAAAGACTGCAAGAGTTGCATGTCTATAATACAAAGGCAGTAACTGCAAGCTGAGCTCCTGAGTCTAACAGACTGAGATAACTATATAGTGATTGTGTGAGTTGCATGTGAACAAGTCTGTGGCAGCGGGGGCTGTGGTCAAGCGTCAGTCTGTGAATGGAGGGCGGAGTCAGGGAAGGTACGTAAGTGGCAGAATTACTGCACCTGATGTGAGTTAACCTGTGTTTGTGTGTCTTCCCCAGTGACCGCGCCCTATAAAAGGAGAGAGCGAGCAGAGAAAGGGAGCTCTCTCCCAACCCGAATGCATGTGTGAGAGAGTGAATGAGCTGAAAAGCCACACATATCATTAAAAATAAAAGGAGTTTCTGAGAACTCAGTTCTGGCCTGCCATGCTTCTGTGCTCCACCCACCTGCTCTGATTGTACAAAGTCCTATAATAAGTCTTAGTTCCCAAAACTCAGCAGATTTCAAGCAGATTTTCTTTAGTGCCATTGCAAAAATCCACATTTCTCACGGACCTATCCAGCTATTGTCATAAAAACCAAACTGAGGCTCACCCCCAAAACGGCACATGTCCCATGTACATACACAGGGTATAGTAAGTACAGGGATACCCTATTAATGAATACGAGCAGTAGCCGAACCGCCGACATGAGTGTGTACACAGTAAGTTGCTGCAGCCTCTTATCATTTTGGCTTGTGAGTGTGCGTGTTAACGATACCATAAACATAAAAGGACGGCACAAACCCTTTACATGTAGTCTACAGTGCAGTCTGGGAACACAGTACGTTATTATGTAGATGCACAAAGTTCCCGGACCCTGTTAAAATCCAACAGGACTCGCCCAGCTTGCACTGTATTCGTGTCACGATCGAAAAAACCTAAGCTAGGACCTACTATTAAATATAAATTTATACCATAAACTCTTCAGCTCAATCCCACATATTTATTTATTTATTTATTTATTTTAACCTTTATAATTAAATAAAAAACTGCAGGCATCTCTCGGTATCTCCAATACTAAAACTATTTTTTTTGATGGGGCACCCCCCCCCCCCAAATCCGCGCCAGTGTTCTAGAACAGCGTTTCTCAACCTTTTTTCAGTGACGGCACCCTTCAGACGTATGCAAATTCTCAAGGCATCCCCAGATAAAATATACACAGTCACGCTGACCATACGCTGACCCTGGCAGTGATATTGTTGAAAGGGGGCCGTGAGACAAATTTTGATGATGCATGAGGCGGCGATGATCTGCATTAGTGTAACTATTGTTTTTTGGAATTTTAATTCATTTTATTTATTTCAGTGTTAGAATATATAATTTTTTGACGGCACCCCGGTTGAGAAAGGCTGTTCTAGAACATCTCTGCTATCACCCCAGGGTTTTCATTAGTATGGAAAACAACAGATGAAATGTGAAAAGTAACAGATTAGGCCAGGGGTCACGAGGGCCACCTAGGCCCCCATGTGGGTCCAGGGCAACGCCCTGGTGGGGGGACCAAGGGGGCGCCCCCCGGCCGAAAACGAATTTCGCAATTTCTAACAGCCAACTGTTAGCTCTCCATGGTCCATCTGAAATAGAAATTCAACAGTCATTCCTGGGTCTCATGGCAATTACAGTTCGTATGCCACAAAGCCCAATCAAGATTTGAGAAATCAGAACATAACACAAACGCTTGCAGAACGAAGAAATCGAATGTACAACGACAAACATGAAAAATAGCAATAACTTTTAAAATGTAAACTGGGCAGGGTTCTCCACTTTTCAAAAATAAAAGGTAGCGGAGGGGGCGGGGCCCCAGTGGGGGGGCCAGGGGGATGAAGTTCCCCTGAAGCTGATGGACTTTGGGCTTTTTTGACAGTGAAACTGGCCAATAAATGGATAGGAAATGATAAATCATTGTTAAAATAATTTTACAAAAAATTAACACATTCTTACTGGACATATCTTTATTGTCAATGTGAGAGTCATTTGACATTTCAGTTGAGACTGATGCGCCTGTTTCGCATCCCTGAATTAATTATATTTTTTCTTGTATATGAAAAATAAATGAACTTCCATGCATAAACAAAATACCCAATTACAATAAATGCATACATTTTTTACAATACACAATGTTAATTGGGTGAAACCACTCCAATCCATGCACGAGCTGGTGCACGTGCCCGAGACTGGCACTACAAAGCCACCCCGGCCTCCATAGTTCAGGTCCTTTGACCCAGGAACCCAGAAGTCCTGCAGTAAACAACCACAGGGAAGCAATGGGAAAATGCAGCTCTTGCCTACACGATCACAGATACGTAAAATAAAAGATCTGAACTTAACTAATGTGTGTGTGTGCGCTGTTATATAATTACTGTAACTGTGTATGGTCAGAAAAGACGATAGATAAGCGCAGCGCTCGAAACTAACGGTGTCCCGATGTCCCGGGGACCATAAAAAATGTCATCGGGACACAAAATTATCATATCTGGGACAATCCCGGGACAATGGAAAAAAATAGATCTAGAAAAAAAGTTCTACATTAATATTATTTACAAAGCCGTAACACATACGTAGACATTCACCTAATTTGTCAATTTTAATTTTAAAACGTTAACAGCGAAAAATACATAGTAGCTACACTTTCGATGCACCTGCATCCGTGGGCTACAGAGCAGCGCATTCTGTTCTAGAATCTTCGGCCGGAGTCCGCATTATATGGACTTGGAACGGAATTGCTACCGCACACGCTGCGCCGACTCTTGCCATGACAAAAATGCTTAAGTGGTTGAAGCGGACCGACCGCGGGGAAAAAACTGAAAGCCCAGACATAACGTCTCCGGGACCTTCAGGATCCAAAGTGTCATCGCCTGGTCTGCAGGCAACGCTAGCAACTGAATGAACTTAATGAACACTGTTAGACACGTTATAAAATACAACAGCAATGATGTGGATGATATTGACGGAAGATACCGTTCAACAGAATAAGTGAGTTTTCTTGGTGTCTTTCTAGTTCAGAAAGTTTAGTCAGTCAGCAGCACAGCTAGGCTCGGACCTGCACTATGCTGATGTTGCTAACATTTGCACCCGGCAGCGAAAGTTCATAAAATGGATAACGGAAAGTTCATTAAATGGATAACGGTAATGGATAACGGAAAGTTCATAAAATGGATAACGGAAAGTTCATAAAAATGGATAACGGTAATGGTGAAAATTATAAGTTGGCCTTATAAGTGCCAACAGATGTTCAAGGTATAAGTAGATGAAATGAACATAAAAGGGGTCTTATTTTCAACTAAAGTGTACTGCAGATGTAGGGAGTTGAAACATTTTCTGAATGAGCTAGTTGGCCCCTTTAAATAAACGGGTATCTATTCATACAGTGAGATCGCCAAAGTTTAATAAACTGAAAATGCAATAACTGTAATTTTGAAGTAGATGATGTATAGGACATGTGTCGCTTGTGTCTTGTGACTTATTGTAAAAATGATATAAAGGGTTCAAAATCGCATAGTTACAAATATAATAGTAACTTCATATGATGGGCGGCACGGTGGTGTAGTGGTTAGCGCTGTCGCCTCACAGCAAGAAGGTCTGGGTTCGAGCCCCGTGGCCGGCGAGGGCCTTTCTGTGCGGAGTTTGCATGTTCTCCCCGTGTCCGCGTGGGTTTCCTCCGGGTGCTCCGGTTTCCCCCACAGTCCAAAGACATGCAGGTTAGGTTAACTGGTGACTCTAAATTGAGCGTAGGTGTGAATGTGAGTGTGAATGGTTGTCTGTGTCTATGTGTCAGCCCTGTGATGACCTGGCGACTTGTCCAGGGTGTACCCCGCCTTTCGCCCGTGGTCAGCTGGGATGGGCTCCGGCTTGCCTGCGACCCTGTAGGGCAGGATAAAGCGGCTAGAGATAATGAGGTGAGATGAGACTTCATATGATAATATTAACCACTGGTTATTTCAGAGAGGAAAAAAATGGGGACACTATTGCTTCCATTCGGGACAATACAACACAGAATTCGGGACCACTGGGGGACACAAAGAAAAAAAGTTAATTTCGAGCCCTGGATAAGCGTAACCGTTGCACAATAACACTACAAACACCCGCAAAGTTATTTAGCTGCTGGCTAGTTATTTTGGCTACTTCAGGTAGCCCTGTATGCAATCGTTTAATGGTCTGCATGTTAAACAGTTACAAAATTATATTAAAGCGAATACTTTATGATTTATTTGGTGCATACTGATGAAGTCCGATGAGAAAGTTCAAACAATGACAGGAAAATTGCATTTGGTCGAAAAACAACCGATTCAGACATCATTACAACGATCGGCAATCGGTTACTAATGAAAACCCTGCAGCCTGAGTCCATCTTAAAGTGATCCACAAAACAATACAGCGAGGCGTTTGCTGAAATCTGGTAGATGTTTTGATCTGGGGGGGGTTCCCCCAGTCTGTCAGTCATGGTTAAAAACAGGGACATTTCCGGGGACAGGCCAACAAAAACGGGGACTGGTCACCCTAGTTTGCAGGCACATTAAATCAGCGGTGACTTTCTAACACACATCTTGTCGGTGCTTTATCAGCTTCTAGAACCTTAATATATCAGATAATTTGATCTGCCAATGAATACATACACATTAGATCCTAGTTGAAAATGTAGCCACTATTCTTGTGTAATCTCATGACTTTTTACACATTTTACATCAGAATTCCACAATCAGGGATGTGATTTGGGGCTGGTGAAATTATCTGAAAATTTTAGCCGGGGGTCTGGGGGCCGCAGGCCCCCAGCTGGTCCAGGGCAGCGCCCTGGTGGGGGGACAAAGTAGTCAATGAACCAAAGTAGTCAAATTTTGAAATGCAAGGTAGAACTGATAATGTTTTATCATATGAGACAATAAAAAGGTTTTAGAAATCTCAAAATGTAAACAAAACACGTCCGGACAAAAAAAAAAAATGTTTTCTGTGAAATTGACTCGTATACAGAAATGTACAGTCTTCACTCACTTGAGGATTTTCATATGCAAGAATAAAAATCACTTTTTCACTCAACAACATTCACAAAAAAATGTGTTTGCTGAATCCATTCAATTCAATCAGAAGTCTGTGAAGAAGCCAATATCTCTAATATTTCTACTCATATTTCTGAAAGGCGGGGTACACCCTGGACAAGTTGCCAGGTCATCACAGGGCTGACACTAGACACAGACAACCATTCACACTCACATTCACACCTACGGTCAATTTAGAGTCACCAGTTAACCTAACCTGCATGCCTTTGGACTGTGGGGGAAACCGGAGCACCCGGAGGAAACCCACACGGACACGGGGAGAACATGCAAACTCCGCACAGAAAGGCCCTCGCCGGCCACGGGGCTCGAACCCAGACCTTCTTGCTGTGAGGCGACAGTGCTGACTGCTACACCACCGTGCCACCCTTAATTTTTTTTTATTGCTGTAAATTTTGTTAATTATGCCTTAGATATCACGGTAATGTGTAAATAATGCAATGTATCTACATTGGTTGTAAATTTAATTAAGTTCATTTCATTCATTCATTCATAATTATCATACTTTTTTTAAAAATAATTTAAAAAATAAATAAATAAATTTAACAACCTGGCTGATAACACACACACTGAAGCCTCAATCCCAAATCACTTCCTCCTTCTTATACAAGTGCCCTACACAGGGGGCCCCTGTAGTCTCTCTAGTGCACTCTATATGCCTTATGGAGCGGTTTGGTCAGCACGGTGGAGCAACAGGACAGGGGGCGTTTCCAGCTGCGCAGCGCTCACTTTCACTTAGCCTGTTAGCCAGAGCAGGCAGCTGCAGCACATATTTTGACTTTCTATGTAGCCAGAAGAAGCTATACATGCTCCAAAATAGGATTAAATTATAAATAAATGCCCTTGACAGACTTGTGTTTAAGCGGTGCGTTAAAGCTCTTGCTAGCTACATGGCTAAGTAGCAACAAGCCTGAGTGTAAAGTAACAGAACTTCACTGCTACTAGCAAGCCGTGCTAACTCAGGAGCTAATTCTGGTGTCGGGTCTGTTCCCTGAGCAAATGTTCCAGTCATTTTACACCCAAAGTGGAAATATTTCCGCGGACTAAATGACGAACAGCATCTCCTTCTCTCTTTCCTCTCCTCTCCGCCCAGCGCGCCGGTACGTGAACTCCTTCCGGGTGACCGTCAGCCAACCTCTCGCCTCCCTAAACACACACACAAAGCCCACTAGCTCGACCCAGACAACCGTGTCCTGTCAAACACACTCGGCTCTGCCACGTCGGTGTTAGGACTAGGACTGTTTTGGCCTCTAGAGGCCGCTGTTATTTCCTTTTCATGTCGTGTTTATTTTGGCCTCTAGAGGCCGCCACTGTTCCTGTGTTTTGTGTTTGTGTTAATTGCCTAATTATCTTCACCTGTGTCCTTAATTGGTTTGTCTATTTATACCCCTGAGTTCAGTCCTCTTGTCACGGAGTCTTTGTGCTGTTATGTTTATCTCCAGTTTCCTTTGTACTGTGTTTTTTGATCTTCTTAAGCTTTTGAATTTTTGCACTTTGCTTTTCTTTTGGATTATACGCTTTGGTTTTTTTTTGTCTTTTGTTTTGCCCTGTATATAGTGTATATAGTTTAAATAAACCTTTTGATTCTTTTTCTACTTCCGCCTCACGCCTCTGCATTTGAGTCATCCCCCTGGTGGCCTAGTGGGGGTTTGCTGGATTATCACACCAACGAACCAGGTTCGAATCCCAGCAAAACCCTAACAGAAAGACTCCGTCATGACCGACTCAGCAGAGGCTGCTTCAACTGTCTACCCGGCCAACCTTCAGGGAATTATGGCAGCTTTGACACGCTTCGGAGCGACCATGGACGCTCATGGACGTACACTCACCAGCCAACGTGAGGCCCTCGCTCGCCACGAGGAACTGCTTCAGCAAATTGGGAAAACCCTGGCACAGCTGACATCTCTGCCTGCATCTCCTGCTCCTGATCCAGTTCCTGCTCCTGATCCAGCTCCCACTCCTGCTCCAGTGCCTCCTGCAATGCTGCCTTCTTCACCTCGCGAACCCAGCCTTCCTGCACCACAGAGGTATGACGGCAAGCACAGTGAGTGCCGAGAGTTCCTTACCCAGTGTCAACTCACCTTTGAGCTTCAGCCTACCACCTACACTACGGATCGCCGCAAGATTGCCTTTGTGATAACCTTATTAGCTGGTAAGGCGCGAGCCTGGGCTACTGCTATCTGGCAAAGACAGGGACCTGAGTGCTTTGATTTCCAGCTGTTTTCTGAAGAGATGCTTCGGGTCTTCGATCAGGCAGACATCAGTACCGACGCAGCCCGAAAGCTCATGTCCATCCGGCAAGGAGGAAGCGTCGCAGATTACGCCATCTCGTTCCGAACACTCGCAGCAGTAAGTGGATGGAACGAGACTGCCCTGGTGTCAGCCTTCCACCATGGTCTGTCTGACCCCATCAAGGACGGTCTGGCCTCTATTGGATGCCCAAGTGACCTCGAAACCCTCATCTCACATGCTATTCGTCTGGACAACAGGATGAGAGAACGCCACCAAGCCTTGAGCCCCCCCAGCCTCCCTACCTCTACCTGGAGACCGTCTACCTCCTTCAGTGACTGTCCAGAACCCATGCAAGTGGGTCGTACTCGCCTCTCCGCATCTGAGAGGGAGCGCAGAAGGAGGGACAAGTGCTGCATCTACTGTGGCAAGCCTGGTCACTTCCGAGCATCATGTCCCGAACTCTTGGGAAAAGGACCGCCCCGTCCAGCCGAGGGAGGGTTGTGACGGGGCCTACCCTCTCTCCCGGACTCCCTGGCCAAGGAATCTACATCCCGGTCTCCATCTCCTGGGGTGAGTCTGTCCACTCTTGTCAAGCTTTGATAGACTCAGGGGCGGCTGGGAACTTTATGGATATTCACTTCGCCCAAAGCATCAATATTCCGACTGCACCTCTTGAAGTCCCACTGTCTGTGTCTGCCCTCGATGGCCAAGCGTTAGGTGATGGAAGAGTCACCCAAGTTACTTCTCCAGTTTTCCTCCAGTCTCAAGGTCACAAGGAAGAAATATCCCTGCACCTGATTCCTTCACCTGAGTTCCCAGTTATTCTAGGCCTTCCTTGGCTTACTCGCCACAACCCTCGCATAGACTGGGTAACAAGCCAGGTTGTGGAATGGGGCCCTGCATGCCATGCCTCTTGTCTGCTCTCTAGCTCTCCTGTGTCTCCTGCCGAGCCCCCTGATCTCACCGAGTTATCTCAAGTTCCCACAGAGTACTGGGATCTCAAGGAGGTATTCAGCAAGAGCAGGGCCGCCGTTCTTCCTCCGCACCGGGCCTACGACTGTGCCATCGACTTGCTCCCTGGGACTACCCCTCCTCGTGGCAGACTGTTTTCCCTCTCTCAGCCAGAACGCAAGGCTATGGAGGAATACCTCAAAGACGCCCTGGTCTCTGGGTTCATTCGACCCTCCACCTCACCTGCTGGTGCCGGCTTCTTCTTTGTTGGCAAGAAGGATGGGGGGCTTCGACCATGTATTGACTACAGGGGCCTGAACAAGATTACTGTGCGCAACCGATATCCCCTTCCGCTGATGTCCACTGCTTTCGACCTGCTCCAAGGCGCCACCGTCTTCACCAAGTTGGACCTACGGAACGCATACCACCTCATCCGTATCCGACAGGGAGACGAGTGGAAGACTGCCTTTAACACCCCGTCTGGGCACTACGAATACCAGGTGATGCCCTTCGGACTCACCAACGCACCAGCTGTTTTTCAGGCCCTAATCAACGACGTCTTAAGGGACATGATTAACCTATACGTTTTTGTCTACCTCGACGACATCCTTATCTTTTCCAAGACCGTGCAGGAGCACCGCCACCATGTCCGCCAGGTTCTCCAGAGGCTGCTACAGAACAATCTGTTCGCCAAGGCCCAGAAATGCGAATTTCATGTTCCCGAGGTCTCCTTTCTGGGATTTATTGTACGGACAGGCCAACTCCAAATGGACCCTGCCAAGACCCTGGCCGTCCGGGATTGGCCTACTCCCAAGTCCATTAAGGAGGTTCAGCGGTTCTTAGGATTCGCTAACTTCTACCGCAAGTTCATCAGGAACTTCAGTTCTGTGGCAGCACCCATGTCAGACCTCACCAAAGGGACAGGTGGATCTTATGGCTGGTCTCCTCAGGCAGAAAAGGCGTTCAAAGACCTCAAGGACCGCTTCTGCACGGCACCCATTCTGGTTCTCCCGGACACCTCCCAACCATTCATCGTGGAGGTGGACGCCTCGGACAGTGGTGTCGGCGCGGTGCTCTCTCAACGTTCGGAAGGAAAGCTGCACCCCTGCGCTTACTTCTCCCACCGCCTGAGTCCTGCTGAGTCCCGGTACGATGTGGGGGATCGAGAACTGCTAGCGGTCAAACTGGCCCTTGAGGAGTGGAGGCACTGGCTGGAGGGAGCACAACATCCATTCCTGGTTTGGACAGACCACAAGAACCTGGAGTACCTCCAGCAAGCCAAGAGACTGAACCCTCGACAGGCTAGGTGGGCCCTGTTTTTCAGTCGGTTTGACTTCACCCTCTCATACCGCCCCGGCTCCAAGAACACCAAACCTGACGCACTGTCCAGACTGTTCTCTGCCACTAACAGGGAGAATGAAGTCGGGCCTATTATCCCTGTGTCCCGGATTGTGGCCCCTGTCCGCTGGGGTATTGAGGAGGCTGTCCGACGAGCCCAACGCCAGGACCCCGGTCCTGGGACGGGGCCACCAGGCCTCTTGTACGTCCCACATCAAGCCCGGGCCAAGGTTCTCCAGTGGGGTCACTCTTCCCCTCTCACCGCCCACCCGGGAGCTCGGAGGACCCTGGACTTCCTGAAAAGACGCTTCTGGTGGCCTAACATGGAGAAGGAAGTAAGGTCCTGAGGAGCGCTGCTGGGTTCCTGCTCGGGATGTCCTTGATAAAGAACTATGTCGGGACTTCCATTCGGCCCATCCGGATCGCCCTGGGAACGTCAGGAGACGCTCCTAGAGGGGGGGGTTCTGTTAGGACTAGGACTGTTTTGGCCTCTAGAGGCCGCTGTTATTTCCTTTTCATGTCGTGTTTATTTTGGCCTCTAGAGGCCGCCACTGTTCCTGTGTTTTGTGTTTGTGTTAATTGCCTAATTATCTTCACCTGTGTCCTTAATTGGTTTGTCTATTTATACCCCTGAGTTCAGTCCTCTTGTCACGGAGTCTTTGTGCTGTTATGTTTATCTCCAGTTTCCTTTGTACTGTGTTTTTTGATCTTCTTAAGCTTTTGAATTTTTGCACTTTGCTTTTCTTTTGGATTATACGCTTTGGTTTTTTTTTGTCTTTTGTTTTGCCCTGTATATAGTGTATATAGTTTAAATAAACCTTTTGATTCTTTTTCTACTTCCGCCTCACGCCTCTGCATTTGAGTCATCCCCCTGGTGGCCTAGTGGGGGTTTGCTGGATTATCACACCAACGAACCAGGTTCGAATCCCAGCAAAACCCTAACAGTCGGACAAAACGCACACATAAAAAGCGGAGTTTGTTCGTGACCAAACAACACACACTCACAGATAACACGCTGATGCATAGAGGGGCCTCCAGCAAGCATGCCATCTCTCTCTGCCCCTGAGCGAGAGACGATCCGCCCCGACCTGAACAAATGTCTCACAGTATTATGTCCAACGTCTGTAGCAATCTCTTTCTCCAACCATTCCCAGCGGAACTTGTTTTTCACCATTCTGTCGATTTCTTTAACTCGATTTGCATCTTTACGCTCGATCACAGAGGCTGCCATCTTTCAACTCTGTTTGAAGCAAGTTTACGTACAGCTATCTAACAAGCGCGTTCATTGGTTGTTACAGAGCGATGGGCCAATCACGTACCTCGTTTCATCTCAATGACGGAATTACTGAAAGTCGGAACGAATAGGATACGAATGCGGATATTTGAGCGAAAAATCGGAAATTTTTTTTTTTTCAAATTTTGAGGTGAAAAAAAGCAGAATTCCGCGAATTCGCGGAAAAATCACATCCCTGCACAATTTGACCTCACAGTATGTTAGTACAAGTTACGGCTGAAAAATATGCCCAAAGAGCAGTCTGATTCTTCACAATGGAACAGGAGATGCGCCACATAAGACTTTTCACAGGTGTTTTGAACACCTTTGCTACCATCTGCAAGCCCCACCCCTTTCCACTATCACAAGCTATAGGGGCCTTTCACATGACATCATTGTAACCACGGACGATTGCTCTAAGACAACGAGGGAGGCTCAGCTTCCTCTAAAAATGACGAACATCGTGTAGGATGAATTGCGCTAGGTTTATGTTATAGCCAACCTTATAACATTGCTATTTCAGATCCAGAATCATAGAAATATATGTGCTCAACCCAACTACAGTGCAAAATCATTCCGTTATAACTTTCCCCAGTTCGCCTAATGTGTGCGTGAGTTTTTCCCCCTCGTGACAGCGCGATGCAGCCCAGCCTCAGTGCACTTCAGTGGCATTTGGGAGCTATGCGCTTTTCAATCTCAAAATGCAAGATGATTATTGGACAAATACTGCGAAAACGCCCACCCCACGGAGTCCCACAGACTCCCAGCCTCAGTGGACTTCAATGGCATTTGGGAGCTATGAGCTTTTCAATCTCAAAATGCAAGATGGTTATTGGACAAATACTGCGAAAAAGCCCGCCCACCGGACTCCCAGCTTCACAGTGGGAGGGACATGGCAGTTTCTGCGAGGAGACTGGTGATTGGTGAAAGCGGCCGGACATTTTCTTTGACAGCTCGTTTCAAATATAGACAGGCAGCAGTGAATTTCAGTTCAGTCCCATGCGGATTCGCAAGTGCTGTGGTGTATTGTAAAAGATCAGCTTACATTTCGATTTCATTCATTACATACGGTTTCTACCAGCTTTTTTAGTTTGTATATATTTTCATTGTAAATAAAGTGTAAATATAGTGTTGTCAAGTTTGCTATCTTAGTTCCAGAAATTTCGTTTATTCGAGTGACTGAACTTGAACTTGAGGGGGCTAGTCAGCTAGCAAGAAAGCTGCGCACGGATGCCAAGCATTGCTGATTTAATTTTGGCGAAGCCATTTGCCAGTCTTTCTTTCGAGGAAAAAATTTAAATTAAAGAGCAGGGTAGACCAAAGCCTCAAATTGACTTGGTGAAAAAGGTAGGGAATAATACTCGTTCCTTTCAGCTCTCCTGGTACGAGAAAGTGAATTGGCTAACAGCAAGTGACCCACATCAACAACAGTAAATAGGCTACTTTATTAATATGTCATGGATGGACCAAAAATATAGAATCTATTTAAAATGTTTATGCTGAGTATATTATATTGGAATATATATTTCTCTGGATATGAATTAAACACAGCTACAATTTGGAAAACATTTTTAAACAAAAACACAGCCGAGGACATTTCACACTACAGACCTGGATTAAAAGTGAAGGGTTATCAAAATTGTCAATAAAACATTTCTCAGTCAAAATAAGTATGTGGCAGCGGGGGCGTGGTCAAGCGCCGGTCTGTGACAGGAGGGCGGAGCCAGGGAAGGTGAGTGGCAGAATCGCTACACCTGACGGTGATTAACCTGTGTTTTGTGTGTTTTCCCAGTAACCGCTCCCTATTTAAGGAGGCAGAGGGAGAGCAGAGGGAGCACAACCCGGGACCAGAACACCGAGTGTGTGTGTGTGTTACGGCGCTTACGAGAAACCGGCGATCTAACTGAAAAGTTACGAAATAAAAGCCTTGTCTATACCTGAAGCGTTGTCTAACAGATGTGCTCTCTGACTCTCTGAGGAGCTCCCATCATCCCCCAGGAGCTCGTTCCGCACCTCATCACTGTAGGCAATATGTGACCTTTTCGGTTTCCACTGCTATCTGGTAGCCAGCCTCCAGTCTCCAAGATGACCTTTCCAGCCTCTCTGTGTTGTCCAACAGATGTACTGTAGCGCTTTCGGCGTGTGGGTGGAGCACAGAGGACAGCAGGACAACGCTTCAGGTATAGACAAGGCTTTTATTTCGTAACTTTTCAGTTAGATCGCCGGTTTCTCGTAAGCGCCGTAACACACACACACACTCGGTGTTCTGGTCCCGGGTTGCGCTCCCTCTGCTCTCCCTCTGCCTCCTTAAATAGGGAGCGGTTACTGGGAAAACACACAAAACACAGGTTAATCACCGTCAGATGTAGCGATTCTGCCACTCACCTTCCCTGGCTCCGCCCTCCTGTCACAGACCGGCGCTTGACCACGCCCCCGCTGCCACAAAGTAAAATATAGGGAAAGTGTCATTGAATGAAATGTGTGGCACCCAGCTCTATGTTTGGCTCCCCAAGGTCAGTGCTTGTGCCTATTCCAGAACACTCTGCTGTTACTGCTGAGGTTCCTGACAAAGAGCTGTTTTCAATAATGATCAATTTTTAAACATGCCACATGCCACAATTTTAAAATATAAAATGTTAAAATATACCCCCCCAACACCACCATCATGTATATTGGACAGTAGGCTAATGGGCCAAAAGAACCTGTTATTTCACAGTTTGTGACCCTGCCAACAATCAGCCAGATCAGAGGCAAGAGTATGGGCAAAATTGATGTGTTTTTTCTTTTTTCTTTTAAAATCTGGAAATATCGTAACCGACCAGCCTCCCCTGTTTGAAAGACTACCAGCCGCCACTGATTGTAACTACAGATTTATTTATGCAGCCATGTTGCCAGGTAAACTTTTTGTTTGACGATGACTGGCACGAGTGTACGCGAGTGACTGTAAGCCCAATTCAGTAAACATCTACAGATAAACTTGTAGACGTTACATCTAAAAGAACAAATGCCAGAGACCTGTCGTAGGATGGAATAACAGACATGGAGAAAAGCCTGGTATAACTTTTCACCACTTCCTGGCAAACCCAGAAAGATGAGAAAAATGGCAAGCTGCAGTTAAATGGGAAGACTGGATGCCAACAAAGCATTCCTGTGTGTGTGTAGAACAGATCGGGTTAGTATTGCCCCTTTTCCACCAAAGCAGTTCCAGGGCTGGTTGGGGGCCAGTGCTTAGTTTGGAACCGGATTTTCTGTTTCCACTGACAAAGAACTGGCTCTGGAGCCAGAAAAAACGGTTCCAGGCTAGCACCAACTCTTTGCTGGGCCAGAGGAAAGAACCGCTTACGTCGGGGGGGGGGGTGTGCTAAGACCAACAACAATCGCAAGACCATGAAAGATCACCATTTTTAAGCGACGAGAAGCAGCAGCTGTACAAACGCGAAGTCATCCATTGTTGTTGTTGCTGCTGCTTCTTCTTCTCCATATTGTTGTTGCTTCGATATTCACGCCAAGGTTTATGCAAACGCAATGACATAACTGATGTATACAGCGACGTAACTGACGTATACAGCAACGTAATGACATGGCTCCCCTTAGCACCACAAGCTATGGAAAAGCAAACTGGTTCTCAGCTGGCTCGCAAGTTGAACGAGTTGTGAACCAGCACTGGCCCCGAACCGGCCCTGGAACTGATTTGGTGGAAAAGGGGTATATGAAAGCTCTGTGCACCTGTTATTTCTCCTAAAAATTCTTCTAGCTCAAGGCCATTCAGTGATTAGATTTAGAGCTCTTTATGTCAGCGTAAAGTTAACATTCAACAAGTCCATAAGTTGGCATAACATGGACAGAACTTTGGTCAAGATAGTAAAGCTTTTAACAGTTTACATGGTCTGGCACTCAGCACTGGTACATACACAATCGTGTCATACTTAGCAGTTCTATTGCACTATAAAAAAAAGCATGTCAAATGTATGAATGTTAAAATATATATCTAGATGAGGGCTTTGGGCATGATTTTATTAGACCTAATGCTTGGCTAGACTAGCAGCATGTTTGTTATGTACGGATAATGTAGACGAGGCTAAACACCATAAAATATGCTAGATCTTGGTCCCGGCTTATTTACTACTATTAGAAGTCTACATTTGAGCTTACTTTTGTCATAATAAGCTATTTTTCTTTATCAGGAATTTCCCAGAACATTCCGGCAAGAAACCTGCCTCAAAATATTAGTAGGCATCTGTACTTTTGCATGCTTTTAGCATCTCTCCAGTGTATACAGAAGTCCTGTATACAGGACTTTCTTTAATGACAAAATTGAGAATATCCGACAAAAAATTCAAACTACTAATGTAAGGTCAGACAATGTAAGTGACCCTGTAGTTAACAATATAACTAACAGATCAGCAATTAGAAATGTTTTACTCCCCTTAGAGAAACTGAATTACTTTCATGAATCTCCGCATCAAAAGCCTCAACTTATGTACTAGATCCTTTACCTACATGTCAATTCAAACAGATAATACCTAAAAGTAATTGAACCGCTTCTAAAAATAATAAATTATTCTCTTAGGATTGGTTATGTCCTTTAAACTAGCAGTTATCAAACCCCTGATTAAAAAACCTGACCTTGATCCCTGTCAGCTGTCCAATTATCAGCCAATATCAAACCTCCCCTTTATCTCCAAGATCCTTGAAAAAGCTGTGGCACAGCAGTTATGCTCATATTTACATAGGAAGAACATCCATGAAATGTGTCAGTCAGGATTTAGACCTCATCATAGCACAGAAACAGCTCTGGTTAAAGTAGTAAACGAACTACTGTTGGTGTCTTTTAGGGCTGTGTCTCGCTGCTTGTATTGCTTGACCTTAGTGCAGCATTTGATACCATTGATCATTCCATTCTTCTGGATAGACTAGAAAATGTTGTGGGAGTTAAGGGAACAGCCCTCTCCTGGCTCAGGTCTTATTTAACTGATCGCTATCAGTATGTTGATGTAAATGGTGATTTTTCTAGACATACTGAGGTAAAGTTTGGTGTTCCACAAGGTTCTGTCTTGGGTCCACTGCTTTTTTCTTTATACAACCCCAATTCCAAAAAAGTTGGCATACTGTGTAAACTGTAAATAAAAACAGAATGCAATAATTTGCAAATCATGGAAACCCTATATTTCATTGAAAATAGTAAAAAGATAACATAGCAAATGTTGAAGCTGAGAAATTTTATTGTTTTTTGAAAAATATATGCTCATTTTGAATTTGATGTCAGCAACACGCTTTAAAAAGGTTGGGACGGGGCATGTTTACTACTGTATTTCATCACCTCTACTTTTAACAACACTCTGTAAACGTTTGGGAACTGAGGAGACCAATTGCTGTCATTTTGAAAGAGAAATGTTGTCCCATTCTTGCCTGATATACAATTTCAGTTACTCAACAGTTCAGGGTCTCCTTTGTTGTATTTTGCACTTCATAATGTGCCAAATGTTTTAAATGGGAGACAGGTCTGGATTGCAGGCAGGCCATTTTAGCACCCTGACTCTTTTACTATGGAGCCATGCGGTTTTAATATGTGCAGAAAGCAGTTTGGCATTGTCTTGCTGAAAGAAGGAAGGCCTTCCCCGAAAAACATTTTGTCTGGATGGCAGCATATTATTCTGAAACGTGTATATGTCATTCAGCATTAATGATGCCTTCCCAGATGTACAAGCTACCCATGGCATGTGCACTAATGCACCCTCATACCATCACAGATGTTGGCTTTTGAACTGTACACTGATAACAAGCCGGATGGTCCCTCTCCTCTTTAGCCTGGAGAATGTGGTGTCCATAATTTCTAAATAGAATTTCTACTTTTGATTCATCAGACCTCGGGACAATTTTCCACTTCGCCTCAGTCCATCATAAAAGAGCTCGGGTCAAGAGAAGGTGGCAGTAGTTCTGGATATTGTTTATATCTGGTTTTAACTTGCATTTGTGGATGCAGTAATAAACTGTTTTCACAGACGATGGCTTCCTCAAGCATTCCTGACCCCATGCAGTGGTTTCCAACGCAGACATGTGTCTGCTTTTAATGCAGTGTCTCCTGAGGGCCTGAAGATCACAGGCATCCAATGTCAGTTTTCAGCCTTGTCTCTTGTCTACAGAGATTTCTCCAGATTCTCTGAATCTTTTCATGATATTATGTACCATAGATGATGTGATACCCAAATTCTTTGCAATTTTACATTGAGGAACGTTATTCTTAAATTGTTGCACTGTTTGCCCATGCAGTCTTTCACTGAGTGGTGAACCCATCCACATCTTTACTTCTGAGAGATTCAGTCTCTCTGGATTTTCTTCCCCAGTCATGCTACTGACCTGTTGCCAATTAACCAAATTATTTTTTTTTATTTAATCAAATGATTTTTTTTATCATTACACAACTTTTTCAGTCTTTTGTTGCCCCTGTCCCAACTTTTCTGAAATGTGTTGCTGACATCAATGTCAAAATGACCATATATTTTTCAAAAAACAATGAAATTTCTCAGTTTCAACATTTGATATGTTGTCTTTGTACTATTTTCAATGAAATATAGGGTTTCCATGATTTGTAAATCGTCATATTCTGTATTTATTTATGTTTTACACAGTGTCCCAACTTTTTTGGAATTGGGGTTGTATATGTTATCTCTGGGTGATATTATTTGTAAACATTGTATTAGTGGAAACTGTTATGCTGATGACACACAAACCCTGATGAGAGACACCAGCTTAATAGAATTGAGGAATGTGTAAAGGGCATTAGACACTGGATGCTTATTAACTTCCTTCTGCTTAACTCTGACAAGACTGAAGTACTTGTACTAGGACCACATGCAGCTAGAAGTAAGTTTTCTGATTACACAGTAACTCTGGATGGCCTTTCTGTTTCGTCGCATGCAGCAGTAAAAGACCTCGGAGTGATTATTGACCCCAGTCTTTAATTCAAAACTCACATTGATAACATCACCTGGATAGCCTTCTTTCATCTCAGAAATACTGCTAAGATAAGAAATTTAATGTCATTACATGACACAGAAAAACTAGTTCATGCTTTCGTTACCCCCAGGTTGGATTATTGTAATGCCTTACTGTCTGGATGGTCCAATAAGTGTATAAACAAGCTCCAGTTAGTTCAAAATGCAGCAGCAAGAGTCCTTATTAGAACTAGAAAATATGACCACATCACGCCTGTCTTATCCACACTGCATTGGCTCCCAATCAAATTTCGTATTGACCTTTAAAGCACTGAATGGTCTCGCACCACAGTACCTGAGTGGACTTCTGGTCCTCTATGACCCGCCACGCATACTTCGATCAAAAGGTGCAGGCTATCTGCTGGTACCTTGTATAGTGAAGGCTACATCAGGGGGCAGAGCCTTTTCTTACAAAGCCCCACAGTTATGGAACGGCTTTTCAAGTAACGTTCGGGAATCAGACACAGTCTCAGCGTTTAAGTCTAGGCTGAAAACATATCTGCTTAGTCAAGCCTTTTGTTAATGGTGTTTATGAGGTAAAGGTGTAGATCTAGAGGGTCCATCAGACATAGAGTGTTTTGGTAAACTGGGGATGTATGGATGCTGTCAGTCCCCCACTCGCTTGCTCATTCAAGTTTGTTGACGGTGTAGTGGCTGGCTGCTTTATGTCCCGGGGCTCCCTCATGCCTGTGTTACCTTCTGGCTCTCCCCACTTAGTTATGCTGTCATAGTTAGTTTTGCCGGAGTCCCTGCTTGTACTCAGTGCAATATTTATACTGTTCCTACTTCTTCAGGTGACATAAGGGCATACCTAACAACCTGTGTTTTCTCTCCCCCCCAATCTGTCCCTCTGAGTTACATGTCGGTCCTGGGATCGAGATGCTGACCTCTGATCCATCCTGGTGCCCTGTGTCTGGTTGGAGCCTCATCGCATTGCTCCTGTGGAGGACAGCCCCATGTGGACTCTTCACACCTGGAGGACACTCTGGACTCTTACAGTAATGCTTTTATGGCTGAGGACTACAGTCGACTTGCTAACTTTAGGACTGCAGTTGTCATGAACAGTTTTGCACTCAAGTTTCCATCAATGAAGAGTTTATAACATCAACGAAACTGACTTCATGTTAAAACTGTTAATGTTATAGTCATGTTGTCTGTTGTTGCCCAAATGAGGCTGGGTTCCCTTTTGAGTCTGGTTCCTCTCGAAGTTTCTTCCTCATGTCATCTGAGGGAGTTTTTCCTTGCCACTGTTGCCACAGGCTTGCTCATTGGGGATAGATTAGGGATAAAATTAGCTCATGTTTTAAGTTGTTCAAATTCTGTAAAGCTGCTTTGCGACAATGTTATTGTTAAAAGCACAATACAAATAAACTTGACTTGACTCTCAAAGGACTCGTACCTGAACTGTTGGCTAGATGGTATTCCCGGCCCTCCATGTCTCAACAACCCCAAGGACATCTAGTTACAGATATTGTAAGATTTTATTTTAATTTTATCTACTAGTGGATGATACAATAATTACAAACGCTAAGAGAATCAGCACATTCCAGCTATAGTCATATAGTAACTATAAGCAGCCTTGTAATAATCATTTCAGTAAACAGTTAACATTCAGTTCCCTCTTCATTTATTCTCTGTTCAAAAGGCACAACTGAGTCACGCAGGTTAAGTGTGTAACGGACAGTAACAATTTTATCCAAAATAGTTTTTCCTTCCTTAGTCGATTTATTTCTATTTCACATGCATGCAGCTGTTGTAAAGTTCAGTCTGTTTATATAGAACACCCTCAAACTGTAGGTTCATTACTACAGTCTGGCTCCATGGTGACATTTTGCACAGGACTGGGTTCCTCTGATAATAGAAACAAAGCTTCGGCACTCTCTGTTCTTAATCTTTTCTGTTCTTTCAGGATATATCATGCATGTCGCTCCTTGTTGTTTTTTGTTTGTTTGTTTTTTTAAACCAATCTGGGGTTTCCGTGTTGAATAAGGGAAGCTGCTTCACCTGTAAGAAAATCAAACACTTTCATGAAGTTAACTCGAACATGAGCAGAAATAAAACGAGATTCTTAAGCAAACTCTTCCATACTCACTTCCGACTTTTGATTATTTTTAAATACAATCGCAAATTTCTCTGGAGTTTTCAGGCTTAGCTCCTCTCATCATATTCTTTTTAACCACTCATTTCTTCGTTGTTCTTGAAGCATTTGCTTCTCTTTGTTAACATTTTTCTTGATAGCGGGAACACGATCATACTTTTTATCTATTTGAACGATTTGAACAACCAAAAACAGCACAAAAAGAAACCATATTGAAGACAGATTATAGTGGTGCTTGAAAGTTTGTGAACCCTTTAGAATTTTCTATATTTCTGCATAAATATGACCTAAAACATTGTCAGATTTTCACACAAGTCCTAAAAGTAGATAAAGATAACTCAGTTAAACAAATATGAGACAAAAATATTTTACTTGGTCATTTATTTATTGAGGAAAATGATCCAATATTACATATCTGTGCATGGCAAAAGTATGTGAACCTCTAGGATTAACAGTTAATTTGAAGGTGAAATTAGAGTTTGGTGTTTTCAATCAATGGGATGACAATCAGGTGTGAGTGGGCACCCTGTTTTATTTAAAGAACAGGGATCTATCAAAGTCTGATCTTCACAACATGTTTGTGGAAGTGCATCATGGCATGAAAAAAGGAGATTTCTGAGGACCTCAGAAAAAGCGTTGTTGATGCTCATCAGGCTGGAAAAGGTGACAAAACCATCTCTAAAGAGTTTGGACTCCACCAATCCACAGTCAGACAGATTGTGTACAAATGGAGGAAATTCAAGACCATTGTTACCCTCCCCAGGAGTGGTCGACCAACAAAGATCACTCCAAGAGCAAGGCGTGTAATAGTCAGCGAGGTCACAAAGGACCCCAGGGTAACTTCTAAGCAACTGAAGGCCTCTCTCACATTGGCTAATGTTCATGAGTCCACCATCAGAAGAACACTGAACAACAATGGTGTGCATGGCAGGGTTGCAAGGAGAAAGCCACTGCTCTCCAAAAAGAACATTGCTGCTCATCTGCAGTTTGCTAAAGATCACGTGGACAAGCCAGAAGGCTATTGGAAAAATGCTTTGTGGATGGATGAGACCAAAATAGAACTTCTGTTTAAATGAGAAGCATTATGTTTGGAGAAAGGAAAACACTGCATTCCAGCATAAGAACCTTATCCCCTCTGTGAAACATGGTTTGGACCTGTTTTGCTGCATCTGGACCAGGACGCCTTGCCATCATTGATGGAACAATGAATTCTGAATTATACCAGTGAATTCTAAAGGAAAATGTCAGGACATCTGTTCATGAACTGAATCTCAAGAGAAGGTTAGTCATGCAGCAAGACAACGACCCTAAACACGCAAGTCGTTCTACCAAAGAATGGTTAAAGAAGAATAAAGCTAATGTTTTGGAATGGCCAAGTCAAAGTCCTGACCTTAATCCAATCGAAATGTTGTGGAAGGACCTGAAGCGAGCAGTTCATGTGAGGAAACCCACCAACATCCCGGAGTTGAAGCTGTTCTGTACGGAGGAATGGGCTAAAATTCCTCCAAGCCGGTGTGCAGGATTGATCAACAGTTACTGGAAATGTTTAGTTGCAGTTATTGCTGCACAAGGGGGTCATACCAGATACTGAAGGCAAAGGTTCACATACTTTTGCCACTCACAGATATGTAATACTGGATCATTTTCCTCAATAATAAAATGACCAAGTATAATATTTTTGTCTCATTTGTTTAACTGGGTTCTCTTTATCTTACTTTTAGGACTTGTGTGAAAATCTGATGTTGTTTTAGGTCATATTTATGCAGAAATATAGAAAATTCTAAAGGGTTCACAAACTTTCAAGGACCACTGTATGGCTTGCTTACATGAAAAACTATGTCTGTTTGACCCCCAGGTGTAATTATCATGTGATGTGTGACGTCATGTGCAAGGTGTCTATAGACTAGACTCATGGAACGTCCTTGCTTTCTGTCATAATAAACCAAGAAAGACCTAATTTCATATTAATTAACTCAAAAAAAAATCAGTGGAAATGCTTAGATTCCCTTCTTCGTCTTAGGCAAACATTTACACACAACTTTACTAAAAATTTCATGAATGCCCCCCCCCCGAAACCAGTGATTTTGAAAGGAACCACTGCACCAAATGATTTTTGTGCAAACAATTTCTGCCCTTTTCTCCAGTCTGATTGAGAGAAATGAGTAAAAGAGTGCTGTGTGGAGTTTCTTCATTCTATTAAACAGCAGCAGTAATCTGCACCACAGGAGTATTTTGGAAATGTACCAATATGCTAAAGAACATGAAAGTCAGCTGTAGAAAAAAAATTAAAAACGAGGAAGAGGAAGAAGGAACGCAAGAACAATCCAGAGCTAACTGGAAGAAGTCTTTCAGCAAGACATCATACATGTTATTCTAAAATATAGCATTAAACATGTATATACAACACTGATTAATGACTTTAAAAAAATAAATACATTTGAGACAACAGACCCACCCATCCCCAGCCCTATGTAGGCCTCTACCTCACAAATGCTAAGAGTTCAGTGTTTATTGCATACAGATAATAATATACAATATTAATAAAATACCAACTGCACAACTATATAGAAGTGATAATTATGTGGACTGATGAAAATGAGAGTTATTTCCTTGCACACTTATTAGGCCCTAATAAGTGTGCAAGGCACCTGCACTAGTGCACAACTGTTCAGCCCTTGTGCAGTGGCTGAATAGTTATGCACTAATGCAGGTGACTGGGAATGATTATACACACACAGAATTATGCAACTGAACTGCTATACAATTGTGTTCATACCCATATAAGAGGACTTACAGAGAATTCAGAGCTGAAATGCTCTCAAGCTGGATAGTAAGTACACTGGTGTTCACACAAAAAGCCCTAAGCTCTACTAAGAGATTCAAGCAAACCATGAAGTTTGCATCAGTTGTATATTAAGCTATACACAGTCTATCAATTAGACACACAGCTCCTTAAGGCTTTCCCTCTTTTTTAAAACACTTGCTTTTCATACTTTTCACATATTTATCACTGTATTGCAACAAGCCTTTATTTCTGGCTTTTCATGTCAATTCTTGATCAAAATATTAAATCATAACTTGAGTTTCTTAATCCCCTGAAAATTGTAGGCTCTTGTTTCTCACCCATGATTTATTTTTTACATCCAAGTATTATTACAGAAAGTGACACAAAAGGTCGCAGACTATCTGAAAGTTTTACATTTCCAAATCTGGTTTCAATAGTTCAGACAATATCAGCCTTGAACATGGTTCAGTCAGGATGCCTTGGTCTGACCAAAAGTCTTAAGTCTGATTCGGATTGGATAAAACTTACACGAGGAGATGGGGTGATGTAATTATTACTGGAGTATCTCTGGAATTTCAGTCCTGTCCAAATCCTGTATTTCACTTTCTATACAATGTAGAAATAACCACTGGTGATATATACACCTATGTCTGAATGGGCATGCTGGGAAGCTTTTTCTTCAGTATAAATACAGGAAACACTTTTTTTTTCCCCTTTCGTCTCCTGTTGACATCAGGAGGAAATAAGGTAGTGGTTGAGTTTAAAATGCAGAATAAATGGCCATATAAGAAGACTTATCAAAGAAGCAATGCTTCTGGGGGTTTTAAGTAAGTTATTGAGTTAAGAAAAAGAAGAAGAAGAAAAGAAGAAGCAGAAGAAGAAGAAAAGAGGAAGAAGAAGCAGAAGAAGAAGAAAAGAGGAAGAAGAAGCAGAAGAAGAAACGAGGAAGAAAAGAAAAGAGGAAGAAAAAAAGAATGGTGTCATCATAGATGCTCTGCAAACTTGCAGCACATCCCATATTCAAGTTTTCATCAGATGTATTCACCAGCACATCTGCTTTCAGAAGCATGTGCTGAAGCCAAAACTGTCACACCGACCTTGCTGTTATTGTACACTATTACAGCAGACATGCAGGAAGCATATTTAGACCTGTTACACAAGTTTCAACACACGTATGCTGATCAAAATGCACCTGTTCCATGACACATTGTAAAGTAACACCAAGTTTAGACATTTTGCACATCCTGCATCAACCTATTGACATCAGAATCAGTTTCATAACATTTTTGTAACGCAATCCACCTCCAGTGTGACGTCAATAAATTTCCCCATTGCACATAGTGAACAAAATATTTTCACTAATTTACCAATTTATACTTGTGACTAATAGGATCATTTAAATTAATAAATAACTTAACATATTACATAACTAACACACCAATCACCCATAAAATTAAAAACAGGTGAACTGAATAACATTGATTATCTCATGACAATGGCACCTGTCAAGGCGTGGGATACATTAGGCAGCAAGAGAACAGTTAGTTCTTAAAGTTGATGCGCTGGAGGCAGGAAAAATGGGCAAGCATAAGGATCTGAGTGACTTTGACAAGGGCCAAATTGTGATGGCTAGATGATTGGGTCTGAGCATCTCCAAAATGGCACATCTTGTAGTATGCAGACACCTTTCAGTTTTAGCCAGCATTAACTTTTTCAGCAGTTTATGCTACAGTAGCTCTTCTGTGGGATTGGACCATATGGCCCTTCAACACCCATGACCCTGTCACCAGTTGTCCTTCCTTGGACCACTTTTGGTAGGTACTAACCAGCGCATACCGGGGACACCCCACAAGCTGTGCCATTTTGGAGATGCTCACACCCAGTCACCTAACCATCACCATTTAGCCCTTGTCAAAGTTGCTCAGATCCTTACGCTTGCCCATTTTGTCTGCTTCCAACACATAAATTTCAAGAACTGTTCTCTTGCTGCTTAATATATCCCACCCCTTGACAGGTGTCATTGTAATGAGAATGTTATTATAGCCTCGGTCACAACCGGCCGTACGTGCTCCTACAGCCTGTCTACGTGCAAAAAACGCAAAGAAACGCACGGAGGGCGCGCGTGTGATGTGCTGATTTTCGAGCCGTAGACTGGCCGCAGAGGTTCTTTGTCATGTCAAACAAACTCTACGGGCGCTTACGTTTTTTTCAGGTTGCAAGACAAACTTACGGCCTCGTGTGTCTTCCGTACGGCCGACGTGTGTCTTTCGTACGATTTGCTGGTGTCAGGTTTGGGCAAAATGTCAATTTTTTTCGTACGTCGCACTTGCGGACTCCGTATGTGTGTCGTGCGCCCCACATACATAATTAGTGCGGCCAACGCACGTTCAGATATTTCGTATGTCATCCATGCATGTCAAGTAAGTCGGCTGTGCATTGGCTGTAGGGCGAGAGAGCGTCAATCGCACGAAAACTCGGATATATATGTCAGCCTCCAGCTGTGTGGGGATCTTATTTTTATTTTTGCTGTGATGGTTTGCTGTGATTTATTTGGGCTGCTGTGATTTTGGTGTGTTCACATAATTGGTTGATTGCTGTGATTTCACTGTGTGCTGCTAATTGACTGCTACCTACACTGATCTTGTATTTGCGGCTCTCTAATTGCTTAGATGGATCAGCTGTTTGGACAATTATTACCTGACCTATTGAAGCACTTGAAAGATGAAGGGGTGGGGTATAAAAAGGGGACCTTTTCAGTATTAAGGAGGAGGTCAACAGGGCGTGAAATCGTTAAGAGGTGCCCGTGGACGGTGTGAGGCCGGTAACGGCCCCCGCCCCGCCGTGAACACGGACTTCTCGGAGTCGGGTTGTTTGGGAATGCAGCCCAAAGAGGGGACGTGGATTTCTCGGAGTTGGGTTGTTTGGGAATGCAGCTCAAAGAGGGGATTGGATGCCGCAGCAGATGCGTAGTTACCAGTGTCAGCGGGCAGATTGAAGGAAGGAAGGAAGGAAGGAAGGAAGGAACGGACGAACAAACGAACGAAGGAAGGAACATACAAACAGTTTTTCCTCTGCCTGCGCTGTGCTGTTTCCCTGATTTGCTGCCTTCTTTTGAGGTGCGTTGGCTGCAGACTTAGGAAATCGTGACCTAGCCAACGGGAATCTGGAGTCAACTGTACTTAATTCAACGCTCGCTAACGACAGGGTAAAGGGACGCAAGACTTCTCCTTCCCTGCTGTTTTTGCCTTGTTGTGTACGTCGGCATTGTTTGATGCTTTCTCTTTTATTGCCCGAGGTGTGCGCTGACTCCGGGTGAGCCATAGACGTTTTTGGGAATCCCCCGCTGCTACCTGGATGCTGGAGCTGTGACGTCACGCGCAGGGCTTCCCCGCGATTTCAGCGCTTCTGGGACTGGGATTCCTCTTTGCGCGGACTGTGCATTGCTGAGACGGGACAATTTTCTTTTTCTTTTTTTTCTTTCTTTGTAGCTTGGTGCTATTTTTAAAGGATAATTTAGTTATCTATTTACTAAATAAAAGCATGCATATTTTTTTAAGCTTCTGTTTTTGTGATCCTTCTGTGTCCTGGCCATTTGCTGTTAATTAAAGGGTTAAAAAGTGCCTTACGGCCGACATATAAAGCTGCAGGGGTGCCTATGGCCATTTGTACACGTAGGCTTTGAGAGAAAACCCAATTTCATTTCATTGCTTCAATTCAATATGCCAAAGGGAAGAGGAGGATAGAAAAGGTGTCGGAGACGGAGGAGAGAGAGACGGCGGCAGAGAGGGAGGAGAGAGAGAGGACAAGGAGCAGTGAGGAGGAGGATGAAGACCACGACAGTGGCCAGCAGGCCAGGAGTTTGAGACGAAGTCTTTGCGGAGGGATTGCCATCTTCACAGTGAGAAACCAAAGTATGCCAAAATATATATACCCCTCTCCAATCGCCGCAGTGCGACAAACGAACGCCGTTGGTAGGCACAATGTACAGATCGTGCGCAGTTCTTGCAACCTTCATACGAAGCCTGCATGGAACGCACAGCCAGTACGATTAGTGCACGTTTGAAGGTGCGTTGGCTGTACGAATGAAGCGACAGCCGTACGTCCGAGCAGCCTCAGATTTCGTGCGTGGTACGCACGTTCGACTTCCGGGTTGTACGTTGGGTGCGCGGTGATCTTACTCCTTCATGGTCACCACAACTATGTTCTCCACGAACAAAAAAAAAAAAAAAAAACGCAGCGATTTGGGAAACGCCAAAAATCGCACGGCCAAAAAAATCGTACGTCCAGTTGTGACCGAGGCTTATATCCACATTCACTGGATATGAGTAATTGCACACTGATTAGCTACTCTACTACTAGGCTATCAGCTCATATACCATGGTAGAAAAAAAGAAAATAGCAGCACGCTTTGCTGAACCAACCGAGGACCAAAAAAAAAAAAGCTCTACTCGAATACAAAACCCCAAAAATACAAAAAAGAAAAAAAAAGCAACAAAATATGGAATGAAAAAGTATTTAATGATAAGAGCGTCTCTTTTTTTATTTTTCAAAATTCATATAGCATTTTTCACAAACCACTGTCATTTTACCAGTTTATTTACATTCTTCATCTATAAGCATTAGAATTTGTTGATTTTTATAAATTTTATCGAATTTGAAAAAAAAAAAGAAACCGCTTTGTTTCTCAAAATCCAGTGAATGTGGATAGAATAAAAGTTATTCCACTCAAACTCGTCGTACATGGCTTATAGCCGACTCTGCGCTACAGGCATACACATGTATGTAATAATTTTATATAAAAGCAGTAACTTGTGATCAACACAACTTGATATTCGTATGGTACTAAACAGTTCTAGGCCTCGTTCCTAACCACAAGTCAGTGTACTAGACGAAGTCACTGCGCTACCTATATACTTCTAGCAAGTCCACAAAAGTGACGCGCCGTTATTGAGAGCAGTGCGCGGATTCGGATTGAGACACAGCCCGGGCTCAGGCCACAACAGTTTTCAATTCATTCGGGAAAAATCAGACAAATACACTAAATGGATACCAAATGCCTTTTTTTTTAAAACCAAGTCAGTCAGTCAACACTTTTACAGCACTGAAACACGAGTCACATGGCAGAAAGCTAAGTGACATTATACAAAAAAAGAGTTTACATTTAAAAATGACGTGTGTTTAAGATTGAGTCATTTGTTTAATCGTCAAGGATAAAGTCCAAGTTAGAGAGAGTGCATTGAACAAGTGAAGAAAGGAGCCATGTAAGCTCTACCACCAGCAGCACGCTACTGGTGGTAGAACACCCTGTTACAGTTTCACACCAAATTAAATCAACACACATTTATTTATTCATGTACTTATTTATTCCGGCCAACTACACTAAAATCATCACGAGACCCACACAACCACATCCACGCACACACTTGTAATACAATGACAACCTGAAATATTTCACATTTCAACGCTGCTCGATTAAAAACACTCCGCATTTTATACCCATCTGTTTTAACAGTTATTATTGTGGAAGAATACGAGGGAAAAAAACAGCAGGAGCTAAGCTAAGCTAAGCTAAGCTAAGCTAAAGGCTCGGTAAAGGCACACGTCAACGCAATGTGAGCCTTAAGCGAGGCTCGAGCACCAGAAACGGGATCTTTCACTTTTCAGCTCCAGTCTTACAGATCATTAACATAAAATAAAAGTACACCACCACGAGCTACACGTCGATACACCACTCGGATCCATGTTGTGGGAGTGTGTGAAAACAAAATCGCGGGTTTTTTTATATAGTTACCTCACTCAAGTGCCGTGTGCATCTCCTCTCCGCTCGGTACTAAAAAAAAAAAAAACAGCAGACCCGGAAACGCGCAAAAGCTCAGTGAGAAGCGCAAGAAGGACATTCACCAACCGGCTTTACGCACTGTTTGACGCGTTACTGCGTAGCTGAGAGACAGCTGTACACAGACTGCGTAGAGAATATAAGTGACGCAGCTCTCGCGCGCAAGTGTGTGACCGTGTCACCTGCAGTGCTGCTTTTATTCACTTATGTCTTGTTAATTTGGTTGAGCAGTATACTTTACTGAGTTGTTCAGTTTACTTTTGTGTGACCAAGTAAAATAGTTATGTGCTTTCGTACATTCACCTAACTTCAAAACGATGAAGCCAAGCAACTAGGGGTATTATCATGACTAATTAAATGGTGATAATAATATGGATGTTAAGATGCTAATAATGAAACAATCTCATCTCATTATCTCTAGCCGCTTTATCCTTCTACAGGGTCGCAGGCAAGCTGGAGCCTATCCCAGCTGACTATGGGCGAAAGGCGGGGTACACCCTGGACAAGTCGCCAGGTCATCACAGGGCTGACACATAGACACAGACAACCATTCACACTCACATTCACACCTACGGTCAATTTAGAGTCACCAGTTAACCTAACCTGCATGTCTTTGGACTGTGGGGGAAACCGGAGCACCCGGAGGAAACCCACACGGACACGGGGAGAACATGCAAACTCCACACAGAAAGGCCCTCGCCGGCCCCGGGGCTCGAACCCAGGACCTTCTTGCTGTGAGGCGACAGCGCTAACCACTACACCACCGTGCCGCCCTAATGAAACAATCATAATTATATATTTTTTCTCAAGTAGATTGAAATTTGGAACTATATTATACTTCCTAAGCAGTACAGTGGTGCCGTGGTTATATACTGTCACCTCACAGCGAGGTCTTTCTGTGTGGAATTTGTATGTTCTTCCCGTGCGACTTTCCTCCAACAGTTCCAAGACATGCAGATTTGGTCATTTGGCTACTAAATTGCCCATAGGTGTGAGTGAGTGTTGTCTGTCTCTCTGTGTTAGATCTGTGATAGACTGGTAACCTATCCAGGGTGAACTCTGCTTCTCGTCTGAAGCCAGTTGGGGTTGGCTCCAGCTCCCCCACAACCTGCAATGTACAAGTACTATAGAAAATGAATTAATTAATATTCAATTTCCTGTTGTTTTGTTTTTTTAAAGTGATTTTCTTTATGGTTGTGCTTCTTTGAATGAATGATGGATTTTTGTGTTGGTTACAGAGTCAATAAACACATTTTTTTCTTTCAAATCTTTTTCCTGAACTCTGTAAAAGGTTGCTATTTTCTGTTATAGGTCACTTGGAAGCTGTTTTTGATTTCTACTGACTCTTAATTCAACTCACAGCCAACTGCTTTACAGTTTCAGCCTGTTGTATATTTTTCCTGGTTTAAATGGTATTTAATTAATTATAAATTCATTATCCATACCACTTATCTATTGAGGGTCACAAGTGAGCTGGAGCCAAACCTAGCTGACATTCGGTGAGGGGCAGGACTGGACAAGCCAAGGTGACCTTATATACATAGAATACATAAATATACATAAAATATACTAACCCCATTTCCAGAAAAATTGGGATATTTTCCAGAATGCAATAAAAACAAAAACTCTGTCATATTTTAATTCCTATGAACATTTATTTAACTGACAAAAGTACAAAGAAAAGATTTGCAGTAGTTTTACTGACCAACTTAATTGTATTTTGTAAATATAAATGAAGTTAGAATTTGATGCCTGCAGCACACTCAAAAAAGTTAGGACAGAGGCAAAATAAGACTGAAAAGTTGATAGGATATTCAGGTAACACCACTGTGGAAGATTCTACAATAAGCAGGTTAATTGGTAACATGAATTAACTTTGGTATGTACCAAAGGTCTGAACCTTTGGTACATACCAAAGTTAATTCATGTTACCAATTGGAGACAGAGGCCTCTATCACATTACCTTCCCCCTCTCCTAGATTGCTGAGTGTCGGCAATCTGGATAGATAGTCAGCCAACATATTGTGTTTACCTTATTTATGACGGATGGTAAACCTGTAAGGCTGTAATGTAGGTACCATCTCGTCACCCGGGCATTATAGTCCTTCATGATCTGGATCCATGTCAGGGCACGATGGTCCGTATCAAGATCAAACTCCCTCCCAAGCAGGTAGTACCGCAAGCTGTCCAGTGCCCATTTGATTGCTAGGCACTCCTTTTCTATTGTGGAGTACCTTTGCTCTCTGGGCAACAGTTTCCGACTCAGATACAGGACTGGTTGTTCTTCTCCCTGTTTCCCTTGGGACAGCACGGCTCCAATGCCTACAGACGAAGCATCCACCTGCACTAGGAACCGTTGTGTGAAGTCTGGGCTTTGGAGAACTGGGGATGAACATGGGCGTTTCTTAAGAGTGGTAAATGCATACTCACATTCCTCTGTCCACACAACTGGGTTTCTGGCTGCTTTACTGGTGAGGTCAGTCAGAGGGGCCGCAATGGTGGAAAAGTTGGGAATAAACCGTTGATACCACCCAACAAGGCCCAGGAATGAACGGACTTGTTTCCTTGTGCGTGGACGAGCGCTGCTGGATATAGCCTCCACTAGGGCTGCACAATTAATCGAATTTAATCGAAAATCGCGATTTTGGCTGCCACGATTAAATTAAATGAAAATCGCGATTTATTTCCATTTAAAATGCGAGCTCTGCTGCATATCTGATAAAGCACTTTTTGACCAGTACTCCGCCAAACCATTAGGGGGCGAACCGACGCATGTAAGGTTTCATTACTCCGCCTAAATAAGCAAGCAAGCCAAGTGACTTGGCTTGCTTGCTTATTTAGGCGGAGTAATGAAACCTTACATGCGTCGGTTCGCCCCCTAATGGCGTGAGAGTAGGTAACAGATTGACGTGAGAGAGAAAAGCTAACTATGTTGGAACAACAGACTATTTAGCACTGGAGGCAATGTTGTGACCTGCCTTCGCTCATGTTTAAAGCCAGAGCATGTTGATAGGCTGGTCTTTCTAGCTAAAAACTTGTAGGCCTCAGTATAATGCTATGCAATTGTTGCAATTGAGTTTTCAGTTCCTTCATCCTTTGGTAATTTCTTGGATAAATTTCATTTATTTGTCATTTGGAAATCAGAACTTCTCTTTTAAATTTCATTCTGCACTGAAAGCTGTTCATATTGTTTGTTTGAATATAGTGAGATAAAATTTAAGTGATTTCCCTAACATCAAGAATAATCGTGATTAATAATCGTGATTACAATTTTGATCAAGATAATCGTGATTATCATTTTTTCCATAATCGTGCAGCCCTAGTTCATATTGTTTGTTTGAATATAGTGAGATAAAATTTAAGTGATTTCCCTAACATCAAGAATAATCATGATTACAATTTTGATCAAGATAATCGTGATTATCATTTTTTTCCATAATCGTGCAGCCCTAGCCTCCACCTTATCCACCTGTGGCCAGACCTCCCCATTGCCAACCAGATATCCAAGACATTTTACTTCCTTCTTGGCCCACTCACATTTCTGGACATTTAACGTCAGCCCTGCCTCTTGGATTTGGCGCAGTACCCTCTGGTGATGCTGAAGATGTTCAAACCAGGTCCAGCTGTAAATGACCACATCGTCCAGGTAATGCTGCACAGCAGTCATCGCAGCCTTGCAGGACGCGGTCCATCAGTCGCTGGAACGTTACAGGGGCCCCATGGAGCCCAAACGGCATAATGGTGAACTGGAAGAGTCCAGCTGGCATCCGGAAGGCTGTATACCAGGGGTGTCCAAACTGATCCATAAAGGGCCGTGTGGCTGCAGGTTTTCATTCCAGCCATGCAGCAGCACGCCTGACTTGGCTCATTCAATCAACTGAACTGTCTTCACGTAGTCAAATACTTGCAGCCACACCCACCCTTGATTAAAGGGTGGGTGTGTCAGTTGATTGAATAAGCCAAATCAGGGTGCTGCTGCATGGCTGGAATGAAAACCTGCAGCCACACGGCCCTTTATGGATCAGTTTGGACACCCCTGCTGTATACTCTCTGGACCACTTCTCCAGTGGCACTTGCCAGTAACCTTTACATAGGTCCAGGGTTGTGATGTAACATGCCTGACCTATTCTCTCCAACAGATCATCGATACGGGGCATAGGATAGGCGTCAAACCTGGACACTGCATTCAGCTTCTGAAAGTCTATGCATACTCTGAGGGAGCCATTTTTTTTTGGGACCACCACAATCGGGCTGCTCCACTCACTGGTGGAGGGTTCGATGACCCCCAGTTCACGCATGGTTTGGATCTCGGCCTTCAATCCTGACACCAGACACTCAGGCACCCAATATGGGTGCTGCCGAATTGGGGTGTCATCCTTGAGATGAATTTGGTGTTCCAGTACCCCTGTACGGCCAGGCCTGGGCTGAAACAAGGATGGGAAGTTGCCAAAGGTCTCTAGGACCTGAGTCCTTTGCCCCACATTCAGATGTTCCAGGCTTACCCACCCCTCATGCTGCCAGGTCTCCAAGTCATCTTCATTCTCCTCATCCACTTTCCGCACCACCATCACTTTAGCCTCTGAAACTTGATCCTCTTTCCACTCTTTTAATAGGTTCACATGATACACCTGGGTAGACTTGCCTTTTTCTGGGTGGTGAACTTCATATGTGACCGGGCCCATTTTCCTTGTAATGATATATGGGCCCTGCCACTTTGCTAGGAGCTTGCTGGTGCTTGAGGGGAGCAGAAGGAGAACCTTCTGACCAGGCTTGTACTCACGATGCCTGGCATACTGGTCATACCACAGCTTCTGGGCCTTCTGGGCCTTCTCCAAATTCTCCGCAGCCTCCTCTCTGTACCTCTGCAGGTGGTCCCTCATCTGCAGGACATACTGTACAATGCCCCCCTCAGGGGAGGTTGACTTTGGCCCCTCCCAGGTCTTCTTTAAGAGGTCTAAGGGGCCCTGGACTTGCCACCCGTAGACCAACTCAAATAGGGAAAACCCGGTAAATGCCTGGGGGCATTCAGGGCATTCAGGAGGTGTCCCTGTAAGCAAATAGAAGAAAAGGCAGCCATTTGTCCCAGTCTTTTCCTGTGTCAGAGATGAACTTCCTCAGCATATTCTTGAGGGTCTGATTAAATCTCTCCACAAGCCCGTCCATCTGTGGATGGTAGGGACTAGTCCGAATCGCCTGGATGCCTAGCTGTTGCTGTAGTTGCCGCATCAGCCCTGATGTGAAGTTTGTGCCTTGGTCTGTCAACACCTCTTCTGGAAACCCCACCCTGGAAAACAGCTGGACTGAAAACACTGATGACCTTTGGGGTGGTGATTGAACGAAGTGGGAAGGCCTCAGGGTACCTAGTCGCATAATCACAGATGACTAGAATGTACTGGTAACCAGTGCTGCTCTTCTTCAAGGGGCCCACAATGTCCATGGCAATATGCTTGAAGGGCTTGGAGATCACAGGCAATGGATTCAGAGGCACTCTGTTACGCCTACAAACGGCACCTGTTTTCTGACAGACAGGACATGAAGCACAATAGGCATGTACATCTGTATACATAGAGGGACAATAAAACCTTGACGCTAACCTGAGGTAGGTCTTTTGCCTAGCCAGGTGTCCAGCCCAGGGAATGGTGTGTGCAAGGTGGAGAGCTAGAGGTCGGCATGTGGTAGGTAGCACTAAACGTTTCATTTTCTCATCCTCAACATATAAAAGACCATTCTCTATCAACACCCTTTCCCCATCTGGCCCCTCAGACTTTCCTTCTGCTTCTTCCATTAATGCTTTTAGTGACACATCAGCATGTTGTAAGGCCCCCAAATTATCTGGAACCACCCAATCCCCAGCATCAAGCCCCGACACATCAGTTTTGACTACAGGAGAACCAGCATATTTTTCCAAACGCTGTTGTCGGCGTGTCTTCCTGGGGCCTTTAGTCCCACCGTGGCACAGACTACTACACAAGTCTGGCAGAGGCTGAAGACCAGCTTGTGTTTGGGCCCTTGTCATCACTGGACAGGAAATCTGGACATCAGACAATTCTTCATTTTTTGTTACCCTTAAAAGATCAGACAACACTGGCAGATCCCTTCCTAAGACCATATCAGCAGGCAGACCCTCTACCACCCCAGCACTTATCAAGTATCTTTGTCCACTCACCATTACTGTTACCTCCATTGTGAGGTACTCTTTCTTGTCACCATGCATACACTGTACAATTTTTTTTTTCTCATAGTTGACAGCATCACAGGGGACAAGACATTTCTTTATGAGAGTCATGGAACTCTCAGTGTCAACTAATGCTTGGACTACTTGACCATTCACAACAATTTCACATTTCATTTCAGTAACATCTTCCTCCCCACAAAGACTGTCCCCCTCCCTTGGTACATGGCAGAACCCATTGAACTTAGGTTTACGCACTGGACAAACAACAGCCTTATGACCTGGTTGCTGACAGTAAAAACAAACCAGCCCTTGACCCACTGTCCCCTTTTACAGGCCCACCCCCAACAGAAGTACCTTTATTGTCCCGAAAGTCTTTCGAGTCTCTGACTGCAGTAGCCACTCTGTATGCTTGAGAACCAGTGGGTTCATGGTGTGCTTGAGATCATAGTTGGCCCCTCCGATGAGCATTCATATACTGCATGGCAAGTTTTACTGCTGCCAGTCCATTCTCTGGCTAGTGCTCCTTGACCCAGGTTCTGACATTGTACGGCAGTACTTGTAGCAGCTGCTCCAGGATAATCAGCTCGCCAACCTTCTCCTTTGAGCGCTGCTCTGGCCGAATCCACCGGCAGTAAAGACGCTTCAAGTGATTGTAGGTCTCTGTAGGGGTCTCTCCCGGCGGTGCAGTGAGCACCCTAAGGCGCTGTCAATACGTCTCTGGGGTAATGTCGAACTTCTCCAGCAACACCTCCCTCAGGTCTTCATAGGCGTTAGACTTTTCCTCGTCCATGGCTGTATATGCCTTCAACGCCTTCCCTGTCAGCAATGGCACCAAGCGACACGCCCACTGCTCCTCTGGCCAGGCCCAAGTTTTGGCCATACGCTCTAACCTCAGCAGGTAGTCCTCACCATGCTGATACAGAGGCATCTTCGGCTCCTTCCACCTCACTCTTTCCAGTGGGACAGGTGCAGGCATGGACTCAGCAATTGAGTCCAGCGAAGAATCTCTGGCAGTAGGACGCTGAGGAAGTGGTGTAGGAAGGCCCATCTGTGGACTCTCTGACACTGAAGTTACAGCCGCCGGGGTCATCTGTGGTTGTTGCTCAGGTTGCTCTTGGACGAGATGTGTGGCCAAGCCTCGGATCTCCGCCAAAAACCGCTCCTCTCTCCATTGCTGGGTGGTGAGAAAGTCTTTTAACAGCCCCAGCCCCGCCAGATCTACTTCATGTAAGGCTGCTGCTCCTGCTGCTGCAGGGCTTTGTGCCATAGGATGATGGTTCTCAGGAGTGCTGGCAGTAATCTTTCGGCATACCACCGGCTGCTCTTCTTCTTCTTCCTCATCAATGTAATCCTCCTCAGACTTCATCTGGCCCAATTTCCCCCTCTGGGCGTCTTGCTCTCTGTGTGCACGGTCCATTGTGGCTGGCCAATCCCACTTCTGACACCACTTGTGGTAAAACAGGCCAAATCGCCAGGTCCAGGTCCACAAAAAAAAAAACCTGGCTCCACCACAATTAACACTTTAGTGCAAGGTGTTTTATTTACAGTGCACCCAACATACAGGCAAACATACAAAAGTTGCCAAGAGTGGTGAAAAGGTATATTGTAGGTTATATAATACAAAAAAACTTAATAAATTACAAATAATAATAATAATAATTAAAGACATAGGAGAAATAGCACTTTCACAAAATATGGAACTTTTACAACCACAGTCTACATTACCCTTGCTGTCCCCTCTCACTCTCCCATACACCACTTCTTCTTCTTCTGTCGATTTATTGGCGGTTAACAATCGATGTGTATTACCGCCATCTACCGGGCTGAGGTGTGATCTCAAGGGATATTAATTGTTGAGATTAAAATGAATATACAGAATGTCCGTATTTTATACAGATTTGATTCAATAAACGTAGTATACGGGCGTACAAATAAGTTATATGGATTCTTTAAAAAAAAACACTTCAATATTTATTTAGAGCTATATGTGTGTGTGTGTGTGTGTGTGTGTGTGTGGATATGCAGCTGTGGGTGTGTGTGGGTGTGAAACCTTGGCTCAATCATGTCATAATGTTCTGTATACATTTCATATCAACAGATGTTCCAAAAGATATCAACATTTACGCACAACCTTAGGTCAGAGATAGCACAGTTCTGATAGAATGTTCCAAAAGATATCAATATTATGTCTCGAGCAATGTGTCTAGCTTAGACAGAAGGTCACTTCTTGAATGCCAGAGACAGAAGAATGTCTTCTTGTTCATTTTAAACAAAACAGAGGGTCACATACTAAATCCTTTACAATTATTAAGAATAAATTCTTACAATTATTTATCCTTACAAAGAAATAAAACCTTACAATCCCCTCTTTGATACTAGTATCACTAGGATCACACCCCGGTATTCTGATCATTATGCTTGAGTTAATCCTTGCTTTTCTTGACGTGTATTGGTGCCCTATCAGCCCTCATCCCACCTCACCGGAGCTTAGAGAAACTCGAAACCTCTTAATTTGTCCCAAATTGCAATCAATTCCCACAATGATAAAAGGGCACATAACATTTACACTTTGTGTTTTTGTCAAACATTGGAGCTTTGTATTCATTCTGAAGGTTTATTGTTATTAATATTGAATAAAAAGTAACTGGGATATATCATTGTTAATTATCATTCAAATTTTAGGTAAATTATTTTAATTTGCATCTTATAAGGATTTTATAAGGGAAATAAGGATTTTGGAAGTTGGTTATACAGATAAATCAAAACTGAGCCGGCCAGATTGTCTAAAATTTGTGTAGAATGCTAAACCACAGCGATTCATCCAATCCCGTGGGTTTGTCTTGGGGTCTGGGTACCTTAACTCAATTTCCTCTCCCATTGGTGACACAAAAGGACAGTCTCGAGATTAATTATTAGGATAAACAAATCTTCCCGTGAAACCCTTCACGAGGATAAACAAATCTTCCCATGAAACCATTCATGAGGATAAACAAATCTTCCCATGAAACCATTCATGAGGATAAACAAATCTTCCCATGAAACCATTCATGAGGATAAACAAATCTTCCCATGAAACCATTCATGAGGATAAACAAATCTTCCCATGGAACCATTCATGAGGATAAACAAATCTTCCTGTGAAACCCTTCACGAGGATAAACAAATCTTCCCGTGAAACCATTCATGAGGATAAACAAATCTTCCCATGAAACCATTCATGAGGATAAACAAATCTTCCCATGAAACCATTCACGAGGATAAACAAATCTTCCCATGAAACCATTCAGGAGGATAAATAAATCTTCCCATGAAACCATTCTTGAGGATAAACAAATCTTCCCATGAAACCATTTATGAGGATAAACATATCTTCCCATGAAACCATTCATGAGGATAAACAAATTTTCCCGTGAAACCTTTCACGAGGATAGACAAATAAACAAGTCATTGCAGACTCCTCTGTATTCCATCTCTCCTGCCACATTTTGTTGATGTTGTCTTTAATTATTACTTTAATTTCTGCCTTGCTTAATGGGACTTCTAACTCAACCTCATTTGCCTTGATGGCCTCTTTGGCCATTTTATCCACTCTCTCATTACCTCAACCCCCTTATGAGCTGGAACCCATGTGAACTGAATAGAAGTTTTATGTTGATTTATCTTAAATACGAGATGGTTAATTTCATCTAATAGATCTTGTCGGCAAGTAGATTTTCCACTCTGGATACTGTTTAAGGAAGACATAGAATCTGAGCAAATAACTGCTTTACTAGGCTTCACCTCCTCCACCCACTGCAGGGCCAGTATAATAGCCATCTCTCCCATACACTGAATGAGGATCCCCTTTTAGGCCCTAAGCCCCTCCCCTAGGTCATACCAACCCTGCACATTAATCAATTATTGTCACAAAAGGCATAGTGGATTACATGTGCAGCAATAATCACATATTCATATAAACACTGCACATTCCCATAAAAACTATTGCACTTTTGCCCATCTAGCATGTATAAATAACACATTCACTGAACCCCCCCCCCCCCCCTTTTCCCATAGTATAGTCCAATCCCACGATGCATTGCGCAGGCCAGATGCTACTAAAGTAGCCCCAAGTTTGAACCGCTCGGTTTGGCTCTCATTTCCCTGCATTGGAATTAGGCGGACCATTCAAACAAACCACCAAACACAGAAACGCCACCAAAAGACATGCCAAACACAAAATACAAGAAGACAAAGAGCGCTCAAAGATAAGTACAAACACAACATTCAACAATGACCATTTTATTGTGTGTGGCATAGCAAATTGTTTAAAAGTACGAACCACTAAAGATGAAGGCAATATGTGTGTGCGCGTGTGTGCGTGTATGTTACTCTCTGCTACTAACTTTAGGTGTGCACCCCCGCTGTCATAGCTGTAATATTATTGTTTAATGAAAGTAGCGTGTAAACGGGAAACCAACAAGCATGCTTAATGAAACAATAGGCAGCGCTACAGATGCCGCTCATGAACGGAGACAGAGGCCTCCGTCACATAGTACAAGTACTTCAGTCTTGTCAGAGTTAAGCAGAAGGAAGTTAATAAGCATCCAGTGTCTAATGTCCTTTACACATTCCTCAATTCTATTAAGCTGGTGTCTCTCATCAGGTTTTGCAGAAACATACAACTGTGTGTCATCGGCATAACAGTGGAAACTAATACAATGTTTACGAATAATATCACCCAGAGGTAACATATATAAAGAAAAAGCAATGGACCCAAGACAGAACCTTGTGGAACACCAAACTTTACTTCAGTACCATATGTCTAGAAAAATCACCATTTATATCAACATACTGATAGCGATCAGTTAAATAAGACCTGAGCCAGGAGAGGGCCATTCCCTTAACTCCCACAACATTTTCTAGTCTATCCAGAAGAATGGAATGATCAATGGTATCAAATGCTGCACTAAGGTCAAGCAACACAAGCAGCGAGACAGCCCTTAAAAGCCCAGTAGTTCGTTTACTACTTTAACCAGAGCTGTCTCTGCGCTATGAGAAGGTCTAAATCCTGACTGACACATTTCATGGATGTTCTTCCTATGTAAATATGAGCATAACTGCTGTGCCACAGCTTTTTCAAGGATCTTGGAGATAAAGGGGAGGTTTGATATTGGCCGATAATTGGACAGCTGACAGGGATCAAGGTTAGGTTTTTTAATCAGGGGTTTGATAACTGCTAGTTTAAAGGATTTGGGTACATAGCCAATCCTAAGAGAATAATTTATTATTTTTAGAAGCGGTTCAATTACTTCAGGTATTATCTGTTTGAATCGACGTGTAGGTAAGGGATCTAGTAAACAAGTTGAGGCTTTTGATGTGGAGATTCATGAAAGTAATTCAATTTCTCTAAGGGGAGTAAAGCATTTCTAATTGCTGATCTGTTAGTTATATTGTTAACTACAGGGTCACTTACATTGTCTGACCTTAAATTAGTAGGTTGAATTTTTTGTCAGATATTCTCAATTTTGTCATTAAAAAAATTAATGAAGTCGTTGCTACTACATACTGCAGGTGTGCATGTGTCTATAGTGGACTTATTCCTGGTTAATTTTGCTATAGTATTAAATAGGAATCTAGGATTATTTTTAATATTTTTAATAATAACCTCAACTTCATCCTGGTTATTATTAACCGATATTCACCTCACCTTTATAGTTAGTTTTTTTTTCCTTTTTTATCAGACATCTAGTTTTTAGGTTTGTTTACCTGACATGTTTCGACGTACGACTGTCGTCTTCCTCAGAGTGTCACCGGATGTTATTGGTGACGCATCTTTTATCAGCTGATGTTTCCGAAGGCGTGGCCTTCCTGTCTGGTTTGACAGGTCGGTCACGCCTTCTACTGTCTGTTCATCCCCTGCAAGATCACCTCACCTTTGGCAAATAATTTTTCTTTCTTTTTTCTTTCTCACCTTTGGCAAATAATTGTTAATTATTAAAAGGAAAAGTGATACAATGGTAATAATGCCTTTGTCCCAACTTTTTTTGAGTGTGTTGCAGGCATCAAATTCTAACTTCATTTATATTCACAAAATAAAATTAAGTTGGTTAGTAAAACTGTTGAAAATCTTTTATTTTTACCTCGTCTCGTCTCGTCTCGTCTTCTTCCGCTTTATCCGGGACCGGGTCGCGGAGGCAGCAGTCTAAGCAGGGAAGCCCAAACTTCCCTTTCCCCAGACACCTCGGCCAGCTCCTCGGGAAGAACACCGAGGCGTTCCCAGGCCAGCCGAGAGACATAGTCCCTCCAGCGTGTCCTGGGTCTTCCCCGGGGCCTCCTCCCGGGGGGACATGCCTGGAACACCTCCCCAGGGAGGCGTCCAGGAGGCGTCCGAAAAAGATGCCCGAGCCACCTCAGCTGATTCCTCTCGATGTGGAGCAGCAGCGGCTCTACTCCGAGCTCCTCCCGAGTGACTGTGCTTCTCACCCTATCTCTAAGGGAGCGCCCAGCCACCCTGCGAAGGAAACTCATTTCGGCCGCTTGTATCCGCGATCTTGTCCTTTCGGTCATTACCCAAAGCTCATGACCATAGGTGAGAGTCGGAACGTAGATCGACCGGTAAATTGAGAGCTTCGCCTTTTGGCTCAGCTCCTTCTTCACCACAACGGACCGGTAAAGCGACCGCATCACTGCGGAGGCTGCACCGATCCGCCTGTCGATCTCACGCTCCATCCTTCCCTCACTCGTGAACAAGATCCCGAGATACTTAAACTCCTCCACTTGAGGCAGAACTTCTCCACCAACCTGGAGAGGGCAAGCCACCCTTTTCCGGTCGAGAACCATGGCCTCGGACTTGGAGGTGCTGATTCTCATCCCAGCCGCTTCACACTCGACTGCAAACCGCCCCAGTGCATGCTGAAGGTCCTGGTTTGAAGAAGCCAACAGGACAACATCATCCGCAAAAAGCAGAGATGAAATCCTGTGGTTCCCAAACAGGATTCCTTCTGGCCCCTGGCTGCGCCTAGAAATTCTGTCCATAAAAATTATGAACAGAACCGGTGACAAAGGGCAGCCCTGCCGGAGTCCAACATGCACTGGGAACAGGTCTGACTTACTGCCGGCAATGCGAACCAGACTCCTGCTCCGTTCGTACAGGGACCGGACAGCCCTTAGCAAAGAGCCCCGAACCCCATACTCCCGAAGCACCCCCCACAGAATACTACGGGGGACACGGTCGAATGCCTTCTCCAGATCCACAAAGCACATGTGGACTGGTTGGGCAAACTCCCATGAACCCTCGAGCACCCTATGAAGGGTATAGAGCTGGTCCAGTGTTCCGCGACCAGGACGAAAACCGCATTGTTCCTCCTGGATCCGAGGTTCGACTATTGGTCGAATTCTCCTCTCCAGTACCCTGGAGTAAACCTTCCCTGGGAGGCTGAGAAGTGTGATTCCCCTATAATTGGGGCACACTCTCCGGTCCCCTTTCTTAAAAAGAGGGACCACCACCCCAGTCTGCCACTCCAGAGGCACTGTCCCTGACCGCCACGCGATGTTGCAGAGGCGTGTCAACCAAGACAGCCCCACAACATCCAGAGACTTGAGATACTCAGGGCGGATCTCATCCACCCCCGGTGCCTTGCCACCGAGGAGCTTGCAAACCACCTCAGTGACTTCGGCTTGGGTAATGGACGAGTCCACCTCTGAGTCATCAGCCTCAGTCTCCTCAGTGGAAGACATGACGGTGGGATTGAGGAGATCCTCAAAGTATTCCTTCCACCGCCCGACAATGTCCCCAGTCGAGGTCAACAGCTCCCCACCCGCACTGTAAACAGTGTTGGCAGAGTACTGCTTCCCCCTCCTGAGGCGCCGGACGGTTTGCCAGAATTTCTTCGAGGCCGACCGATAGTCCTTCTCCATGGCCTCCCCGAACTCCTCCCAGTTCCGAGTTTTTGCCTCCGCAACTGCCCGAGCTGCAGCACGCCTGGCCTGCCGATACCCGTCAGCTGCCTCGGGAGTCCTGGAGGTTAACATGGCCCGATAGGACTCCTTCTTCAGCTTGACGGCATCCCTTACTTCTGGTGTCCACCACCGGGTTCGGGGATTGCCGCCACGACAGGCACCGGAGACCTTGCGGCCACAGCTCCGAACAGCTGCGTCCACAATGGAGGTAGAGAACATGGTCCACTCAGACTCAATGTCCCCCGCCTCCCTCGGAAGCTGGGAAAAGCTCTCCCGGAGGTGGGAGTTAAAGACCTCCCCGACAGAGTGCTCGGCCAGACGTTCCCAGCAGACCCTCACCATACGTTTGGGCCTGCCAGGTCTGTCCAGCTTCCTCCTCCGCCAGCGGATCCAACTCACCACCAGGTGGTGATCAGTTGACAGCTCAGCCCCTCTCTTCACCCGAGTGTCCAAGACATAGGGCCGGAGATCAGATGAAACGACTACAAAGTCTATCATTGACCTCCGACCTAAGGTGTCCTGGTGCCACGTGCACTTATGGACACCCCTATGCTCGAACATGGTGTTCGTTATGGACAAACCGTGACTAGCACAGAAGTCCAATAACAAAACACCACTCGGGTTCAGATCGGGGAGGCCGTTCCTCCCAACCACGCCCCTCCAGGTGTCACTGTCATCTCCCACGTGAGCATTGAAGTCCCCCAGTAACACAATGGAGTCCCCAGTCTGAGCACTCCTCAGTACCTCTCCCAGGGACTCCAAGAAGGCCGGATACTCTATACTGCTATTTGGGCCATAGGCACAAACAACAGCAAGAGCCCTCTCCCCAATCCGAAGGCGCAGCGAGGCGACCCTCTCGTTCACTGGGGTAAACTCCAACACATGGCGGCTGAGCTGGGGAGCTATAAGCAAGCCCACACCAGCCCGCCGCCGCTCACCACGGGCGACTCCAGAGAAGTGGAGAGTCCAGCCCCTCTCGAGGAGCTGGGTTCCAGAGCCCAAGCTGTGCGTGGAGGTGAGCCCGACTATCTCTAGCCGGTACCTCTCAACCTCCCGCACAAGCTCAGGCTCTTTCCCCCCCAGCGAAGTGACATTCCATGTCCCAACAGCCAGCCGCTGTGTCCGGGGATCAGGTCGTCGAGGCCCCTGCCTTCGACTGCCACCCAATCCACATTGCACCAGTCCCCTACTGCTACCTCTGTGGGTGGTGAACCCACAGGAGGTCGGGCCCACGTCACCTCTTCGGGCTGAGCCCGGCCGGGCCCCATGGGCAAAGGCCCGGCCACCAAGCGCTCGCATACGAGCCCCAACCCCGGGCCTGGCTCCAGGGTGGGGCCCCGGCTGCGTCATCCCGGGCGACGTCACGGTCCTCGGATTTTTCTCCATAGGGGTTTTGGTGAACTGCTCTTAGTCTGGCCTGTCACCTAGGACCTGTCTGCCTTGGGAAACCCTGACAGGGGCATAATGCCCCCGACAACATAGCTCCTAGGATCATTCAAGCACACAAACCCCTCCACCACAATAAGGTGGCAGTTCAAGGAGGGGATTTTTACCTTTGTCAGTTAAATAAAGGTTCACATGAATTAACAAAACACAGATTTTTGTTTTTATTGCATTTTGGAAAATATTCTAACTTTTTTGTAAATGGAGTTAGTACATATGATATGTGCCACATGATATTATGTTCTTACTTTTTTACAGGGTAAAAAAAAATGTACAGCAATATAAATCTTAAACACAAGTATTTTATCCAGTACTTCTTTTATCTTAAATCTGTTTAGAATAATTTGCCTCAAATCCTTGGAATCTTAAAGAAAGAACAATGTTATTCACAATGAGACACTCTCACCTGTTGGTATGTCAGGTGCAACAGATCTCACTAACTGGCCTTTGTGAAGGAGAGTGCAAACAAACACAGCCTTCTAACAGACAACATGCCAAAGTATGCCATGTGCATTCTGTCAAATTTTGTGTAGAATTCTTATATTGTGTATTTCATCCATCTTTTCCACTTATCCATCACAGCCATGGGGAAAGCTGGAGTCAATCCCAGCTGATTTTGTGTGAGAGGCAGGGTACATCCTCCACAGGTTGCCAGTCTACCACAGGGCTAACACAGAGACGAACAACCATTCTCACTTCATGTTCTCATCAGATTTAAAAAAAAAAATGAAGGATTCCAACAAAGAAAGGCAACAAGTTAAAGTCCAGAAAGACCTTTGATCAGCTATGTGCTATATTTAAGAATAAAACAAAATCTCATCTCATAATGTCTCACAAAATGTGTAGCTGTGATGTCATAGTGGTTTGGGGAAGGTTGAATGACTAGGATGCACATGTAGAGAGTTTTTAGGCTAATCAGAAAGCTATGTAAAGTTCCAGAGTATCAGCATTCAGAGAAATCAGCTTTTCCTACCAGACCTTCCAGCTACTTCCAAATTAAAATTAAATCTGTGCTGCTAGTTTGATTAGTTGTGCTTCTGTACATTTTTAACTTTGTTTATTGACTATATTTAAAAGATCTAATCAGCTCCTCTGCTTAAGGACTGTCTGTTCATCACAAATATTGACAGAATTTCAAATTTGTTCAACGTTGTAAGAAAAGGTACTAAAATATACTTTTATTTATTTCAGTATATTTAACACTTTCTAACTTTTTTTATTCAAGCATAAATTTTGCTATTTGCTGCTTTCATTTTTTTAAAATAAGGTTTTGAAACAATAACCACAAAATTGACCGTGAGAGTGTGAGAGTGCAGAAAGAAACCAGCCACCCTACTGCTGCAATTCTGGCCAATTTTTTTTTTTTCTGGACATTTGTTCACATCATGTGGGAACATTGGGAGACAGAGAGATAGAAAACCATGAAAACCCCAAAGATGGTTTAACTTGACGGTTTATGCAGGAAAAGTTATTTCAATTTCCTGATTCTTCAGGTTTCAGCTAAAAATATACAGTTCTCAAATTTAAGCACTTTGACATTTCCAAACTTCACTATACCCCACAGTTTTACTTGTTTAATGTTGTCCTTTTTTCTTCCTCAGAAAGCCAGTAACTATGTTACCGTTCCTGGTTAGTGATGTTTATGGCTTTGAGTTGACATGGCTGTATCTGTGTTTGCTCATGTCAGCCCTTGTCTGATTTCTGAAATTTTGAACCACTGAACCTTGATGGAAAAATAATCAGGAGTGGATTTCCCAAAAGCCTCTTAATGCTAAGAGCATCTTAACTAGGAGAGAGAGCGTTCATTGTGCTGCTCGTGCTACCATTTAATGATGATCCAAAGATGCTGTGATGCTTTTGGGAAACTCGGCACAGATGATTTTTTGTATGCATTTGAAGAGTAAATACAGTTTCAACACTTCGAAGGTACATGGTATTGTCTTGTCACATAAGTCATAAGACATAAGTCTTGTCACATAAGTACCGGACTTGTGTGAAGCATTACAATAAACAAAAGCATTTAAGTAAACATATAAAGTAAACAAAGAAAAAAAATAATGCAAAGCATTAAGATAAAAAGATAAAGCATCAATGTAAACATATTAAGCATTAAACAAACAAGTCATTGAAACATGTCTATTTCAATGACTTGTTTGTTTAATGCTTAATATGTAAAGCATTCTGGTAAACATGTCAATCATGAAAGCAAACGTACTGAATTAAACACATAAATCATTAAAATGAACACACAGCATTAATTCATGTGTAAAGTATGTAAAGCATTAAGATAAACACATTGAGCATAAACATGTAAGGCATTTAATATTAAAGGTTTTGACTGCAAAGTTGAATTCTGGGCAAAATGTTTTATTTCTATTGCTGTTGGAGTTTCAAGATGTTTCGCTGCTGCACACCATGTATCCTATGTGTAAATGTTTTGCCAAGATAAAATGTGTCCCGCATTTTACGATCCCGGAGATTGCTGAAGCAAGTGGGCAACAACTGACCACTGTGGGGTGTGTTTGACCTACTTTTAACCAAAACAAGTTGGCATGGCCAAACATGGTGCACTCTGCTCTCCCGCCAGCTAAAAGTCAGTGGAAAAGAAAAGGAAAGCCTGCCTAATGAGTGCAACTGCAAGATAGAGCAAGGTTAGATGATGTCAGGCAGGAGACTGCCTGAGAAGACCAAATTCTGGTGTGAGAGAGAGTTTGACTTTTGACTCAAAACTCTCTGAGGTCGATGCAGAGTCACAATGGCATGTCACCATCTTGGTGTGATTTTCCAGAGAGTCATACTGTTTACCTCAAGAGGTTGGAAAAAAGTCCCAAAACAGAGAAAAACCACCCTCAGCACATCAAAATGATCACATCTTGTCCACATGATATTGTTCTTATGAGACATAGGAAAATGGCATGCTCAAAAAAAAAAAAAGAAAATTTCAGATGACTTTGAAGTCAGCACTTTTAAGCATTAAATATCTAAAGCATTAAACATGTTTCTTAATTATCAATTTTTAATTTTTTAAATTTTTTAAACACCAGTTTATCCTTTGTAATATAATAAGTGATCTCTGATAATCTTCTGATGTTAAACATTTACAGCTCTTAAGTCTTTGTGCTCACTCCCTACCTTTCATCTATTTTTAGTGAAGTATCATACCAAAGTCAAAGTCATAAAGTTGAAAAACTTTGCCTTTATAAAAAAAAAAAAATTGAAGTCGAGATGAAGGAGAATAAATAGATGCTCACAGTTTCAGCTGACCTTGCACAAGCCAAGTTTTTGACTGACATGTCTTTGGTTTTTATTGCCAGCTTTTTTTTATCCAGAGCTGTACATTGCTGTTTTTCTGAAGTTTGAACCCACCACTGATGCTACAGGATTCAACTTCACGTTTTTGAACTTGGAATGCAAAGAACAGAGGAGTATATCTACAGCTTCACATGTAAATATGACAAGAGCCATGATAAAAAAAAAAGCAGGTATATTTTTAATGCTTCTAAAACTTTTCTGAAACATGAGATTTCGACAGCAATCATGTTCCACCTCATGTTTTCATTCTTTTTAGTCTCAACTGTGGTTATGTTCATGTTGGCTCTGTTTTAGACATCTGAGAATACTGAACACTAAAAACAGCTCTGTCAAATCCTCTGTTTTCACCAAACATGATAAATAAAGCCTGCTGAGAAATGTCATTTCAAATAGAGAAACAGGCCATGTTTGTCTTGGGGTTTTCAGCGAGAAACTTAGGATTGAAATATTAGGGATTGAGAATATGAATGCATTTTTTTTCTTTTTGCCAGGCCATGTTAACTGGAATCATTCTGGGCATCAATGAGGCATCAAATCACATGAAACTATATAGTCAGTGTCAGTTTGGCATCCATCAGTGATTAATTACCTGCCAGTCTCTGACCATAGTCCGGGAGCCAAAGGCCCAAATTTGGCTGAATCTGGCTTCGTCGGTTAAAGTTTTTTTTTTTGCTGTTTGTTGTTGTCCAAGGTCTACTCATTAAGATAAGAGAGGGTGCCCGGTGATATCCCTTGGGCAATTCCGGATATTGGCCCTTTATTGTTGGATGTGCTGCAGTCATAGCCTAAATTCTGACATTTTGACATTCTTCACTTTATGTTCACCAAAGTCTATATATCATACTTATTTTTGTGTTTGTTAACATAATAGGATGAGTTTAAGGCCTGGGGGTGGGGTTCCAGCCATGGTTGGGGGTGTGGCCATGCAATTGGGGGTGGGGCTTATACCAAAAAGCCCTTTATTACTCTATTACTTTGGTTGTTAATGCGAGCCTTAAATTATTAGGCATACACTCCATTGTCATCCTTGTGTTTACTTCTGCAGGGGCATATGAGGGACACAATTAGCTAATTCAAGCCAACTTGTGTAGCTATCTTGCTAACTCTGTCAATCACACTGCCCCCAAAAGATCACAGCACGCATAAGCTAAGCAGAGAAACTATTTGACTGTAATCATGAAAGAGCAGTGACATGTACTCACTGCTCACCAGTGAACTAGACCCATAGTTTCACAACACTGGCTAGCACACCCAACTCTCACCTAGTAAATGCTAGTCACTGATTTTTTTAATAGATTGCTTATTTTAACGATATTGACTGTTGAAATAGTAATGTCCCTGGTTCCCTAGTAAAATTCAGGGCATTGTCCCCAATTATCATCTCAAAAGTCTGTTAACCTTACCCTCACCCCCACTCCAAACCACACTGCTTGTGGACTGAGAGTCGTGTGCACTAGCCAGTCCACTGACTAGCACGACTTTTAAAACGTTGGGCAGTAAGGTTTCCTTAAGCTAATACATTAAGCTAATAGATTGCTTATTTTTACGATATTGACTGTTGAAATAGTAATGTTCCTGGTTCCCTAGTAAAATTCAGGGCATTGTCCCCGATTCACCCCCACTCCAAACCACACTGCTCTTCCACTGACTAGCACGACTTTTAAAACGTTGGGGAGTAAGGTTTACTTAACATTCTCCTCTGTACTAGCTGGCATCCAGTACATAAGCATATTTTTACAGACACTAAGCAATGGCAAAGGGTTTAGAGGGTTTTTTTTTTTCATCTGAACTCTTAGTTCTTTCCTTAAATAGTTTTTGTGTTTTGTGTGTGTGTTTGCATACTGTATGTAATTATTTTACATAATTATTGCTCATTAGTGTGTGTGCATGTGTATGTGTGTGCGTGTGCATGCATGCATGCACGTACATGCTTTATGTACTGTAGTTCTTGTATCAAAATTGTTAATTTTGCAAATTTATGAAAGGGTCAATTACACGTTTGACTAATTTGAATGACAGTAAAGCGTGAATACTGTACAGCCAATTTGGTTAATTGAAAATCAGTATCTTTTGCTATTCTTGTGTGTGTGTGTGCGGATGCTGTATATGCCATTTTGCATGCTTGATATATTGCATACTGTAGTTTTACATAGTGGATCACTGGTGTGAGTGTATATGCATGCTGTATATAGTTCTATTGCATGCTGTATATAGTTCTTTTACATAGTGGATCACTGGTGTGAATGTATATGCATGCTGTATATATTTAGGGCCCGAGCCCTATGGGCGAAGGCCCTATTGTTCTTGTAAGAGTTCACTATTATTAGGGCCCGAGCCCTATAGGGCGAAGGCCCTATTGTTCTTGTAAGAGTTCACTATTATTAGGGCCCGAGCCCTATGGGCGAAGGCCCTATTGTTCTTGTAAGAGTTCACTATTATTAGGGCCCGAGCCCTATGGGCGAAGGCCCTATTGTTCTTGTAAGAGTTCACTATTATTATTCTTCCGTCTTCTTCTTCTTCTTTATTTTTCTCCGCTGTTGGGCCATTTTCGGGGCGCTTGCCATGGGCGAAAACGCACGAAATTTGGCACCAGTTCCGAGAATTGCCACCGCTACTCAGAACCAAAAGCCCAAACTTGGCCGGGGCTCAGGGCCTCTATAGAGCCCCCTAAGTCGTTGTGATTTTGGTCTCCCGCATTAAGGTGCCTGGTTGCCATGTAGTTTGTAGTAGTGGCATGCCATTTGGTACGCATATGTATCGCACTAAGCCGGACAAAAATGTAATGCCAATGCATTAGCCACGCCCAACAGGAAGTGAGGTTATTTCACTTTTGTGCGAAATGCATGGCCACGAAGACGGCGCAACTCCTCCTAGACCGTTCATAGGAATGTCACCAAAATTGATACACATCATCTACAGACATGGCTGACAAAAGTTACTAAATACGTTTCATGTAGCATAAACCGTTCAGAAGTTATACGTCAATCAATTTTCGATGCAAAATTTTACATGCTTAAAAATTCATAACAAATCTTCTTATTGCTCAAAACTGCTCATACTTCACACGCAAATCACTCATTGGGCTTCTGACATGTTACCCAATTTCTGTGATATTTCGCCACTGGGGGCGCTATTTTTGGGCAAAAATTCCAATCTTTCCTCAAATTTGGTCAAAGTTCACGGCCACCCTCTTACTACCTCCCATGTCATGTATACCACATTTTGGGAATTTTCGTCCATGGGGGGCGCTGTTTTTGGCCGACGCAATTGCTCCAAAACGGGTTTTTGGTAAATAATTCCATAATGATTTTCCTTCACACCACTACCTTGTGATAGTGCATTGCTGTTGTAGACACTTGTTTTTCCAACTCATAATCGCTCATGTACAGCATAGCGCCACCTACTGACATGGGAAAAACCAAAAAATTTATTCTTCAAAAATCTATATCTCATCTTCTATTTACTCAATTTTCATCAAACTTCATAGACAAACTCTTCATAGCTCACCTGACATGTACGCCAAATTTTGTGCACTTTCGCCCCTGGGGGTGCTGGTTATGGCGGAAATGATATTGCAGCTTCTGATTTGTCAAACTTGGCAAGCAAACTCTTTACAAGACCCTTATTGGGGCGCTTGCCATGGTCGACAACGCACGAAATTTGGCTCCTTTTTCTTAGACTGCCACCGCTACTGAGAACCAGAAGCCCAGATCCAGGCGGGCCTCAGGGCCTCTATAGCGCCCCCTAAGTCGTTGTGATTTTGGCCTCCCGCTTTAAGGTGCCTGGGTGCCGTGTAGTTTGTAGTAGTGGCATGCCATTTGGTACGCATATGTATCTCACTAAGCCGGACAAAAATGTAATGCCAATGCATTAGCCACGCCCAACAGGAAGTGAGGTAATTTCACTTTTGTGCGAAATGCATGGCCACGAAGACGGCGCAACTCCTCCTAGACCGTTCATAGGAGTGTCACCAAAATTGATACACATCATCTACAGACATGGCTGACAAAAGTTACTAAATACGTTTCACGTAGGATAAACCGTTCAGAAGTTATACGTCAATCAATTTTCGATGCAAAATTTTACATGCTTAAAAATTCATAACAAATCTTCTGATTGCTCAAAACTGCTCATACTTCACACGCAAATCACTCATTGGGCTTCTGACATGTTACCCAATTTCTGTGATATTTCGCCACTGGGGGCGCTATTTTTGGGCAAAAATTCCAATCTTTCCTCAAATTTGGTCAAACTTCGCGGCCACCCCCTTACTACCTCCCATGTCATGTATACCACGTTTTGGAAATTTTCGTCCATGGGGGGCGCTGTTTTTGGCCGACGCAATTGCTCCAAAACGGGTTTTTGGTAAATAATTCCATTATGCTTTTCCTTCACACCACTACCTTGTGATAGTACGTTGCTGTTGTAGACACTTATTTTTCCAACTCATAATCGCTCATGTACAGCATAGCGCCACCTACTGACATGTGAAAAACCAAAAAATTTATTCTTCAAAAATCTATATCTCATCTTCTATTTACTCAATTGTCATCAAACTTCATACGCAAACTCTTCATAGCTCACCTGACGTATACGCCAAATTTTGTGCACTTTTGCCCCTGGGGGTGCTGGTTATGGCAAAAATGATATTGCAGCTTCTGATTTGTCAAACTTGCCAAGCAAACTCTTTACAAGACCCTTATTGGGGCGCTTGCCATGGTCGACAACGCACGAAATTTGGCTCCTTTTTCTTAGACTGCCACCGCTACTGAGAACCAGAAGCCCAGATCCAGGCGGGCCTCAGGGCCTCTATAGCGCCCCCTAACTCGTTGTGATTTTGGCCTCCCGCATTAAGGTGCCTGGTTGCCATGTAGTTTGTAGTAGTGGCATGCCATTTGGTACGCATATGTAGCTCAGTAAGCCGGACAAAAATGTAATGCCAATGCATTAGCCACGCCCAACAGGAAGTGAGGTAATTTCACTTTTGTGCGAAATGCATGGCCTCGAAGACGGCGCAACTCCTCCTAGACCGTTCATAGGAATGTCACCAAAATTGATAGACATCATCTAGAGACATGGCTGACAAAAGTTACTAAATACGTTTCACGTAGCATAATCCGGTCAGAAGTTATACGTCAATCAATTTTCAATGCAAAATTTTACATGCTTAAAAATTCATAACAAATCTTCTAATTGCTCAAAACTGCTCATACTTCACACGCAAATCACTCATTGGGCTTCTGACATCTTACCCAATTTCTGTGATATTTCGCCACTGGGGGCGCTATTTTTGGGCAAAAAATCCAATCTTTCCTCAAATTTGGTCAAACTTCACGGCCACCCTCTTACTACCTCCCATGTCATGTATACCACATTTTGGGAATTTTCGTCCATGGGGGGCGCTGTTTTTGGCCAACGCAATTTCTCCAAAACGGGTTTTTGGTAAATAATTCCATAATGCTTTTCCTTCACACCACTACCTTGTGATAGTACGTTGCTGTTGTGGACACTTATTTTTCCATCTCATAATCGCTCATGTACGGCATAGCGCCACCTACTGACATGGGAAAAACTAAAAAATTTATTATTCAAAAATCTATATCTCATCTTCTATTTACTCAATTGTCATCAAACTTCATACGCAAACTCTTCATAGCTCACCTGACAAATCCGCCAAATTTTGTTCACTTTCGCCACTGGGGGTGCTGGTTATGGCAAAAATGATATTGCAGCTTCTGATTTGTCAAACTTGGCAAGCAAACTCTTTACAAGACCCTTATTGGGGCGCTTGCCATGGTCGACAACGCTCGAAATTTTGCCCCTTTTTCTTGGACTGCCACCGCTACTGTGAACCAGAAGCCCAGATCCAGCCGGGCCTCGGGGCCTCTATAGCGCCCCCTAACGTGTTGTGATTTTTGCCTCTCGCATTAAGGTGCCTGGTTGCCATTTAGTTTGTAGTAGTGGCATGCCCTTTGGTACGCATATGTATCTCACTAAGCCGGACAAAAATGTAATGCCAATGCATTAGCCACGCCCAACAGGAAGTGAGGTAATTTCACTTTTGTGCGAAATGCATGGCCTCGAAGACGGCGCAACTCCTCCTAGACCGTTCATAGGAACGTCACCAAAAATGAAACACATCATCTACAGACATGGCTGACAAAAGTTGCTAAAGAGGTTTCACGTAGGGTAAACCGTTCAGAAGTTATACGTCAATCAATTTTCGATGCAAAATTTTACATGCTTAAAAATTCATAACAAATCTTCTGATTGCTCAAAACTGCTCATACTTCACACGCAAATCACTCATTGGGCTTCTGACATGTTACCCCATTTCTGTGATATTTCGCCACTGGGGGCGCTATTTTTGGGCAAAAATTCCAAACTTTCCTCAATTTTGGTCAAACTTCACGGCCACCCTCTTACTACCTCCCATGTCATGTATACCACATTTTGGGAATTTTCGTCCATGGGGGGCGCTGTTTTTCGCTGACGCAATTTCTCCAAAACGGGTTTTTGGTAAATAATTCCATAATGGTTTTCCTTCACACCACTACCTTGTGATAGTACGTTGCTGTTGTGGACACTTATTTTTCCATCTCATAATCGCTCATGTACAGCATAGCACCACCTACTGACATGGGAAAAACCAAAAAATTTATTCTTCAAAAATCCATATCTCATCTTCTATTTACTCAATTGTCATCAAACATCATACGCAAACTCTTCATAGCTCACCTGACATATATGCCAAATTTTGTGCACTTTCGCCCCTGGGGGTGCTGGTTATGGCAAAAATGATATTGCAGCTTCTGATTTGTCAAACTTGCCAAGCAAACTCTTTACAAGACCCTTATTGGGGCGCTTGCCATGGTCGACGATGCACGAAATTTGGCTCCTTTTTCTTAGACTGCCACCGCTACTGAGAACCAGAGGCCCAGATCCAGGCGGGCCTCAGGGCCTCTATAGCGCCCCCTAAGTCGTTGTGATTTTGGCCTCCCGCATAAAGGTGCCTGGTTGCCATGTAGTTTGTAGTAGTGGCATGCCATTTGGTACGCATATGTATCTCACTAAGCCGGACAAAAATCTAATGCCAATGCATTAGCCACGCCCAACAGGGCGTGAGGTAATTTCACTTTTGTGCGAAATGCATGGCCACGAAGACGGCGCACCTCCTCCTAGGCCGTTCATAGGAATGTCACCAAAATTGATAGACATCATCTACAGACATGGCTGACAGAAGTTACTAAATACGTTTCACGTAGGATAAGCCGTTCAGAAGTTGTACGTCAATCAATTTTCAATGCAAAATTTTACATGCTTAAAAATTCATTACAAATCTTCTACTTGCTCAAAACTGCTCATACTTCACACACAAATCACTCATTGGGCTTCTGACATGTTACCCAATTTCTGTGATATTTCGCCACTGGGGGCGCTATTTTTGGGCAAAAAATCCAATCTTTCCTCAAATTTGGTCAAACTTCACGGCCACCCTCTTACTACCTCCCATGTCATGTATACCACATTTTGGGAATTTTCGTCCATGGGGGGGCGCTGTTTTTGGCCGACGCAATTGCTCCAAAACAGGTTTTTGGTAAATAATTCCATAATGCTTTTCCTTCACACCACTACCTTGTGATAGTACGTTGCTGTTGTAGACTCTTATTTTCCCAACTCATAATCGCTCATGTACAGCATAGCGCCACCTACTGACATGGGAAAAACCAGAACATTTATTCTTCAAAAATCAATATCTCATCTTCTGTTTACTCAATCTTGATCAAACTTGATCCACTCACTCTTAACAGGTCACCTGACATATGTGCCAAATTTTGTGAACTTTTGCCACTGGGGGCGCTGTTTTCAGGCAACAATTTATATCTCGGCTTCTGATTGGTCAAACTTGATCAAACTTGACAAAACAACTCTTCTAAGGTCCCTTGACATATATACCAAATTTGGTGAACTTTCACCACTGGGGGCGCTCATTGCGCTGTAGCAGTTGCAGGAGAGGTGTTTACAGTCATGAGGCACCTGGAGTATGTTGTTTTGGTTGCCTTAAACACACATGACTTGTGGGGAATGGGTAGGCATTCGGGAGCAAGTGTTGTAGCGTTACATACAGACTAATAGATGTCTAACAGAAGACAATCCTATGTAGCTATAGCTTGGTGACTGATGAGGTAAATACTTTAATTTGGTTGGGAAGCCATGGCATAAAATGTTCTGTCCATGACAACATCTCAGCGCACCGTGTACTCTGTGTCCAATTCTGTGCTTTGTCGCCATTGTGGGAGTAATGTCTCTTGCCGAGGAAGCTGTGGAAGGTATTTCGCGGGGACGCATGCCCCCGCCCCCCTTGGCCGCTGGCGCGAGGGCCCGTCGAGGCCGCTTGCGGCTTTAATTATTCTTCCGTCTTCTTCTTCTTCTTCTTCTTCTTCCGTCTTCTTCTTCTTCTTTATTTTTCTCCGCTGTTGGGCCATTTTCGGGGCGCTTGCCATGGGCGAAAACGCACGAAATTTGGCACCAGTTCCGAGAATTGCCACCGCTACTCAGAACCAGAAGCCCAAACTTGGCCGGGGCTCAGGGCCTCCATAGCGCCCCCTGAGTCGTTGTGATTTTGGCCTCCCGCATTAAGGTGCCTGGTTGCCATATAGTTTGTAGTAGTGGCATGCAATTTGGTACGCATATGTATCTCACTAAGCCGGACAAAAATGTAATGCCAATGCATTAGCCACGCCCAACAGGAAGTGAGGTAATTTCACTTTTGTGCGAAATGCATGGCCACGAAGACGGCGCAACTCCTCCTAGACCGTTCATAGGAATGTCACCAAAATTGATACACATTGTTTTGCGCACTGTCATTTTGGTGGAGGGTAGAAAACGTCAACACATGGGTGATCACAAGTAATGTTGCTCAGCTGATTAGGTGGGTGGGGACACTCACCTGGTTTGGTGTTTTGGCTTGCCGTTGGCTGGTAATATTCCGTGAAATGTGTTGATAAACGGGAGCGAGCACGCACAGAGACAAAAATCCAATTGCATGCTGGAAGAGCGACGCACATCACCGGTAAGGTGCTGGGTTTAATATTCTCTCGCTGGTTTGTTGTTAACTGCTTGATCGTCAGCTGCTGTTTTTCAACTGGTCAGAAGTTAATGACTTTGTCACTGTGGTCGCTTGGCTAGTGCGTTGTTTTAATCCTCCGATTAATGCTTAAGTTTACTTGTCTGAGATGACGGGACAAACTTTTGAATGGAAGCGCTATTGCACTTTGCTTCCTGATTCGCGTTGCATTCTGGGGGCTGTAGTCGTAGTTATTTCCAGTAGTGCATGATGGGAGATGTGGTTCACTTACTCGGTTTTGTAAATGGGTTCTTGTCTCTGCTACTTTGAACGTGAAAATTGTAGTAATGGCTCTGGTGTTGTGTATGTAACGAAATGGATTAAGTGTAATGTCTGTTGTTTGTTATACAAATTAGCTGTTGTGCATTCTAATGTTGATGTTTATGGATCTTGTTGGTAATGCTTTAAAGATTAATTATTTATACAAGCTGCAGATATTTATACAGTAATTTGCTGATGCTTTAAGGATGCATTTGTGTGTATTTATATGGATTGCTCATTTATATTATAATGACTTTCTATTTGTTATTTATATAATTATGGCATCTAATGCATAGCACAACTTCGGTGTTTTCCACAGGTTTATAACCTGCTGCCGTGTCACAAGTAAAGAGAGAAAAATAAACAAAACATTTTGGACACTGAGTTATACCCAAGTCTCGCTCTTCTAGCGCCCTCTTCGGTGGGGACAAAACCAACCGAACAGTTATAAACCGAGGTGCCGTAAAGAAAGAAGAGGAAGACAAAAAGTCAAATATCCCTCTAAATAAACTTCACCTCAACAAACATTAAAATCATCAAACAAAAGGAAAATGGATTCCGCTGAAATAACAGAACTAAAAGGGAAACGATCCTCTGCTCAAGCAGTATTCACCAGACGCGCTAATAAGCTTTCTCTCACTGCGACCATCATGGAAAAGGGAGCAATTATTGATGAGATGCGTGTACTCAGTGCTGATTTCAACAGGATGCACGACACTGCACTAGCTTTCTTGGAGGCCGTGGAAGATGTGGAGGGCAGTGAAGAGGAGGCGAGGAGGACAAAAACAAAAGTTGAGCAGTGTGTCTCTGTCTATGGTGACTCAATGCAGCTGGCCAGGGATATCTTGTACGACAAGTTTGCAAAGTCCGAAATTCAGCTCCACATAGAAGGAACCGAGGAGACATGCAAAGAAGTGGAACATGCTAATATTGCAGAGATGCTAGAGCATGAATTTGACGCCCTGCGTGATGGCCTTCTCGAAGGAATCCATGAATTGGAGCAGAAAGTCCTAACCTGGGAACGGCTCGTCTCTGACAAAGTGACTCCCCACAAGCAGACAATCTTCAAACTCAAAAGCAGAGCACGGGAGTGGGAGCTGAATTGGAAAAAACTTAGCCGCAAGCCCAAATCAGAGCCCCCGCCATCGCCTAGCATGCCGACCATCTCCAAGCCACAAATCAGCCTCGAACGAACCCGGCTGCCTGTCTTCTCAGGAGATATGACGGATTATTATCGTTGGAAGGCCGAGTGGGCAGAGCTGGAACAGCTAGGAAATCCAATGAGAACGGCTGGAGTAACACGGTTCCACCTGCTGGCAAGTCTGAGTGAAAGAGTCAAAAAGGACTTGGTTCTGTCCAGCTGTTCAAGCCCTGAAGAGATGTTCAAGCGCCTTGACAATCGTTTCGGAAATAAGGCAAGAATTGTCCTTAAAATTGTTGAGGATATTGAAAGCCTACCCCCCGTGAAGGGAAATGATCCCCGGAAGGCGATTGAACTGATCCAGGCCGTGGAGAGGGCCTTGAGCAACCTGGTCATACTTGGAGAGGAGGACATCTTGAAGAACAGGCTTGTCGCGCAGTCACTGGAACGGAAGCTACCCAGCTCACTCAAAGAAAAGTGGATCGAGTATAAGGCGGAGCCCTTGCATGGATTCACCCCCCAAACTCACTTTGACTGTCTGCTGCTGTACCTCCAGAAACAGGAGGCGGTACTGGAGGAGCTCGACCAGCTTGATGAGAGCCTGAGAGAAGGAACCCCCCCGGCAAAATCATATGTGGACAAATCTGCCAAAAAGGCTTTCTCCAAAGCCACCTCTGGCCAGAAGGGGTACCAGCCGCAAGCGTGCACGGCCTGCTCTGATTCATCCCACGCAGGTAGGCTCTTTGCATGCACCGCGTTCCGAGAAATGGATCTGCCGAGCAAGAAAAGCCATCTTAATGCAAACAAGCTGTGCTCTCAGTGTCTTGGACCCCACTCTCAACCTGTCTGCGGCAACAAAAAATTTGTCTGCACAAAGGCAGACTGCAGAGCTGAAGAGCCCCACCATTATCTGTTGTGCTCCAGATCAGTGCCCCTGGAAAGTGCCAGGAAAAAATCAAATGGCAAAGGCCTTGGCCTGACCAGCCACCAGGAGGAGCTATTGGCAAAAGTTACCCCTGAGCTCAGGGAGGAATTCCGGAAGGCCTTCTCAAATAAGACTACCTCTGCCATAACCTGCTCTGCTGGGAAAGCGCCCTTAGAGCATCCAGTGGTGATGATGCTCCTGGAAGTCACGACCAACTCCGGTCAGTTTATCGGGGCATTGCTAGATCTTGCCTCCGACACCAACTATATCACTCATTGTGCCGCCCAAAGGCTTGGGTTGAGTGGTGAGAGCATTCGCCTAATAGTGCATGGTGTCGGAGGCATGACCAAAACGGTCAAAACCAGCAGATATTCCCTTCGGCTGCGAGTGAAGACTGCTAAAGGCACAGTAGCTGAACACAGGCTACTCTGTTATGGGCTAGAGAGCATTGCCGAGGTTAGCCACCCAGTCACCCCAGCACAACTCCAGAAAATCTTCCCTGGTGTTGCTGCGGCAGATCTTGCTCGGCCTGAGACCATTGACCTCCTAATCAGCCACAGGGAGGGTCGTCTGGTTCCTCAACCGTTAAAGAGGGAGGGTGATCTTGTCCTTTGGGATGGGCCACTCGGCAAAACAGTTGGTGGCACTCACCCCGACCTTTTCGAGTCCGTGGACTTAACACTCCATCAGTCCGAGACCCACTTCGCACGAACAATGAGGACCTCGTCAAGGCTTTACCAAGAGATTCTTGTCCCAGCCGAAGAGCTTCCACCGACTGCTTTCAGCAACACCGCTGCCACGAACAAAGAAGTGTTCGAATGGTTCAAGTGGGATAGCATCGGGGCAGCATGCAGCCCAAAGTGCGGGAGCTGCAAGTGCGGCAAGTGCTCTCCGGGTGGCCAAGAAATGACCCTTGGAGAAGAAAGGGAACTTGAGAAGATCAAAGGCTGTCTCTCGTATGTATTGACTGATAAGCACAGTGATACTCCTCACTGGGATGCAGCTTACCCGTGGAAGGTCAACCCTGCAAGTCTGCCAAATAACCGCCAAGCTGTGGAAGCAACGTTCAGAAACGCTGAGGCCCGGCTAGCTAAAGAACCACTGTGGAAAGCTGCATATGGAGACCAAATCAATGACATGGTGGCAAGAGGAGCCGCTGTCAAACTCACCACGGAACAGATCAAAGCTTGGAACGGGCCAGTGTGGTACATCAGCCACCTGGTCGCGCCCAATCCCCACTCCAGCTCCACGCCAGTGAGGATAGTCTGGAACAGCAGCCAGGAGTTCAAAGGGATGAGTTTGAACAACCTACTCCATAAAGGCCCTGATGTTCTTAATCCCATCCGAGGAGTCCTGTTGAGATTTAGGAGTGGTCTCTACGCAGCCCTCGGCGACGTCAGAAAAATGTACAACTCGGTGTGGCTGAAAGATCAGGAGGTACACCTCCACCGATTCCTCTGGAGAGATGACCCCAAGGAAGAGATTGGCGATTTTGCAGTGGTAAGAGTTAATATTGGTGACAAACCTGCTGGTTGTATCGCCCAGGTAGCCATGAGAGAGACCGCCAACCTGCCCCAGTTTGAATCCATGATCCCAGAGCGCCGCATTCTGACAGAGGACTGCTACGTTGATGATATCTTGACGTCTTATAATGACCTCCAAGCTCTTACCAAGATGACTGAGGGAGTCGAGGAGATACTCAAAGCGGGTGGCTTCTCACTCAAGCCGTGGGTCCTCACTGGCCGAAGTGGGAGGGGGGAAGAGCCTGACTGTCCCAGAGCAACAGAGCCCAAGACCCTGGTACTCCCCAATCAGATGCGAGACGAGGAAAGTAAGGCACTCGGTCTAGGTTACGAGCCAGACTCCGACAAGCTCCGCCTGCTCACCTCTGTAAATTTTTCAAAACGAAGAGGAAAAATGAGAACAGGGCTGGACTTACAAGAGGAAGAGGTTCGTGCTAACACCCCTGACCCCCTCACCCGCCGAGTACTGCTAAGCCAAGTCGCTGGGCTTTACGACCCTATTGGCTTAGCCTCACCCATCAAGCAAAGGGGTGTGATGCTGGTGAGGGAGTCCTTTCAGGAGGCCGGGAAAGACCGTCCTGTCAAAGATACCTGGGATGACCCCCTCTCACCGCATCTCAGGGAGGCTGCAATAATCCTCTTCGAGCAGTGCGTAAGACTCGGCAAGGTGAGGTTCACTAGAAGCCTCACTCCCCCTGGAGCCATGGGCCGCCCCATGGGCATCACTTTCTCTGACGGCAGTGAAGCTTCATATGGAGCCGTTCTATACCTCCGCTGGGAGACCGCTGATGGAATCATTGTCAGGTTAGTCGAGTCAAAGGCCAAACTAACTCCTCTAGACCAAAAGGGTGATGCCATCAAAGCAGAGCTGTGTGGGGCTGTCTTCGCAACTCGCCTGAGGTCCTACTTCGAAAAGCACTGCTACATCCAAGTCGACAAGTGGGTCCACATAGTCGATAGCCAGACCATTCTTGGAGCCATCCAGAAGGATAGCTATGGCTATCAATCCTTCTTTGCAAATCGAGTAGGGGAAATCCAAAAAGCCGGGCCCGTCGACAGCTGGAGATGGGTTGAAGGGAAGGCAAATATTGCTGACCTCATCACAAGGGGTGCAACCCCTGAGGACCTTGCAGAAGGATCTGCATGGCAGGAAGGCCCTGGATTCCTAAAACTCCCCTTTGAAGAATGGCCTGTGAAAACAGCTGGAGAAGTTATCTCCTCAGTCACTGGAGATGTTTCAGCGCTTCAAAGGAAGGTATTTTCAGCAACAGTCTTGTCCGCCACAGCTCAGCCCTTGAAATGGCCCGCCCAAAACATCATCGCTCTCGTGAAACTAGTTGAACCAAAAAGATTCAGCTCTCTGACACGTCTGTGTGGAGCTCTTGGCTGGCTGAAGAGAGCAGTTGACATCTGGCTGAGCAAACGCACCCAGACCTCAGGAGCCCTAAAGTGGGAGGCAAAAACATGCCTCTCAACTGATGAAAGAGCTACCGCCTTCAACTTCTTGGCCCTTGAGGCCCAACACAACGTCAAGTCCCAAGACTCAACACTTGATCGCCTGGTCGTTCAAAAACATCCCACCACGGGTCTACTTGTCTGTGGAGGAAGAGTCCAGTCGTTGGATGAGGATAAAGTGACTGTACCACTGATCCCATACCAGTCATGGCTCGCAGCTCTTCTGGTCAACGAAGCTCATGAAGAACTGCAAATCTGCATCATGCACTGGAAAAAAAAAAAAAAAAAAAAAAAAAAAAGGGACTCTGAAAGGGAGAAATTAGTAGAAATTGTGACTTCATTGGATCTTGCGATCATTCAGTCAAGTGGGAGGTGTTTTGCGCACTGTCATTTTGGTGGAGGGTAGAAAACGTCAACACATGGGTGATCACAAGTAATGTTGCTCAGCTGATTAGGTGGGTGGGGACACTCACCTGGTTTGGTGTTTTGGCTTGCCGTTGGCTGGTAATATTCCGTGAAATGTGTTGATAAACGGGAGCGAGCACGCACAGAGACAAAAATCCAATTGCATGCTGGAAGAGCGACGCACATCACCGGTAAGGTGCTGGGTTTAATATTCTCTCGCTGGTTTGTTGTTAACTGCTTGATCGTCAGCTGCTGTTTTTCAACTGGTCAGAAGTTAATGACTTTGTCACTGTGGTCGCTTGGCTAGTGCGTTGTTTTAATCCTCCGATTAATGCTTAAGTTTACTTGTCTGAGATGACGGGACAAACTTTTGAATGGAAGCGCTATTGCACTTTGCTTCCTGATTCGCGTTGCATTCTGGGGGCTGTAGTCGTAGTTATTTCCAGTAGTGCATGATGGGAGATGTGGTTCACTTACTCGGTTTTGTAAATGGGTTCTTGTCTCTGCTACTTTGAACGTGAAAATTGTAGTAATGGCTCTGGTGTTGTGTATGTAACGAAATGGATTAAGTGTAATGTCTGTTGTTTGTTATACAAATTAGCTGTTGTGCATTCTAATGTTGATGTTTATGGATCTTGTTGGTAATGCTTTAAAGATTAATTATTTATACAAGCTGCAGATATTTATACAGTAATTTGCTGATGCTTTAAGGATGCATTTGTGTGTATTTATATGGATTGCTCATTTATATTATAATGACTTTCTATTTGTTATTTATATAATTATGGCATCTAATGCATAGCACAACTTCGGTGTTTTCCACAGGTTTATAACCTGCTGCCGTGTCACAAGTAAAGAGAGAAAAATAAACAAAACATTTTGGACACTGAGTTATACCCAAGTCTCGCTCTTCTAGCGCCCTCTTCGGTGGGGACAAAACCAACCGAACAGTTATAAACCGAGGTGCCGTAAAGAAAGAAGAGGAAGACAAAAAGTCAAATATCCCTCTAAATAAACTTCACCTCAACAAACATTAAAATCATCAAACAAAAGGAAAATGGATTCCGCTGAAATAACAGAACTAAAAGGGAAACGATCCTCTGCTCAAGCAGTATTCACCAGACGCGCTAATAAGCTTTCTCTCACTGCGACCATCATGGAAAAGGGAGCAATTATTGATGAGATGCGTGTACTCAGTGCTGATTTCAACAGGATGCACGACACTGCACTAGCTTTCTTGGAGGCCGTGGAAGATGTGGAGGGCAGTGAAGAGGAGGCGAGGAGGACAAAAACAAAAGTTGAGCAGTGTGTCTCTGTCTATGGTGACTCAATGCAGCTGGCCAGGGATATCTTGTACGACAAGTTTGCAAAGTCCGAAATTCAGCTCCACATAGAAGGAACCGAGGAGACATGCAAAGAAGTGGAACATGCTAATATTGCAGAGATGCTAGAGCATGAATTTGACGCCCTGCGTGATGGCCTTCTCGAAGGAATCCATGAATTGGAGCAGAAAGTCCTAACCTGGGAACGGCTCGTCTCTGACAAAGTGACTCCCCACAAGCAGACAATCTTCAAACTCAAAAGCAGAGCACGGGAGTGGGAGCTGAATTGGAAAAAACTTAGCCGCAAGCCCAAATCAGAGCCCCCGCCATCGCCTAGCATGCCGACCATCTCCAAGCCACAAATCAGCCTCGAACGAACCCGGCTGCCTGTCTTCTCAGGAGATATGACGGATTATTATCGTTGGAAGGCCGAGTGGGCAGAGCTGGAACAGCTAGGAAATCCAATGAGAACGGCTGGAGTAACACGGTTCCACCTGCTGGCAAGTCTGAGTGAAAGAGTCAAAAAGGACTTGGTTCTGTCCAGCTGTTCAAGCCCTGAAGAGATGTTCAAGCGCCTTGACAATCGTTTCGGAAATAAGGCAAGAATTGTCCTTAAAATTGTTGAGGATATTGAAAGCCTACCCCCCGTGAAGGGAAATGATCCCCGGAAGGCGATTGAACTGATCCAGGCCGTGGAGAGGGCCTTGAGCAACCTGGTCATACTTGGAGAGGAGGACATCTTGAAGAACAGGCTTGTCGCGCAGTCACTGGAACGGAAGCTACCCAGCTCACTCAAAGAAAAGTGGATCGAGTATAAGGCGGAGCCCTTGCATGGATTCACCCCCCAAACTCACTTTGACTGTCTGCTGCTGTACCTCCAGAAACAGGAGGCGGTACTGGAGGAGCTCGACCAGCTTGATGAGAGCCTGAGAGAAGGAACCCCCCCGGCAAAATCATATGTGGACAAATCTGCCAAAAAGGCTTTCTCCAAAGCCACCTCTGGCCAGAAGGGGTACCAGCCGCAAGCGTGCACGGCCTGCTCTGATTCATCCCACGCAGGTAGGCTCTTTGCATGCACCGCGTTCCGAGAAATGGATCTGCCGAGCAAGAAAAGCCATCTTAATGCAAACAAGCTGTGCTCTCAGTGTCTTGGACCCCACTCTCAACCTGTCTGCGGCAACAAAAAATTTGTCTGCACAAAGGCAGACTGCAGAGCTGAAGAGCCCCACCATTATCTGTTGTGCTCCAGATCAGTGCCCCTGGAAAGTGCCAGGAAAAAATCAAATGGCAAAGGCCTTGGCCTGACCAGCCACCAGGAGGAGCTATTGGCAAAAGTTACCCCTGAGCTCAGGGAGGAATTCCGGAAGGCCTTCTCAAATAAGACTACCTCTGCCATAACCTGCTCTGCTGGGAAAGCGCCCTTAGAGCATCCAGTGGTGATGATGCTCCTGGAAGTCACGACCAACTCCGGTCAGTTTATCGGGGCATTGCTAGATCTTGCCTCCGACACCAACTATATCACTCATTGTGCCGCCCAAAGGCTTGGGTTGAGTGGTGAGAGCATTCGCCTAATAGTGCATGGTGTCGGAGGCATGACCAAAACGGTCAAAACCAGCAGATATTCCCTTCGGCTGCGAGTGAAGACTGCTAAAGGCACAGTAGCTGAACACAGGCTACTCTGTTATGGGCTAGAGAGCATTGCCGAGGTTAGCCACCCAGTCACCCCAGCACAACTCCAGAAAATCTTCCCTGGTGTTGCTGCGGCAGATCTTGCTCGGCCTGAGACCATTGACCTCCTAATCAGCCACAGGGAGGGTCGTCTGGTTCCTCAACCGTTAAAGAGGGAGGGTGATCTTGTCCTTTGGGATGGGCCACTCGGCAAAACAGTTGGTGGCACTCACCCCGACCTTTTCGAGTCCGTGGACTTAACACTCCATCAGTCCGAGACCCACTTCGCACGAACAATGAGGACCTCGTCAAGGCTTTACCAAGAGATTCTTGTCCCAGCCGAAGAGCTTCCACCGACTGCTTTCAGCAACACCGCTGCCACGAACAAAGAAGTGTTCGAATGGTTCAAGTGGGATAGCATCGGGGCAGCATGCAGCCCAAAGTGCGGGAGCTGCAAGTGCGGCAAGTGCTCTCCGGGTGGCCAAGAAATGACCCTTGGAGAAGAAAGGGAACTTGAGAAGATCAAAGGCTGTCTCTCGTATGTATTGACTGATAAGCACAGTGATACTCCTCACTGGGATGCAGCTTACCCGTGGAAGGTCAACCCTGCAAGTCTGCCAAATAACCGCCAAGCTGTGGAAGCAACGTTCAGAAACGCTGAGGCCCGGCTAGCTAAAGAACCACTGTGGAAAGCTGCATATGGAGACCAAATCAATGACATGGTGGCAAGAGGAGCCGCTGTCAAACTCACCACGGAACAGATCAAAGCTTGGAACGGGCCAGTGTGGTACATCAGCCACCTGGTCGCGCCCAATCCCCACTCCAGCTCCACGCCAGTGAGGATAGTCTGGAACAGCAGCCAGGAGTTCAAAGGGATGAGTTTGAACAACCTACTCCATAAAGGCCCTGATGTTCTTAATCCCATCCGAGGAGTCCTGTTGAGATTTAGGAGTGGTCTCTACGCAGCCCTCGGCGACGTCAGAAAAATGTACAACTCGGTGTGGCTGAAAGATCAGGAGGTACACCTCCACCGATTCCTCTGGAGAGATGACCCCAAGGAAGAGATTGGCGATTTTGCAGTGGTAAGAGTTAATATTGGTGACAAACCTGCTGGTTGTATCGCCCAGGTAGCCATGAGAGAGACCGCCAACCTGCCCCAGTTTGAATCCATGATCCCAGAGCGCCGCATTCTGACAGAGGACTGCTACGTTGATGATATCTTGACGTCTTATAATGACCTCCAAGCTCTTACCAAGATGACTGAGGGAGTCGAGGAGATACTCAAAGCGGGTGGCTTCTCACTCAAGCCGTGGGTCCTCACTGGCCGAAGTGGGAGGGGGGAAGAGCCTGACTGTCCCAGAGCACTGAGTTGGACACTGAGTTATACCCAAGTCTCGCTCTTCTAGCGCCCTCTTCGGTGGGGACAAAACCAACCGAACACACATCATCTACAGACATGGCTGACAAAAGTTACTAAATACGTTTCACGTAGGATAAGCCGTTCAGAAGTTATATGTCTATCAATTTTCGATGCAAAATTTTACATGCTTAAAAATTCATAACAAATCTTCTGATTGCTCAAAACTGCTCATACTTCACACGCAAATCACTCATTGGGCTTCTGACATGTTACCCAATTTCTGTGATATTTCGCCACTGGGGGCGCTATTTCTGGGCAAAAATTCCAATCTTTCCTCAATTTTGGTCAAACTTCACGGCCACCCTCTTACTACCTCCCATGTCATGTATACCACGTTTTGGAAATTTTCGTCCATGGGGGGCGCTGTTTTTGGCCGACGAAATTGCTCCAAAACGGGTTTTTGGTAAATAATTCCATAATGCTTTTCCTTCACACCACTTCCTTGTGATAGTACGTTGCTGTTGTAGACACTTATTTTTCCAACTCATAATCGCTCATGTACAGCATAGCGCCACCTACTGACATGGGAAAAACCAAAAAATTTATTCTTCAAAAATCTATATCTCATCTTCTATTTACTCAATTGTCATCAAACTTCATACGCAAACTCTTCATAGCTCACGTGACGTCTACGCCAAATTTTGTGCACTTTCGCCCCTGGGGGTGCTGGTTATGGCAAAAATGATATTGCAGCTTCTGATTTGTCAAACTTGCCAAGCAAACTCTTTACAAGACCCTTATTGGGGCGCTTGCCATGGTCGACTACGCACGAAATTTGGCTCCTTTTTCTTAGACTGCCACCGCTACTGAGAACCAGAAGCCCAGATCCAGGCGGGCCTCTATAGCGCCCCCTAACTCGTTGTGATTTTGGCCTCCCACATTAAGGTGCCTGGTTGCCTTGTAGTTTGTAGTAGTGGCATGCCATTTCGTACGCATATGTATCTCACTAAGCCGGACAAAAATGTTATGCCAATGCATTAGCCACGCCCAACAGGAAGTGAGGTAATTTCACTTTTGTGCGAAATGCATGGCCACGAAGACGGCGCAACTCCTCCTAGACCGTTCATAGGAATGTCACCAAAATTGATACACATCATCTACAGACATGGCTGACAAAAGTTACTAAATAGGTTTCACGTAGCATAAACCGTTCAGAAGTTATACGTCAATCAATTTTCAATGCAACATTTTACATGCTTAAAAATTCATAACAAATCTTCTACTTGCTCAAAACTGCTCATACTTCACACGCAGATCACTCATTGGGCTTCTGACATGTTACCCACTTTCTGTGATATTTCGCCACTGGGGGCGCTATTTTTGGGCAAAAATTCCAATCTTTCCTCAAATTTGGTCAAACTTCACGGCCACCCTCTTACTACCTCCCATGTCATGTATACCACATTTTGGGAATTTTCGTCCATGGGGGGCGCTGTTTTTGGCCGACGCAATTGCTCCAAAACGGGTTTTTGGTAAATAATTCCATAATGCTTTTCCTTCACACCACTACCTTGTGATAGTGCGTTGCTGTTGTAGACACTTATTTTTCCAACTCATAATCGCTCATGTACAGCATAGCGCCACCTACTGACATGGGAAAAACCAAAAAATTTATTCTTCAAAAATCTATATCTCATCTTCTATTTACTCAATTGTCATCAAACTTCATACGCAAACTCTTCATAGCTCACCTGACATGTACGCCTAATTTTGTGCACTTTCGCCCCTGGGGGTGCTGGTTATGGCAGAAATGATATTGCAGCTTCTGATTTGTCAAACTTGGCAAGCAAACTCTTTACAAGACCCTTATTAGGGCGCTATTATTATTAGGGCCCGAGCACCGTACAGTGCGAGACCCTATCGTTGCCATGTGTCCAATTCTGTTCTTTGTCGCCATTGCGGGAGTTATGTCTCTTGCCGAAGAAGCTGTGGAAGGTATTTCGCGGGGACGCATGCCCCCGCCCCCCTTGGCCGCTGGCGCGAGGGCCCGTCGAGGCCGCTTGCGGCTTTAATTATTCTTCTTCCGTCTTCTTCTTCTTCTTCTTCTTCTTCTTCTTCTTTATTTTTCTCCGCTGTTGGGCCATTTTCGGGGCGCTTGCCATGGGCGAAAACGCACGAAATTTGGCACCAGTTCCGAGAATTGCCACCGCTACTCAGAACCAAAAGCCCAAACTTGGCCGGGGCTCAGGGCCTCTATAGCGCCCCCTAAGTCGTTGTGATTTTGGCCTCCCGCATTAAGGTGCCTGGTTGCCATATAGTTTGTAGTAGTGGCATGCCATTTGGTACGCATATGTATCTCACTAAGCCGGACAAAAATGTAATGCCAATGCATTAGCCACGCCCAACAGGAAGTGAGGTAATTTCACTTTTGTGCGAAATGCATGGCCACGAAGACGGCGCAACTCCTCCTAGACCGTTCATAGGAATGACACCAAAATTGATACACATCATCTACAGACATGGCTGACAAAAGTTACTAAATACGTTTCACGTAGGATAAACCGTTCAGAAGTTATACGTCAATCAATTTTCGATGCAAAATTTTACATGCTAAAAAATTCATAACAAATCTTCTAATTGCTCAAAACTGCTCATACTTCACACGCAAATCACTCATTGGGCTTCTGACATGTTACCCAATTTCTGTGATATTTCGCCACTGGGGGCGCTATTTTTGGGCAAAAAATCCAATCTTTCCTCAAATTTGGTCAAACTTCACGGCCACCCTCTTACTACCTCCCATGTCATGTATACCGCATTTTGGGAATTTTCGTCCATGGGGGGCGCTGTTTTTGGCCGACGCAATTGCTCCAAAACGGGTTTTTGGTAAATAATTCCATAATGCTTTTCCTTCACACCACTACCTTGTGATAGTGCGTTCCTGTTGTAGACACTTATTTTTCCAACTCATAATCGCTCATGTACAGCATAGCGCCACCTTCTGACATGGGAAAAACCAAAAAATTTATTCTTCAAAAATCTATATCTCATCTTCTATTTACTCAATTGTCATCAAACTTCATACGCAAACTCTACATAGCTCACCTGACATGTACGCCAAATTTTGTGCACTTTCGCCCCTGGGGGTGCTGGTTATGGCGGAAATGATATTGCAGCTTCTGATTTGTCAAACTTGGCAAGCAAACTCTTTTCAAGACCCTTATTGGGGCGCTTGCCATGGTCGACAACGCACGAAATTTTGCTCCTTTTTCTTAGACTGCCACCGCTACTGAGAACCAAAAGCCCAGATCCAGGCGGGCCTCAGGGCCTCTATAGCGCCCCCTAACTCGTTGTGATTTTGGCCTCCCGCTTTAAGGTGCCTGGTTGCCATGTAGTTTGTAGTAGTGGCATGCCATTTGGTACGCATATGTATCTCACTAAGCCGGACAAAAATGTAATGCCAATGCATTAGCCACGCCCAACAGGAAGTGAGGTAATTTCACTTTTGTGCGAAATGCATGGCCACGAAGACGGCGCAACTCCTCCTAGACCGTTCATAGGAATGTCACCAAAATTGATACACATCATCTCCAGACATGGCTGACAAAAGTTACTAAAAAAGTTTCACGTAGCGTTAACCGTTCAGAAGTTATACGTCAATCAATTTTCAATGCAAAATTTTACATGCTTAAAAATTCATAACAAATCTTCTAATTGCTCAAAACTCCTCATACTTCACACGCAGATCACTCATTGGGCTTCTGACATGTTACCCAATTTCTGTGATATTTCGCCACTGGGGGCGCTATTTTTGGGCAAAAAATCCAATCTTTCCTCAAATTTGGTCAAACTTCACGGCCACCCTCTTACTACCTCCCATGTCATGTATACCACATTTTGGGAATTTTCGTCCATGGGGGGCGCTGTTTTTGGCCGACGCAATTGCTCCAAAACGGGTTTTTGGTAAATAATTCCATAATGCTTTTCCTTCACACCACTACCTTGTGATAGTGCGTTGCTGTTGTAGACACTTATTTTTCCAACTCATAATCGCTCATGTACAGCATAGCGCCACCTACTGACATGGGAAAAACCAAAAAATTTATTCTTCAAAAATCTATATCTCATCTTCTATTTACTCAATTGTCATCAAACTTCATACGCAAACTCTTCATTGCTCACCTGACATATACGCCAAATTTCTACTTCTACAAATCTTCTACCACATTTTGGGAATTTTCGTTCATGGGGGGCGCTGTTTTTGGCCGACGCAGTTGCTCCAAAACGGCTTTTTGGTTAATAATTCCATAATGCTTTTCCTTCACACCACAACCTTGTGATAGAACGTTGCTGTTGTAGACTCGTATTTTTCCAACTCATAATCGCTCATGTACAGCATAGCGCCACCTACTGACATGGGAAAAACCAAAAAATTTATTCTTCAAAAATCTATATCTCATCTTCTATTTATAATCGCTCATGTACGGCATAGCGCCACCTACTGACATGGGAAAAACCAAAAATTTTATTCTTCAAAAATCTATATCTCATCTTCTATTTTCTCAATTGTCATCAAACTTCATACGCAAACTCTTCATAGCTCACCTGACATATACGCCAAATTTTGTGCACTTTCGCCCCTGGGGGTGCTGGTTATGGCAAAAATGATATTGCAGCTTCTGATTTGTCAAACTTGGCAAGCAAACTCTTTACAAGACCCTTATTGGGGCGCTATTATTATTAGGGCCCGAGCACCGTACAGTGCGAGACCCTATCGTTGCCATGTGTCCAATTCTGTGCTTTGTCGCCATTGCGGGAGTAATGTCTCTTGCCGAAGAAGCTGTGGAAGGTATTTCGCGGGGACGCATGCCCCCGCCCCCCTTGGCCGCTGGCGCGAGGGCCCGTCGAGGCCGCTTGCGGCTTTAATTCTATTTCATGCTGTATATACAGTAGTTCTTTTACATAGTGGATCACTGCTGTGAGTGTATGCATGCTGTATATAGTTCTATTGCATGCTGTAGTTCTTTTACATAGTGGATCACTGGTGTGAGTGTATACATGCTGTATATAGTTCGTTTACATAGTGGATCATTGGTGTGAGTGTATGCATGCTGTATATAGTTCTTTTACATAGTTATTGGTCATTAGTGTGTGTGTGTGCATGCTGTATATAGTTCTTTTGCATGCTGTATAGTTCTTACATAGATATTGATCATTATTTTGTATTAACTGTAGAGTTTATGTAATACTTGTATAAAAATCGCTAATTTGGAAAAGTTATGAAAGGGTTAATTAATCCACATTTGATGTATTTGAATGACAAATATAGAGAAAAATGTGAATGCCTATCAGATACAGCCAACTTGGTGCATTTAATATCAGTATTTACACTGATATTATTTTTTTTGTATTTTCTTCCATTATTTGGGCATATAGGGCATTAAAGGGTTAATATATTAAATTGCCCAAGGGATATCACCGGGCACCCTCTTAAATCTTGAAGAGCTACCTCAAATCTATAAGATAAAGCAAAAAAAAAAAAAACTTTAACCAAAAATTCCGGGTCCGACCCCATGGCTCCCGGACTACTACTGCTGACAAGCAGGAATCATCTGAAATATAAAATGTCCCCCTTTTCTTTTCTCATCTTACTGCAATCATCTCCTTTCCTCTGGACCTATATAGTAGTCTTAATTCTATTTGAGGTAATACATTCCTGTTCCTGTTCTTCACTTGTCCTCTTGCTTTTTGCTTTAACAGTCATGTATGTGTTCATGTGCCCATATGACCTTTAGACTAAAGGACATAGTACAATATAAACAGTGTAGGGATTACTCATCAAAAATGTGTTACCCATTTGGTATGCAATAGTAATCATTGTTTGGTGCTAGTTGTTAATACAGAACCTTGTGAAACACCAAACTTGTGTGTGAGTTCAGAGTCAGTGAGGGTCTCTGACCTTGTTGATGAGGCCATCTGCAGTGGGGAAAAAGCTGACCTTGCGGCATGAGCTTTTGGTCCTGATGGACCACAAACTCCTACCAGAGGGAGTGACTCAAAAAGTCAGTGACCAGGGTGAAAGGGGTCAGTCACAATCCTTTCTGCCTTCCTCAGGGTCCTGCAGTCGTACAGATCCTGGAGAGATGGAAAATTTGCAGCCCATCACCTTCTAGGCAGAGTGAATGATATGCTGCAGTCTGCCTTTATGCTTGGCAGTGGAAGCAGCATACCAGATGGTGATGGAGTAGGTGAAGATAGGCTCAGTGATGGTGGTGTAAAAGTGTACCATCATTGTCTTTGGCAGGTTGAACTTTTTCAACTGCCACAGGAAGTACAACCACAATTCCAAAAAAGTTGGGACACTGTGTAAAACATAAATAAAAACAGAATGCGAAGATCTGCAAGTCATGAAAACCCTATATTTCATTGAAAATAGTACAATGACAACATATCAAATGTTGAAACAGAAATTTTATTTTATTTTTTAAATATATGCTCATTTTGAACTTGATGTCAGCAACACATTTCAGAAAAGTTGGGACAGGGGCAACAAAAGATTGAAAAAGTTGGGTAATGTTAACAAAACCATTTTGGTTAATTGGCAACAGGTCAGCAACATGATTGCATATAAAAAGAGCATCCCAGAAAAGATGAGTCTCTCAGAAGTAAAGATGGGGAGGGGTTCACCACTCTGAAAGACTGAGTAGGCAAACAGTGCAACAATTTAAGAGTAATGTTCCTTGATGTAAAATGGCAAAGAATTTGATATGAGGATCACATCTATGGTACATAATATCATTAAAAGATTCAGAGAATCTGGAGAAATCTCTGTATGCAAGAGACAAGGCTGAAAACTGACATTGGATGCCTGTGATCTTCAGGTCCTCAGGTGGTACTGCATTAAAATCAGACATGTGTCTGCAGTGGAAATTACTGTATGGGCTCAGGAACACTTCAGAAAACCATCAATTGTGAAAACAGTTCATTACTACATCCACAAATGCAAGTTAAAACATTATATAAACAATACCCAGAAACACCACCACCTTCTCTGGGCCCGAGCTCTTTTAGGACAGACTGAGGCGAAGTGGAAAATTGTCCCGAGGTCTGATGAATCAAAACTAGAAATTCTTTTTATAAATATGGACACCACATTCTCCAGGCTAAAGAGAAGAGGAGAAATCTGGCTTGTTATCAGTGCACAGCTCAAAAGCCAACATCTGTGATGGTATGGCATTGCATTAGTGCACATGACATGGGTAGCTTGTACATCTGGGAAGGCATGATTAATGCTGAATCATATATACATATAAACTTAACTTCCGGCAGAAGCGCGGCACAGACGCAGCGGCCCCTCTCTCTCATGTGTTTTGTTTTCTTTGTAAAATGTGTTTTTCAGAGTGTCTTTCTCATCAATGTATGTCGGAACACAAATACAGCCAACAGGAATTGTTACAAATTCGGAACAGCAAGATATGCGATGTTTTGGACATTGAAACACGGATGCTACAGGAGCTGGGAATCCTGCGCAGACCTTCAGACTCGCCTAGCACGTTGACCCCAGGAAAGAGGCATCGACCGTGGTGCTCATGAACTAGGAAGCGGGGGAAATGTGGAGGCATCCGGAACAGGCTAGCAGCTAACCCTACTCGGCCGGCCATACCATCTATCCTGCTAGCAAACGTCAGATCACTGGACAACAAAATGGACCACATTCGACTTCTAAGATCAGTGAACCGGACAGTAAGCAGTTGTTGTGTGTTCATTTTCACTGAAACATGGCTAAATGACAACATCCCTGACTCAGCCATACAACTGGAGCAGCTAACATGCTACCAAGTGGACAGAGCACTCTCGGAAGGAGGTAAAAGTCGTGGCGGGGGCGTGTGTGTTTACATCCGAGATGAATGGTGCAGAGACGCTAAGGTAGTTTATAGACACTGTTCACCACTGGCTGAGTTCATGATCATTAAATGCCGTCCATTCTACTTGCCGAGAGAGTTTACCACGATTCTGCTCGTCGCAGTTTACATTCCACCAACCAACAACAACAGTGAGAGAAATGCAGCACTAAACAAACTCTACCATGCCATCAGCAAACAACAGACAACACACCCAGATGGTTTCATCATTCTCGCCAGGGATTTCAATCATGCTGATCTAAAACTGCCCGCATACAGACAAAAGGCAAAACTCGCCAAATCGGTTCCAAAAGAGGTGAGAGTATGGCCAGACGGCACCCAAGCTGCTCTCCAGCACTGCTTTGAAATAACTGATTGGGACATTTTCAGACAAGCAGCCACCTACAACAACCAAACAGACATTGAGGAGTACACAGACACCGTGACCTCCTACATCACCAAGTGCATTGATGATGTGATGCACACAAAAACCATCATCACTCGGGCCAACCAGAAGCCATAGCTGACAGGGGATGTCCACAGGCTGCTGAGGGCTAGAGATAAAGCCTTCAGAGCTGGGGATGAAGCGGGCCTGAAAATAGCAAGAGCCAACCTGTCACGAGGCATTAGGAAAGCAAAAAAGGACTACACACAGAAAATAACCTCCCACTTCAGAGATAGCAAAGATGCACAGAGCCTATGGAAGGGCATCCACGCTATCACTGACTACAAGCCTGCGCCACGAAGCTGCGAAAGCAACGCACCTCTGCTGAATGACCTGAATAGCTTCTTTGCACATTTCGAGGAACAAAACAACACCCATCCACAGAAAACACCACCCCCACCTCACAACCAGACACTGTGTCTGTCTGTCGCTAGTGTGAAGAGAGCACTCACCAACATCAACCCACGCAAAGCAACAGGCCCAGACAACATCCCTGGTCGGGTACTGAAGGACTGCGCTGAGGAACTAAAGCATGTCTTCACTGACATCTTTAACACATCACTGGAACAAGCCATTGTCCCCTTCTGCTTCAAAGCCGCCACCATCATACCCGTGCCAAAGAAGCCATCACCATCCTGCTTCAATGACTACTGTCCTGTAGCACTGACACCCATTATTATGAAGTGCTTTGAACGACTGGTCATGGCACACATCAAATCCACCCTCCCACCCACTCTGGACCCTTTCCAGTTCGCATACAGGGCCCGATGCTCCACAGAGGATGCAATCTGCTCTGCTCTTCACCCAGCCCTCACTCACCTGGAGAAAAAAGATTCATACGTGAGAATGCTGTTCATTGACTTCAGCTCAGGATTCAATATCATAATACCCCAACAGCTGATCTGCAAACTGGACAAGCTGGGCCTCAGTACCTCCCTCTGCAACTGGCTACTAGACTTCCTCAGCAAGAGACCACAAGCACTACGTGTCGGCAACAACACCTCGAGCACCATCACGCTAAGCACAGGAGCTCCACAAGGCTGTGTGCTCAGTCCTCTGCTCTTCACCCTGCTGACACATGACTGCAAAACAACCTACAGTACCAACCACCTGGTGAAGTTTGCAGACGACACAACTCTGGTTGGTCTCATCACCAACGGCGACGAGACGCACTACAGGACTGAGGTGGACCTTCTAGCCAAGTGGTGCAGAGACAACAACCTCCTGCTGAACATCAGTAAGACAAAGGAGATTGTTGTCAACTTCCAGAGAGGCCACAGCCAACACCTGCCACTGACCACCGATGGTGCTGCTGTGGAGAGAGTGAGAAGCACAAAATTCCTTGGAGTGCACATCACCTCTCCTGGACCAACAACACCACAGCACTGGCCAAGAAAGCCCAACAGCGCCTCTACTTCCTGCACAAACTGAAGCACGCCAGTGCCCCACCACCCATCATGACTACGTTCTACAGAGGGACCATTGAGAGCATCCTCTCCAGCTGCATCACTGTATGGGGCGGGAGCTGCACCGACCACAACAGGAAAGCCCTGCAGCATATAGTGAACACAGCTGGGAAGATCATCAATGCACCCCTCCCCTCCCTGCAAAACATATACACCACCCGCCTCACCCGCAAAGCTCTCACAATCGTGAGAGATGAGACTCACCCAGCACACAACCTGTTTAGCCTCCTGCCCTGTGGAAAGAGGTACAGGAGCCTACGGTCCAGAACCACCAGACTCACCAACAGCTTCATCCACCAGGCCGTCAGGATGTTGAACTCCCTCCTCTCTCTCCCATCACTGACAGCTCCACCCACCAGACAGCCAAGAAGTTAGGATCTCCCCCCCCCCGCATGGGAAAGACTCTGACTCAGGAACCCCCCCCCCACACACACAACACACACAGAAAGACTCTGACTCAGGAAGCCCCCCCCCCCCCACACACACACATACATGGAAAGACTCGAACTCAGGAAAGACTCTGACTATGGAACTGCACTATATGACTTTTGCACCTTTACCTGCACTACCTCACTTTTTTTACACACCATACACTGTTTCTTGTTGCTGCTGCCCTCCACGGAAAATACTTCTCATTTGCACCTTTACCTGCACTACCTCACTTTTTTTTTACACACCATACACTCAGTACGTTTACATTCACATCCAAATCGAGCTACTGTCGGTAATTGAGCTAAGGGTCCCAGCAGGGGTGCCAGAGAAATCCAATCCTACATGCACACAAGGGAATCGAGCTATTGCGTGAGGTACATTGTGCACCCAAGCCACAGGTGGCGCTACACGCCCCATCGTGTTGGTACACTTCCGGCTGTTGTCATGAAGAAGAGCTATTCAAGAGTATAAACAAAGTTATCAGCAGTGTTGCCAGATACTGCTGATGTTTTCCAGCTCAAAACATGTTCAAATCCGCCAAAATGCACTTAAAACCGCCCAATCTGGCAACACTGGCAGTTCTGTGTTCACAAGTTCCGTGTTCAAGCTGTTAGGCTTGCTCTAACAGACTGTATGGCTACAAACTGTCCTGCGCAGACCACTGTTTTGTAAGACAACTTATTTTGCACAATTGTATATTTTTCTAAAGTCCATTTTTTGCTTACAAAAAATTTTTTTTTTGCTTACAAAAAATATTTTTCTAAAGTCCATTTTTTGCTTACAATTTAACTTATGTCTTAATAAACACACAAAAAGTTCAATTGTTTTGTTTTTATTGACATTCTTCAGATGTTGGACATCTATATATACACACACAAACAAATACAATGACTTGTTTATGTACACAATTCACAGCTATGCAACAGCTGTACAGATGTATTTGGTGATACAGTAAGTGAGCTAAATTTTAACGGTGCAAACAATGCCACAAAAAGAAAAGATTCATGCCGTTGTCATGATTCGTTGTCATGTCGACCAAGGCTGTTGTGTTTCCCGCTTGTGGTCTTGTCACTCGTCACTTCCGGAAGGGGCAGTGCTGAAGTAAGTAGCTCGAATACGTAGCTCAATAGGGTATACATGCACTAAGTAGCTCGGCAGAAATCGCATAATCTAGGTCGTGTAGCTCGATTCCGAGAAATCAAGTTCGGTTCAATTTCAGCCGAATTAAGGTGTATACATGGCATTTTGAACTTTGATTTCAGTCCAGCAATGGCAGAAATTCAATTCTCTCTATGTGCATGTAAACGCACTGACTGTTTCTTGTTGCTGCTACCCTCCACGGAAAAGACTTCTCATTTGCACCTTTACCTGCACTACCTCACTTTTTTTTTTACACCCCATACACTGTTTCTTGTTGCTGCTGCCCTCCACAGAAAAGACTTCTCTATGGAACTACACATGTGACTTTGCACCTTACCTGAACTATCTCATAAGAACTGCCTTGGGCCCTGCAATATAACAACTTACCATATGCTGCTTCTGAATGCTGCTACACATTATTAACACATTATTATTTAACACATTCTACATAATGCTGCTACTGTGATAACCTCAACTGGACTGCCCTGGACTGTGCTGTACTGTACTGTGTGTCTTGTATACTAGTCTTGTTCTTGTTCTTATCTTCCTGTCTTTAGCCTAGATTATTTTTCTAAATGTTAAATGTTTCAATTTTTTTTAATCATTACTTTATTATTACTTATTGCTTGTTACACTGTTATTGGTCCTGTCTTGCGCGTTAATGTTTGCCTTGTTAATGTCAGTCCTATGTTTGTCTATGTCTTTACATGGGATAGAGAGAAACGTAATTTCAATTTCCTTGTATGACCTGTGCATATGAAGAAACTGACAATAAAGCTGACTTGGACTTGGACTTGGATATACATGTTTCAGAGCAACATACTGGCATCCAGACAAAATGTTTTTCAGGGAAGGCCTTCCTTCTTTCAGCAATACAATGGCACACTGCTTTCTGCACATATTAAAATGGCATGTCTCTGTCGTAAAAGAGTTTGGGTGCTAAACTGGCCTGCCTGCAATCCAGACCTGTCTTCCATTTAAAACATTTCACACATTATGAAGCGCAAAATATGACAAAGGAGACCCCAAACTGTTGAGCAACTAAAATTGTATATCAGGCAAGAATGGGACAATACATCTCTTTCAAAACTACAGCAATTGGTCTCCTCAGTTCCCAAATGTTTACAGAGTGTTGGTAAAAGTAGAGGTGATGCAACATACTGTAGGTTGCATAGGTTCCTGAGTTGTTTGCACCGAGTCCTTTTTTCCTGCGAGTGCTGGCGTTAATTACTAATCCTTTTTTAACTTTTTTCTACAAATAATTTTCCAGTATCCTCTTCATTTTTATTGTACTGTTGCTTTCCTTTTTGTACTTTTCACTTTCGCTTTCCTTTTTCCGTTTTTTTTCTTTCTCTCTCTTTCTTTTTTCGGAAGAACACCGAGACCGGAAGCTTTCTTTTTCTCTCTTCCTGTGTAAAGACCACAAGCGGAGGCCATCCACATCGGATCTGCTTTAATATAAACAGATCTTCGATTAAGGTACGTGAATCTTTTCATCATGGCACACCTTCAGCCTGTTCAGTGTGCTGAGTGCAGGATGTTTAGTCATTCTTCCTCCGTCACTAGTGATAGCTTTACTAGCTTTATTTGTGATAAGTGCAGATTAGTTAGCTCTCTGACGGAGAAGATTACAGTGCTAGAAGCGCGTGTTCAGGCTTTAGAGAAGGTTAGTGAGCATGAGAACAGTGTAGTTTCTGTAGAGGAAAGTCTGGATGCCCTAGGTGGAGTTAGTAATCCCCCAACTCCGGCATTAGAGCCCTTACAGTGGGGCGAATGGGTGACGGCTCGGCGGCATAAGCGTAGAGCCAAAGCTCCCGTTGAGGCTCACCCACGGGAGCACCACTCCTCTCCACATCACATGTCGAACAGGTTTGCTCTCCTTAGTGATGCACCCACTGAGAAACCTGAAAGAGCTCTGGTTATAGGGGACTCTATCATATGGCATGTGAAATTAGCTCAGCCTTTAGGGGCACCAGCAGCTTTAGTCAGGTGTATACCGGGAGCCAGGGTGCCGGACATAGTAGGTAATCTTAGGGTCCTAGGCAAGCACAGGTTCTCAAAGATAGCAGGAGCTAATGATATACGCCTTCGTCAGTCTGAGGTTACTAAGAGTAACTTTGTAGAGGTGTTTAAATTAGCGAAGGCAATGTCCGATGCTGTAGTATGCTCTGGCCCCATCCCAATGCGGCGTGGCGATGTAGCTTATAGCAGGTTATGGTCGCTGAACTGCTGGCTGTCCAGGTGGTGCTCTGAAAACAGTGTGGGCTTTATAGACAATTGGGCTAATTTTGAGGGCACTGCTGGCCTGTTAGGGTGGGACGGTATCCATCCCACTCGGGAAGTTGCTGCTCTCATTTCCTGCAGCATTGGGTATAGTCTCAGAACAGGCCTAGTTAATTTCTGCCAATCCAGAGCCAAGGCCAGGGAGCAGATGAACAGGCTAAACCAACTGTCTGCTAGCTGCACAGAGTCGTCACTCAGGGTCCACTACATCGAGACTGTGTCTGTTCCCTGAGCTCAACAAAAAGGTAGAAATTTTCAGAGAGTTTGTTCCAGTAACCTAATCGATATAAAATTAGATCATACTGACTGTACAGCTGCTGCCAGCACCTTTGATCTAAAGGTGGGGCTATTAAATATTAGATATCTTACATCTAAAGCACTAATGGTTAATGAGCTCATTCCTGATCAGGAGTTCAATGTACTTTGTTGAACTGAAACATGGATTAAGCCAAATGAATATATAACATTAAATGAAGCGAGTCCTCCCGGATACAGTTATATACACCAGCCTCGTCAAACTGGCAGAGGAGGAGGCGATGCGGTTATTTATAATGATTATCTAGGTGTAACACAAAAACCTGGTTATAAATTTAATACATTTGAAGTTCTTCATACTCATATAATGTATGTAGCCTTGAAAAATAAGTCTCATCTCATTATCTCTAGCCGCTTTATCCTGTTCTACAGGGTCGCAGGCAAGCTGGAGCCTATCCGCGTATCCGCGTATTCTCAATGTTTACACAGCACCGGACCAGACACAATCTGGATTGAATACGTGGACCCTGGTGGATTCCCGTTTCCCGGCGTTTCCAGGCATTTTAATGTAAACGGACAGTGCATCCGTGAAGAAAACGAGACAGATACAGTCTAATGTAAACTTGGCCTAATACTAACATTCAGATTAAACGTAGACAATATAGTCATACTTCCACAGTCTGAAGTTATCTCAGATCATTATCTCATCTCATTCAAACTATGTCTGAGTAATAATATATGCACCTCACCACGCTACTGTATTAAACGTACATTCACGTCAACTACTGCACAGAGCTTTATAAATGATCTCCCAGAGTTATCAACTTTGACTAGGTCACTGTCAGCCCCTGCAGAACTTGATCAGGCAACTGAATGCTTAGAGTCAACATTCCGCCATAGCTTAGATAATGTAGCTCCTCTAAAATGGAAAATGGTCAGAGACAAAAAATTAGCACCCTGGTATAATGATGACACTCGCACATTAAAACAGACCACTCAAAAATTGGAATGTAAATGGCGTCAAACAAAATTGGTAGTGTTCAAATTAGTGTGGAAGGAGAGCTTCCTGAAGTATAGAAAATCTCTTAGTGCTGCGAGATCAACATATCTCTCCTCCCTAATGGAAGATAACAAAAATAATCCTAGATTCCTATTTAATACTGTAGCAAAATTAACCAGGAATAAGTCCACTATAGACACATGCACACCTGCAGTATGTAGTAGCAATGACTTCATGAATTTTTTTAATGACAAAATTGAGAATATCCAACAAAAAATTCAAACTACTAATTTAAGGTCAGACGATGAAAGTGACCTTGTAGTTAACTATATAACTGTATCAGATCATCAGTTAGAATGTTTTACTCCCCTTGAAGAAACTGAATTACTTTCATTAATCTCTACATCAAAAGCCTCAACTTGCATACTAGATCCCTTACCTACACTTCTATTCAAACAGATAATACATGAAGTAATTGAACTGCTTCTAAAAATAATAAATTCTTCTTTTACGATTGGCTATGTACCCAAATCCTTTAAACTAGCAGTTATCAAGCCCCTGATTAAAAAATCTGACCTTGATCCCTGTCAGCTGTCCAATTATCAGCCAATATCAAACCTCCCCTGTTAGGGTTTTGAACCTGGTTCACTGGTATGATAATCCAGCAAACCCCCACTAGGCCACCAGGGGGATGACTCAAGTGCAGAGGCGTGAGGCAGAAGTAGAAAAGTATCAAAAAGTTTATTTACAATATTTACAGTCCAAAAAAAAATAATCCAAAATGCTCAGAAGATGAAGGGAAAAAATAAAAAATATCCAAAAGTCCAAAGTAAATACAAAAGCCAAAAAAACAGAAAAGAAAAGGCAAAAATACCAACGCTCAGAAGATCCAAAAAACAGTAAATACTAAGTCCAAAAGTCCAAAAAGCAAAGCAAAGTGCAAAACCAAAAAGACAAAGGCAAGGAACACGGTACAGAGGTAACTGGAGCTAAACATAACAGCACAAAGACTCTGTGACAAGAGGACTGAACTCAGGGGGTATAAATACACAAAATAAATTGGAAACAGGTGACACTAATGAAGACTAGGTGGGGCACAAGACACATGGAAAACAACAAACATAAGACACAGAAACAGTGGCGGCCTCTAGTGGCCAAAACAAACATGACAAGAAAAGGAAATAACAGCGGCCTCTAGAGGCCAAACCAGTCCCAGTCCTAACAGGACCCCCCCCCCCCCCCAGGAGCATCTCCTGACGTTCCCAGGGTGATCCGGGTGATAGCTTTCTTTCATCTCAGAAATATTGCAAAGATAAGAAATTTAATGTCATTGCATGATGCAGAAAAACTAGTCCATGCTTTCGTTACCTCCAGGTTGGATTATTGTAATGCCTTACTGTCTGGATGTTCCAATAAGTGCATAAACAAGCTCCAGTTAGTTCAAAATGCAGCAGCAAGAGTCCTTACTAGAACTAGAAAATATGACCACATCACGCCTGTCTTATCCACACTGCATTGGCTCCCAATCAAATTTCGTATTAATTATAAAATACTACTATTGACCTTTAAAGCACTAAATGGTCTCGCACCACAGTACCTGAGTGAACTTCTGCTCCTCTATGACCCGCCACGCCTACTTAGATCAAAAGGTGCAGGCTATCTGCTGGTACCTCATATAGTGAAGGCTACATTAGGGGGCAGAGCCTTTTCTTACAAAGCCCCACTGTTATGGAACAGCCTTCCAAGTAATGTTCGGGAATCAGACACAGTCTCAGCATTTAAGTCTAGGCTGAAAACATATCTGTTTAGTCAAGCCTTTTGTTAATGGTGTTTATGAGGTAAAGGAGTAGATCTGGAGGGTCCTCAGACATAGAGTGTTTTGGTAAACTGGGATGTATGGATGCTGTCAGTCCCCACTCGCTTGCTCACTCGAGTTTGTTGACGGTGCAGTGGCTGGCTGCTTTATGTCCTGGGGCTCCCTCATGCCTGTGTTACCTTCTGGCTCTCTCCTTTTAGTTATGCTGTCATAGTTAGTTGCCGGAGTCCCTGCTTGTACTCGGTGCAATATGTATACTGTTCCTACTTATTCAGGTGACATTGGGCATACCTAACCACCTGTGTTTTCTTTCTCTCCCCCCCACTCCAAATCTGTCCCTCTGAGTTACATGGAGTCAACAGGAAATCTTTTGGTGGAGACGGTGGGGACCTCGACTGGCTATCGTAGCCTGCAGGGAAACGGCCGTCAGACATTCTGTCGCATGTCCCAGACCCAGTGAAATGTAACTGAATTGTCTTGGCCAGGCCTAAGGGTCCCATCTGCATCTCATCATTGCTGAGGAGTGTGCTCCCATCACCCAATCAAGCATCCAGCCAGAGCAGGTCATGATATATTTTTTTACCATATTAACATGCCATTGTGTGTCATGCCTGATGTAAAGACTCTCATCTCTGCGAGCCTACCACACAGATTTAATACTTGTCATTTTTAGGGCATACCTAACAACATGTTTTCTTTCTCTCTCTTCCCCCCCCCCCCCCATCTGTCCCTCTGGGTTACATGTTGATCCTGGGGTTGGGATGCTGGCCTCTTCTGCCCCTCGGGCCTGCTTGGTCCGTCCTGGTGCCCTGTGTCTGGTCGGAGTTTTGTCGCCCCGCTCCTGTGAAGGACGGCCCCATGAGGACAGTTGAGGGTTATACCTGTTAAAACTGTTAATATTATAGTCAGGCTGTCTGTTGTTGCCCAAATGAGGATGGGTTCCCTTTTGAGTCTGGTTCCTCTCGAGGTTTCTTCCTCATGTCGTCTGAGGGAGTTTTTCCTTGCCACCGTCGCCACAGGCTTGCTCATTGGGGATAGATTAGGGATAAAATTAGCTCATGTTTTAAGTCATTCAAATTCTGTAAAGCTGCTTTGCGACAATGTTTATTGTTAAAAGCGCTGTACAAATAAACTTGATTTGATTTGATCCGGATGGGCTGAATGGAAGTCCCGACACAGTTCTTTATCTAAGACGTCCCGAACGGGAACCGAGCAGTGCTCCTCAGGACCATAGCCCTCCCAGTCCACTAGGTATTGAAGCCCGCCGCGGACCCAGCGGGAGTCAAGCAGGCGATGCACGGTGAACACAGTCTGACCCTGGAAGATGCGGGGGGGTGGGGGGTTCCTAGGGGCAGGGGCATACGTGGATGTCAGTACGGGCCGCAACAGGGAAACATGGAATGTAGGGTTGATCCTCAGAGTCCGGGGCAACTGGAGCCGGTAGGCGACAGGGTTCACCCTGCGCACCACCTTGAAGGGGCCAATGTAGCGAGGAGCAAGCTTACGGTTCTCCACCCGCAGCGGAAGGTCCTTAGTGGACAGCCAAACCCGCTGCCCAGGGCGGAAAGCATGGGCAGGTCTTCTATGGAGGTTGGCCTGAGTCTGGTTGGTTCTGGAGGTCTGGATGAGGGTCTTCCTGACCTTGCTCCAGGTCTTGCGACACCGTCTCACTTATTGGTTGACCGAGGGCACCCCCACATCCTCCTCCTGGTCCGGGAACAGAGGTGGCTGGAACCCGAATTGGCACTGGAATGGCGACAGCTTGGTGGCCGATGACTGCAGGGTGTTGTGGGCGTACTCTGCCCATGGCAGCCAGGTGCTCCATGATGTCAGGTTATCCATAGCCAGGCCTCACAGGGTGGTTTCCAGGTCCTGGTTGAGCCTCTCCGTCTGGCCATTGGACTGTGGGTGAAACCCAGAGGAGAGGCTGGCAGTGGCTCCGATGACCTTGCAGAACCCGTGCCACACTCGGGAGGAGAACTGGGGCCCTCGGTCTGAGACGATGTCCTGTGGGAGACCAAAGACTCGGAAGACATGATTAAAAATAAGTTTGGCTGTTTCAAGAGCAGAAGGGAGTTTGCACTGTGGTATGAAGTGGCAGGCCTTCGAGAATCTGTCGACTATAACCAAAATGACAGTGTTACCTTGAGACTCAGGGAGACCCGTGATGAAGTCGACTGCCATGTGGGACCAAGGACACCAGGGAATGGTCAGAGGATGCAGGAGACCCTGTGGACGCTGTCGCGGGTTCTTGGTTCTGGTGCAGACCTCACAGGACAGGACAAATGACCTTACTTCCTTCTCCATGTTAGGCCACCAGAAGCATCTTTTCAGGAAGTCCAGGGTCCTCCGAGCTCCCGGGTGGGTGGTGAGAGGGGATGAGTGACCCCACTGGAGAACCTTGGCCTGGGCTTGATGTGGGATGTACAAGAGGCCCGGTGGCCCCGTCCCAGGACCGGAGTCCTGGCGTTGGGCTCCTCGGACGGCCTCCTCAATACCCCAGCGGACAGGGGCCACAATCCGGGACACAGGGATAATAGGCCCGACTTCACTCTCCCTGTTAGTGGCAGAGAACAGCCTGGACAGTGCATCAGGTTTGGTGTTCTTGGAGCCAGGGCGGTACGAGAGGGTGAAGTCAAACCGACTGAAAAACAGGGCCCACCTAGCCTGTCGTGGGTTCAGTCTCTTGGCTTGCTGGAGGTACTCCAGGTTCTTGTGGTCAGTCCAAACCAGGAATGGATGTTGCGCTCCCTCCAGCCAGTGCCTCCACTCCTCAAGGGCCAGTTTGACCGCTAGCAGTTCTTGATCCCCCACATAGTACTGGGACTCCGCAGGACTCAGGCGGTGGGAGAAGTAAGCGCAGGGGTGCAGCTTTCCTTCCGAACGTTGAGAGAGCACCACGCCAACACCACTGTCCGAGGCGTCCACCTCCACGATGAATGGTTGGGAGGTGTCCGGGAGGACCAGAATGGGTGCCGTGCAGAAGTGGTGCTTGAGGTCTTTGAACGCCTTTTCCACCTGAGGAGACCAGACATAAGATCCACCTGTCCCTTTGGTGAGGTCCGACATGGGTGCTGCTACAGAACTAAAGTTCCTTATAAACTTGCGGTAGAAGTTAGCAAATCCTAAGAACCGCTGAACCTCTTTGACGGACTTGGGAGTGGGCCAGTCCCGGACGGCCAGGATCTTGGCTGGGTCCATTTGGAGTTGGCCTGTCCGTACAATAAAACCCAGAATGGAGACCTCGGGAACATGAAATTCGCATTTCTGGGCCTTGGCGAACAGATTGTTCTGTAGCAGCCTCTGGAGAACCTGGCGGACATGGTGGCAGTGCTCCTGCACGGTCTTGGAAAAGATAAGGATGTCGTCGAGGTAGACATAAACGTACAGGTTAATCATGTCCCTCAAGACGTCGTTGATTAGGGCCTGAAAAACAGCTGGTGCATTGGTGAGTCCGAAGGGCATCACCTGGTATTCGTAGTGCCCAGACGGGGTGTTAAAGGCAGTCTTCCACTTGTCTCCCTGTCGGATACGGATGAGGTAGGTGGTATGCATTCTGTAGGTCCAACTTGGTGAAGACGGTGGCGCCTTGGAGCAGGTCGAATGCTGTGGACATCAGCGGAAGGGGATATCGGTTGCGCACAGTGATCTTGTTCAGGCCCCTGTAGTCAATACATGGTCGGAGCCCCCCATCCTTCTTGCCGACAAAGAAGAAGCCGGCACCAGCAGGTGAGGTGGAGGGTCGAATGAACCCAGAGACCAGGGCGTCTTTGAGGTATTCCTCCATGGCCTTGCGTTCTGGCTGAGAGAGGGAAAACAGTCTGCCACGAGGAGGGGTAGTCCCAGGGAGCAAGTCGATGGCACAGTCGTAGGCCCGGTGCAGAGGAAGAACGGTGGCCCTGCTCTTGCTGAATACCTCCTTCAAATCCCAGTACTCTGTGGGAACTTGAGTTAGCTCGGTGAGATCAGGGGGCTCAGCAGGACACACAGGAGAGCTAGAGAGCAGACAAGAGGCATGGCACACAGGGCCCCATTCCACAACCTGGCTAGTGACCCAGTCTATACGACGGTTGTGGCGGGTAAGCCAAGGGAGGCCTAGAATAACTGGGAGCTCAGGTGAAGGAATCAGGTGCAGGGATATTTCTTCCTTGTGACCTTGAGACTGGAGGAAGACTGGAGAAGTAACTTGGGTGACTCTTCCATCACCTAACGCTTGGCCATCGAGGGCAGACACAGACAGTGGAACTTCAAGGGGCGCAGTCGGGACATTGATGCTTTGGGCAAAGTGGATATCCATAAAGTTTCCAGCCGCCCCGGAGTCTAACAAGGCTTGACAAGAGTGGACAGACTCACCTCAGGAGATGGAGACCGGGATGTAGACTCCTTGGCCAGGGAGTTCAGGAGAGAGGGTAGGCCCCGTCACAACCCTCCCTCGGCTGGACGGGGTGGTCCTTTTCCCAAGAGTTCGGGACATGATGCTCGGAAGTGACCAGGCTTGCCACAGTAGATGCAGCACTTGTCCCTCCTTCTGCACTCCCTCTCAAATGCAGAGAGGCGAGTACGACCCACTTGCATGGGTTCTGGACAGTCACTGGAGGAGGTAGACGGGCTCCAGGTAGAGGCAGGGAGGCTGGGGAGGCTCAGGACTTGGCAGCGTTCTCTCATCCTGTTGTCCAGACGAGTAGAATGTGAGATCAGAGTTTCGAGGTCACTTGGGCATCCAATAGAGGCCAGGCCGTCCTTGATGGGGTCAGACAAACCATGGTGAAAGGCTGAAACCAGGGCAGCTTCATTCCATCCACTGACTGCTGAGAGCGTCCGGAACGATATGGCGTAGTCTGCGACGCTTCCTCCTTGCCGGATGGACATGAGCTTTCTGGCTGCGTCGGTACTGATGTCCGCCTGGTCGAAGACCCGAAGCATCTCTTCAGTAAACAGTTCAAAATCAGAGCACTCGGGTCCCCGTCTCTGACAGATAGCTGTTGCCCAAGCTCGTGCCTTACCAGCTAACAAGATTATCACAAAGGCGATCTTGCGGCAATCCGTAGTGTAGGTGGTAGGCTGGAGCTCAAAGGTGAGTTGGCACTGGGTAAGGAACTTGCTTGCCCTCATACCTCTGTGGTGCAGGAAGGCTGGGTTCACGAGGTGAAGGAGACAGTGTGGCAGGAGGCACTGGAGCAGGAACAGGAGCTGGATCAGGAGATGCAGGCAGAGGTGTCAGCTGTGCCAGGTTTTTCCCAATTTGCTGAAGCAGTACCTCGTGGCGAGCAAGGGCCTCATGTTGGCTTGTGAGCGTTCGTCCATGAGGGTCCATGGTCGCTCCGAAGCATGTCGGAGCTGCCATAATTCCCTGAAGGTTGGCCGGGTAGACAGTTGAAGCAGCCTCTGCTGAGTCGGTCATGACGGAGTCTTTCTGTTAGGGTTTTGCTGGGATTCGAACCTGGTTTGCTGGTGTGATAATCCAGCAAACCCCCACTAGGCCGCCAGGGGGATGACTCAAGTGCAGAGGCATGAGGCGGAAGTAGAAAAATATCAAAAAGTTTATTTACAATATTTACAGTCCAAAAAAATAATCCAAAACACTCAGAAGATGAAGGGAAAAAAAATAAAAAATATCCAAAAGTCCAAAGTAAATACAAAAGCCAAAAAACCAGAAAAGAAAAGGCAAAAATACCAACGCTCAGGAGATCCAAAAAACAGTAAATACTAAGTCCAAAAGTCCAAAAAGCAAAGCAAAGTGCAAAACCAAAAAGACAAAGGCAAGGAACATGGTACAGAGGTAACTGGAGCTAAACATAACAGCACAAAGACTCCGTGACAAGAGGACTGAACTCAGGGGGTATAAATACACAAAATAAATTGGAAACAGGTGACACTAATGAAGACTAGGCGGGGCACAAGACACATGGAAAACAACAAACATAAGACACAGAAACAGTGGCGGCCTCTAGAGGCCAAAACAAACATGACAAGAAAAGGAAATACCAGCGGCCTCTAGAGGCCAAACCAGTCCCAGTCCTAACATCCACTTTATCTCCAAGATCCTTGAAAAAGCTGTGGCACAACAGTTATGCTCATATTTACATAGGAATAACATCCATGAAATGTATCCGTCAGGATTTAGACCTCATCATAGCACAGAGACAGCACTGGTTAAAGGAGTAAATGACCTACTGTTGGCGTCTGATCAGGGCTGTATCTCGCTACTTGTGTTGCTTGACCTTAGTGCAGCATTTGATACCATTGATCATTCCATTCTTCTGGATAGACTAGAAAATGTTGTGGGAGTTAAGGGAACGGCCCTCTCCTGGCTCAGGTCTTATTTAACTGATCGTTATCAGTATGTTGATATAAATGGTGATATTTCTAGATGTACTGAGGTAAAGTTTGGTGTTCCACAAGGTTCTGTCTTGGGTCCACTGCTTTTTTCTCTATATATGTTACCTCTGGGTGATATTATTTGTAAACATTGTATTAGTTTCCACTGTTATGCTGATGACACACAGTTGTATGTCTCTGCAAAACCTGATGAGAGACACCAGCTTTATAGAATTGAGGAATGTGTTAAGGACATTAGACACTGGATGCTTATTAATTTTCTTCTGCTTAACTCTGACAAGACTGAAGTACTTGTACTAGGACCACATACAGCTAGAAGTAAGTTTTCTGATTACACAGTGACTCTGGATGGCCTTTCTGTTTCTTCACATGCAGCAGTAAAAGACCTCAGAGTAATTATTGACCCCAGTCTTTCATTCAAAACTCACATTGATAACATCACCTGGATAGCTTTCTTTCATATCAGAAATATTGCAAAGATAAGAAATTTAATGTCATTACATGACGTGGAAAAATTAGTCCATGCTTTCGTTACCTCCAGGTTGGATTATTGTAATGCCTTACTGTCTGGATGTTCCAATAAGTGCATAAACAAGCTCCAGTTCATTCAAAATGCAGCAGCAAGAGTCCTTACTAGAACTAGAAAATATGACCACATCACGCCTGTCTTATCCACACTGCATTGGCTCCCAATCAAATTTTGTATTGATTATAAAATACTACTATTGACCTTTAAAGCACTAAATGGTCTTGCACCACAGTACTTGAGTGAACTTCTGCTCCTCTGTGACCCGCCACGCCTACTTACGGTAGATCAAAAGGTGCAGGCTATCTGCTGGTACCTCGTATAGTGAAGGCTACATCAGGGGGCACAGCCTTTTCTTACAAAGCTCCACAGGTATGGAACAGCCTTCCAAGTAATGTTCGGGAATCAGACACAGTCTCAGCATTTAAGTCTAGGCTGAAAACATATCTGTTTAGTCAAGCCTTTTGTTAATGGTGTTTATGAGGTTCCTCAGACATAGAGTGTTTTGGTAAACTGGGATGTATGGATGCTGTCAGTCCCCACTCGCTTGCTCACTCAAGTTTGTTGATGGTGTAGTGGCTGGCTGCTTTATGTCCCGGGGCTCCCTCATGCCTGTGTTACCTTCTGGCTCTCCCCTTTTAGTTATACTGTCATAGTTAGTTGCCAGAGTCCCTGCTTGTACTCAGTGCAATATGTATCCTGTTCCTACTTATTCAGGTGACATTGGGCATACCTAACAACCTGCGTTTTCTGCCCCCCCCAAATCTGTCCCTCTGAGTTACATGGAGTCAACAGGAAATCTTTTGGTGGAGAGGGTGGAGACCTCGACTGGCTATCGTAGCCTGCAGGGAATCGGCTGTCAGACATTCTGTCGCATGTCCCAGACCCGGTGAAATGTAACTGAATTGTCTTGGCCAGCCCTAAGGGTCCCATCTGCATCTCATCATTGCTAAGGAGTGTGCTCCCATCACCCAATCAAGCATCCAGCCAGAGCAGGTCATGATATTTTTTAACCATATTAACTTGCCATTGTTGTGTATTATGCCTGATGTCAAAACTCTTGTCTCTGCAAACCTACCACACAGATTTAATACTTGTGTCATTTTTAGGGCATACCTAACAACCTGTGTTTTCTCCCCCCCATCTGTCCCTCTGAGTTACATGTTGGTCCTGGGATTGAGATGCTGACCTCTTCTGCCCCTCGGACCTGCTTGATCCATCCTGGTGCCCTGTCTCTGGTCAGAGTTTTATCGCATCGCTCCTGTGAAGGACGGCCCCATGAGGACAGTTGAGGGTTATACCTGGCGGGTGCTCTGGACTCTTACAGTAATACTTTTATGGCTGAGGACTACATTTGACTTGCTAACTTTAGGACTGCAGTTGTCATGAACAGTTTTGCACTCAAGTTTCCATCAATGAAGAGTTATAACATCAACGAAACTGTCTTCATGTTAAAACTGTTAATGTTATAGTCATGCTGTCTGTTGTTGCCCAAATGAGGATGGGTTCCCTTTTGAGTCTGGTTCCTCTTGAGGTTTCTTCCTCATGTCGTCTGAGGGAGTTTTTCCTTGCCACTGTCGCCACAGGCTTGCTCATTGGGGATAGATTAGGGACAAAATTAGCTCATGTTTTAAGTCGTTCAAATTCTGCAAAGCTGCTTTGCGACAATGTTTATTGTTAAAAGCGCAATACAAATAAACTTGACTTGACTTGACTTGACATAGGGATAAACATGCTCCTGTCCCAACTTTTCTGAAATGTGTTGCTGAAATCAAATTCAAAATGAACATATATCTTTCAAAAAACAATAAAATTTCTCAGTTTCAACATTTGATATGTTGTCTTTGTATTATTTTCAATAAAATATAGGGTTTCCATGATTTGCAGATTATCACATTCTGTTTTTATTTACAGTTTACATAGTGTCCCAACTTTTTTGGAGTTGGGGTTGTACCGTACATCCTCTGCTGTGCTTTCTTGGCGAGCTTGAAGCTGATCTTCATGTCCCACTTGAGGTCCTGTGTGATGGTAGTGCCCAGGAAGTGGAAATAGTCCATAGAGGTCACTAGGAAGTCAAACAGGGTGATGGGGCGGGTGTGGCAGAGCTCCTCCTGAAGCTACAGTCATCTCCATTGTCTTTAGAGCATTGAGGTCCGAGTTGCTCTGCCTGGTCACCAGATGGTCAATCTCCCAACTGTAGGCAGACTCAGTTTTAACAGAGATTAGTCCAATGAGAGTTGTCTTGTCTGTGAACTTCGGGAGCTTGACAAGCGGTGACTGGAGGCACAGCCATTGATGTATAGGGAGAAAAGTAGAGGAGAGAGGGCACAGCCTTGGGGGGATCCAGTGCTTCTGATCCAGTAGTCAGAGACATGTTTCCCCAGTTTTATGTGCTGCTTCCTGTCAGACAGGAAGTCAGTGATCCACCTACAGATGGAGTCAAGCATGATCAGCTGGGAGAGCTTGTCCTGCAGAAGAGCTGGGATGGTGTTGAAGGCAGAGCTGAAATCCATAAACAGGATCCTAGCATAGGTTCCTGGGGAGTCCAGATGCTGGAGGATGAAATAGAGAGCCATGTTGACGGCATCATCTACAGACCTGTTGGCTCTGTAGGCAAGCTGCAAGGGGTCCAGGAGCAGGTCAGTGATGTATTTGAGATGAGAATGTACAAGGTGCTTCCATGAACATGAACACCCATCAGGCCAGCAGGTCTCTGGTCTTGTGATACTTGTTTTTTTGGGGATGGGAATAATGGTGGAGACTTTGAAGCAGCCTGGCACATGGCATGTCTCCAGCAAGGTGTTAAAGATATCTGTGAACCCTGGAAACAGCTAATCAGCACAGTGCTTCAGGGTGAATGGAGAGAGAGACAGAGTTGGGACCTGCTGCTTTGCAGGGGTTTAGCTTCTTGTTAAAGGGTATCTGCAGCAAAAATAAATATATTATACATTTTGCACAAATGGGCAGCACGGTGGTGTAGTGGTTAGCGCTGTCGCCTCACAGCAAGAAGGTCTGGGTTCGAGCCCTGTGGCCAGCAAGGGCCTTTCTGTGCGGAGTTTGCATGTTCTCCCCATGTCCGTGTGGGTTTCCTCCAGGTGCTCCGGTTTCCCCCACAGTCCAAAGACATGCAGGTTAGGTTAACTGGTGACTCTAAATTGACCATAGGTGTGAATGTGAGTGTGAATGGTTGTCTGTGTCTATGTGTCAGCCCTGTGATGACCTGGCGACTTGTCCAGGGTGTACCCCGCCTTTCGCCCGTAGTCAGCTGGGATAGGCTCCAGCTTGCCTGCGACCCTGTAGAAGGATAAAGTGGCTAGAGATGATGAGATGAGATGAGAGATTTTGCACAAATGCATTTTGACTATCCTATATTGTCACACTGTGTCGTATAAAGTAGTGCTTTTAAATTATTTTGTATTCCCGCTCAGTTAAGTTCAACTTTAGGGTGCAGCCATATTGCCATTTTGGATGTGGTATCAAAAGTCAGCATGATGTCGAATCATTGATAGGTTTCCTGGATCTTGAATGGCTCACTGCTCCTGACACTGCGATGTAGCCAAATATACAAAATATTGTTGAAAAATGGCAGAGTGCAATGCTTATGGTTGCAAAAATAAGCGTGATAATAAGGACAAGCATTTTTTCTGTGTTCCACTGCTGACAACCGAGTAACATTAGCTAAACAGCTAATGATTAATGAAAGAATTGACATGGATCTCATCAGGCTATTAGATTACATTACAGGCATTTAACATTATGCTCTTATCCAGAGCGATGTATAACATATGCAGAACAGCCTTGGGAATTAGGTGCTTTGTTCAAGGGCACTTCAGCCATTCCTGCTGGTCCAGGGACTCAAACCAGCAACCTTTTGGTCTCAAAGCTGCTTCTCTAACCATTAGGCCCTGATGTCCCCTTCTTTCGAAGGGGATCTCAATTAACAGCAATGGGCGCAATGGTGCTTTTGGTGTGCCTGCTGGATTTACCAGCTGGCATTTGCAACATGCTGCACACCACCAGCAGAAATTAGTACAAATCACTGGCCAATAGAAACAAGCCATGGATGATTTAGTGATTTATCCTAACCAAAGTGCCCTGTCATAGGATTATGATGAGCCACATAGAATAAAAGTTCCCTGCCACTCTTCCAAATCAACAACTGTGTCATCTCTTCCTTAGTTTGAGTGTCATGTGTCACTTGCTATAGCCTATCCTTAATAATGCAAAAATATGGAAAGGAAAGTACAATGTTAGGTTAGAGGGTTTGGCCATCAATTACTTTCACTTGGTCAAAATCCCCTAAGAGATTCCCCAGAGAGAGAGGAGGGCCCTCCCCACTCTCCATGATGCAGACGGCTCTGGGACCACCTCCCCAGCTAATGGTGCAGCGTGATTCCCACATGACATACTACTGCAGGACCCACCCACTACTAACTGTTTTATTAATGTTTTAAACCCTGGCCAATCTGTTCCCAGGATAAGAGGTGAAGCTCAGACTAACCGCCACCTCCACACTATGCTTTTCTCCCTGGAATTGAATCGCATTAGTGGATATAATTAGGTGCTTTGCTCAAGGGCACTTCAGCCATTCCTGCTGGTCCAGGGAATTAAACCAGCAACCTTTTGGTCTCAAAGCTGCTTCTCTAACCATTAGGCCCTGATGTCCCCTTCTTTCGAAGGGGATCTCAATGAACAGTAATGGGTGCAATGGTGCTTTTGGTGTGCCGGCTGGATTTACCAGCTGGCATTTGTGACATGCTGCACACCACCAGCAGAAATTAGTACAAATCACTGGCCAATAGAAACAAGCCATGGATGATTTAGTGATTTATCCTAAACAAAGTGCCCTGTCATAGGATTACATAGAATAAAAGTTCCTTGCCACTCTTCCAAATCAACAACTGTGTCATCTCTTCCTTAGTTTGAGTGTCATGTGTCACTTGCTATAGCCTATCCTTAATAATGCAAAAATATGGAAAGGAAAGTGCAATGTTAGGTTGGAGGGTTTGGCCATCAATTACTTTCACTTGGTCAAAATCCCCTAAGGGATTCCCCAGGTCACTGTGCACACACCTGACCTTCACCAATCGTGCATTTCCCAGTGCCCCACACCAAATCAGGTTTTGATGTATGGAGGTCTGATGACAACCAGAATTCACCAAAACTTGATGTGTACCCCCTTGAATACTAACAGAGACACTGTATGTTCCTGCTCAATTGGGGAAGCCTGCGGTGCATCAGGAATACAAATCACTAGCCCCACATCCTTGTGGAAGTGCTGATTCCAGGAAGTCCCAGCCTTCCCTCCATGCCAACAGACCTGCCTGGGCTCACTCCCAGTTCTGGTAGGCATGGATGATTCCACCTGTAGAGAGAGGGGGTTAACGGCAGCACAGGCATGGAAGGAAAAGGGAGAGGAGAAACACAAGAACAGGCACAAGTGCAGGGAATGGGTTTCGGGGGAATTGACCCCCATTTCCATGAACCTGGGGTAGGGTAGGGGCAATGAGAGGGAGAAAGTGAAAGTGAGCAAAAGAGAGGAAGAGAAGCTGCAGGAGCACCTGTTCCTGGAACCGTCGTCAGGTTATCCTCTGCCAGCCGGACCACCTCCTCCATCGATGCCGTGTGGTGACACTGGGTCCACATCGAGGTCTTGCTTGACATTTGGGCGATGAACTGCTACAGTGTCATGTGGTCGATGATGTTCTCCATGTTATACTCACCTGCCCATAACTACTGTTGGCAGGCATCTTGGAGCTGCTACATGAATGCAAATGGGTGTCCAACTTCGCTGTAAGCCAGTACACAGAACCACTGGTGATGCTGTTTCTGGCTGTGGCTAATGTGTTGCAGTATAGCCCGCTTCAGGTCCAGGTACTCCAGCATGCTGGTGGACGGGAGCTGCTGAGCTGTGAACTGTGCTTCCCCCAACAGGAGCAGCAATAAGTGTGCTGCCTACTGCGAGGTTGGCCACAAGCTCACCTCTGTGACACACTCGAACAGCTCAAGGAAGGCCTCTATGTCATCCTGCAGCCTCTTCTTGACCAGCCGCACAGGAACGTTGGGCGCAGGAGCAACCACTGGAGTACCCGCTGACTGGACCAAGCTCTGCATCACCTGCCAGTCCTTCGCCTGGGCCTTGCACAAGGCCTAGAAGTGCTGCACCTGCTTGTTGGACAGTGCAAACAACTCTCAGCATTGGAGGTTCACGGTGAGGGTCTGGAGGAGCTCCCTGACTGGTGCGGACTCCATGGCGGCATTTGTTCCTCAAGTCCTGGGTTTCAGCACCAGTGTAACAACTTTAGGAGAGTGGGCAATGAGGAACTGAAGACAGGCAGTTCCAGGTGCACTTTTTATTTTCTGAACACTTTTCAGTGATTTTATCGTTCACACACAGACATGCATGTGGGGGAGATACAGCTCTTTCTCTTGGTACTGGCTATGTGAAAGATACACAAAGACACACATTAATAGACAGCCAGTAATTAGACACAAATTCAAGATTCAATATTCAAGATTGCTTTACTGTCATTGTGTAAGATACACAATGAAATTCAGTGCACTGTCTTACAAAATGGTCCTCAGATTTCCAAAGATTCAAGATTTACATAAAAGATGCAAGATTTACAAACATGAAATATGTACAGACATAAGGGCTTACAAATTTACAAGGATATTTACAAAATTTACAAACATGAAAGATATACTAATGTACAGACATTCACATAACATACACTGAGCATTTGTGAAGGATATTGCACTGGTAATAGATATTGCACAATATTCAGATAGAAGAATATTGCACAATAATAGATATAGTGGTCATTGATATTGCACAATAAAAGGATATTGCACTTGGTAATAGATAAATAAGTATAAATATTACACAAAATGTAGGTAGATTGACATGTTATTAATTGCAGTGTGTGTGTGTTTGTGTGTGTGTGAGAGAGAGAGAGAGAGAGAGAGAGAGACTAAAGAGCAGCGTTCAGTGTGGTCATAGATTTGGGATAGAAATTTTTTTTGAATTTTGTGGTGCATGCTTTGATTGATATGTAAAGTTTGCTTGAGGGCAGACATTTGAACAGCTGATGCAGTGGCATGCACAGACATTTTGGGAGGCAAGTGCTCTGGGGGGAAAAAAGGGCACTTTTTTGTGCATGTGGAACACCTTATTATAAAAGTCTGAGATTTAACCCTCCTCTTGTGTTCGGGTCGCCACTGACCTGTTTTAGTTTTTAAAGGTGTAAAACAACCACTTAATGTTAATTTATTACATCAAGGCTTTTTGACTTTGCCAGGAATCTCTAGTTGAACAAAATAGAAAAATAAATTTTTGTTTTCCTAAATCTGAAAATGGTCTAGCAAAAAATATAATACTTATGTGCAGTTGTTTCTGTATGTGACGGGCTACTTCATGACAAAATAATTACAGCTTGGGCTTAGAGGGCAAACAATACATTTTCACTCGATTCATGTTACCTGGCTGGTGGGGCAGGGGAAGAGCTGACTGACTGCCCGATGTGTTGTCTGCGCTACGACAAGGCCGTGGCTTCCAGGACGCTATGCTGCTGCAACCTCACATTGAATGCACTGCACGCTTGTTCACGTGACAGAGCAAGAGAGACAGAGGTCCGGTGTGTGTGCGGAGGGGGCACACATTGGGACATTATTTTCACACATGCTTTTAATGCCGCGGCTTTTCTAAAAGATCATGTCGACATTGGCCTCAGTAAACTGTAAAAAAAAAAAATTCAAAAGGGCACTTTTTTGGACAGAGGGCAGAGGGGCAGGTGCTTGAGCACCACCTCGTGTCTATCTGTGCACGCCACTGAGCTGATGGGTGGGGTGGGATGAGTCCTTTAGGATGCACTGTGTTTTCTGCAGGCAGTGGGATGTGTATATGTCCTCAAGAGTAGGCAGCTGCTTTTTGTGCAGTTTTTATGACTCTTCACAGTGCCTTCTTATCTGCTGCAGAGCTGCTACCATACCATATCAGGATGCCGTTTGTGAGGACACCCTCAATGGTACAGCAGCAGAAGGACATCAGCAGCTTGATGACAGAATGATTTTCCTGAGAGTTATTAGAAAATACAGTCTTTGTTGTGTTTTCTTAATGAGGCACTGTCTTCTGTATGTCCATGCAAGGTCCACTGATAAGTGTGTACCCAGCAATCCGAAACTAGAGACTCTCTCCACTTCCTCTCCATTTATGTTCAGTGGCAGATGAACATCCTGATGTTTTCTGAAATCAAATATCAGCTCCTTGGTCTTTTTGGTACCTTGTCACATGTTACCTGCTGGTTCAACTTGACTCCTTGCTGTTTACAGCCAATGCACAACCACACCCTTGCTGCCACACACAGTGATCCAAAATATTCTTCTTCCTGGTCAGGTATTTAATAAACTGTATTTGGGAAGTTTATGGCTGAGGTTACCTTTGTTAAAGTCACCGAGGACAATAACTAGGGAGTCCAGGTTAGTCTGCTCCACATCCACTATCTGGTCAGCCAGCATGCACTGTGTGTTCTGCACGTTGGCCTGCAGTGGAATGTAAACACTCACCAGAATGAATGAAGCAAACTCACAAGGGGAGTAGAAGAGTTTACAATTCATGAAAAATTATTCCAGGTCAGGGCAACAGTGCTGCAGGATCATGTGGCACACATGTGGCACCAGCCACAATTTGTATCAAAACAGAAACTGTTACCCTTTGTTTTACTGGAGAGATCTGTGTCATGGTCCTCTCTGAAAAGTTAGAAGTCAGCCAGCTGCAGTGCAGAATCTGGTATGGATCCACATTGTCATGTCTCTGTGAAGCATAAAATAGAAGATGAAAAAAAAATCTCTGTTTCTTGCCACCAGCAACTGGAGTTCATCCAGTTTATTGCACAATGAGTGCAAGTTGGAGAGAAATATTGCTGGTAGCAGAGCGCAAAGTCTGTGGAGACATGAGTGCACCAGCATGTTTCCCGCTCCTCTGGCATTTCACTGAATGAGCAAAGGTGAGAGCATTTTTGACCAGAATCTCCAATAATTCCACAGATGACACCAGAAAAGTGGGAAATAAATCCACTGGGGTTGTTCGTCTGATGTTCATGAGCTCTTCTCTAGTGAAACAGCTCTGAGTATCACAGCAGAGAACTGAGTTTGCAAACAAAATAAGACAAAACAATGTGCACCAACACACTAAGGCAGCCATCTGGGCACCATCTTAGTGTTCTTCTTCTGATGCGGAGTAAATGAGAATATTATTGATGTACATTATGATGAAATGGTTCAAGAATTCTCAAAGAACTTCATTCAGAAATACAGTACTTGGCAAACTGAAGGGCATTTCCAAATTGATAAAATATCACCAAATATTCATAGTGACCTGAGGTGGTAATGAAAGCTGCTTTTCCATTCATCCCACTGTCTGACACAATTAAGATTATAGGCATTGTGTAAGTCCAACTTTGTGAAGACTCCCCCCTCATGCACCTGTTTTAAAGCAGGTGGGACTAAAGTCAAGTCAAGTTGATTTTTATAGTGCTTTTAACAATAGACATTGTCACAAAGCAGCTTTACAGAAAATTTAAGGCTTTAAACATGAGCTAATTTTATCCCTAATCTATCCCCAATGAGCAAGCCTGTGGCGATGGTGGCAAGGAAAAACTCCCTCAAAAGACATGAGGAAGAAACCTTAAGAGGAACCAGACTCAAAAGGGAATGCATCCTCATTTGGGTGATAACATACAAGGTGATTATAAATAACTTGCTTCTATAACTACAACCCCGATTCCAAAAAAGTTGGGACAAAGTACAAATTGTAAATAAAAACAGAATGCAATAATTTACAAATCTCAAAAACTGATATTGTATTCACAATAGAACATAGACAACATATCAAATGTCAAAAGTGAGATATTTTGAAATTTCATGCCAAATATTGGCTCATTTGAAATTTCATGACAGCAACACATCTCAAAAAAGTTGGGACAGGGGCAATAAGAGGCTGGAAAAGTTAAAGGTACAAAAAAGGAACAGCTGGAGGACTAAATTGCAACTCATTAGGTCAATTGGCAATAGGTCATTAACATGACTGGGTATAAAAAGAGCATCTTGGAGTGGCAGAAGTTCTCAGAAGTAAAGATGGGAAGAGGATCACCGATCCCCCTAATTCTGCGCCGACAAATAGTGGAGCAATATCAGAAAGGAGTTCGACAGTGTAAAATTGCAAAGAGTTTGAACATATCACCATCTACAGTGCATAATATCATCAAAAGATTCAGAGAATCTGGAAGAATCTCTGTGCATAAGGGTCAAGGCCGGAAAACCATACTGGATGCCCGTGATCTTCGGGCCCTTAAACGGCACTGCATCACATACAGGCATGCTTCTGTATTGGAAATCACAAAATGGGCTCAGGAATATTTCCATAGAACATTATCTGTGAACGCAATTCACCGTGCCATCCGTTGTTGCCAGCTAAAACTCTATAGTACAAAGAAGAAGCCGTATCTAAACATGATCCAGAAGTGCAGACGTCTTCTCTGGGCCAAGGCTCATTTAAAATGGACTGTGGCAAAGTGGAAAACTGTTCTGTGGTCAGACGAATCAAAATTTGAAGTTCTTTATGGAAATCAGGGATGCCATGTCATTCGGACTAAAGAGGAGAAGGACGACCCAAGTTGTTATCAGCACTCAGTTCAGAAGCCTGCATCTCTGATGGTATGGGGTTGCATTAGTGTGTGTGGCATGGGCAGGTTACACACTGGAAAGACACCATCAATGCTGAAAGGTATATCCATGTTCTAGAGCAACATATGCTCCCATCCAGACGACGTCTCTTTCAGGGAAGACCTTGCATTTTCCAACATGACAATGCCAAACCACATACTGCATCAATTACAGCATCATGGCTACGTAGAAGAAGGGTCTGGGTACTGAACTGGCCAGTCTGCAGTCCAGATCTTTCACCCATAGAAAACATTTGGCGCATCATAAAACGGAAGATATGACAAAAAAGACCTAAGACAGTTGAGCAACTAGAATCCTACATTAGACAAGAATGGGTTAACATTCCTATCCCTAAACTTGAGCAACTTGTCTCCTCAGTCCCCAGACATTTACAGACTGTTGTAAAGAGAAAAGGGGATGTCTCACAGTGGTAAACATGGCCTTGTCCCAACTTTTTTGAGATGTGTTGTTGCCATGAAATTTAAAATCACCTAATTTTTCTCTTTAAATGATACATTTTCTCAGTTTAAACATTTGATATGTCATCTATACTCTATTCTGAATAAAATATGGAATTTTGAAACTTCCACATCATTGCATTCCATTTTTATTTACAATTTGTACTTTGTCCCAACTTTTTTGAAATCGGGGTTGTATATAGTCACAAAGTATAACTGTATAACCAGGAAATTCATTATAGTTTTAACATGAAATCTGTTTTGTTAGAGTTATAAACTGTTCACTGATGGAAACTTGAGTGCAAAACTGTTCATGACAACTGCAGTCCTAAAGTTAGCAAGTTAACTGTAATCCTCAGCCATAAAAGCGTCACTGTAAGCATCCAGAGCCATCTTCCAAATGTGACTTTTGACTGTCCATATGGGATCGTCCTCCCCAGGAGTAACGTGATGAAACTCCAGCCAGATGTAGGGCATGAGGATGGATCAGGCAGGTCCAAAGAGCAGAAGAGGTCAGCATCTTGGTCTCAGGATCGACATGTAACTCAGAGAGACAGACAAAGTGTGGGGGGGAAAGAAAACATGTCACCTAATGAGTAAGAACAGTATACATTTTGCACTGAGTGCAAGCAGGGACTCCAGCAAGGCTAACTATGACAGCATAACAAAAAAGTGAGAGCCAGAAGGTAACACATGTATGAGGGCGCCCTGGAAAATAAAGCAGCCAGTCACTACACTGTCAACAAACCTGAGTGAGTGGGGAGCTGACAGCATCCATACATCCCAGTTTACCAAAACAATCTATGCCTGAGGGCCCTCCAGATCTACTCCTTTACCTAATAGAACTATTAAGAAAAGGCTTGACTAAACAGATATGTTTGCAGCCTAGACTTAAACACTGAGACTGTGTCTGAGTCCCAAGCACTACTTGGAAGGCTTTTCCATAGGACCTTGTAAGAAAAGGCTCTGCTCCCTGATGTAGCCTTCACTATATGAGGTACCAGCAGATATCCTGCACCTTTTGATTTATGTAGTTGTGGTGGGTCATAAAGGACCAGAAGTTCACTCAGGTACTGTGGTACAAGACCATTCAGTGCTTTAAAGTTCAATAGTAGTATTTTATAGTCAATACAAAATTTGATTGGGTGCCAATGCAGTGTGGATAAGACAGGGGTGATGCAGTCATAGCTTCTAGCTCTAGTAAGGACTCTTGCTGCTGCATTTTGAACTAACTGGATCTTCTTTATGCACTTACTGGACCATCCAGACAGTAAGACATTACAATAATCCAACCGAGAGGTAACACAACCATGAACTAGTTTTTCTGTCATGTAGTGACATTATATTTCTTATCTTAGAAATATATCTGAGATGAAAGAAAGCTATCCAGGTAATGTTATCGATATGAGTTTCAAATGAAAGATTGGAGTCAACGATCACACTGAGGTCTTTTACTGCTGGACGTGAAGAAACAGAAAGGCCATCCAGAGCTGCTTTGCAATCAGAAAACCAACTTCTAGCTGTATGTGGTCCTAGTAAAAGTACTTCTGTCTTGTCAGAATTAGGCAGAAGGAAGTTAATAAGCATCCAGTTTTTGCCCCGCCTACTCAAGCGAGTAGGATGCTTCTTTGCTTTGCTCCTGCTTTGGTCCTGCTTGATCTTTATTTTTTTTAACTTTTTCACTTAATTTCCACTATTTCTTCATTTTATTTTTCACCTTTACAAGCTTTTAAAACAAAATGCCAGGGGGCAAAAAATCCAGGAGATCCTGCAGAAAATGCACAGAACTAGAACAGAGGATTTCTATCCTGGAATCAAAGATTGATGCCCTGCCAAAGACGGCTGAACTAAGAGAGATATCTCACGAAAGGAGTACAGAAACAGTGGCTGAAAATGCAGAGATTGCACCCCGACAGGCCAATGGCATTGCAGATCGAGTGGATGAATACATCGATCTAACAGAGCAAAATGTGAGTACAGAAAACTGGCACACAATGGGTGGCAGGCCCAAAAATAAAAACAGAAGAGTAATTACCTCAACACCAGTTTGTTCTGATACTATGCAACCCATGCTCCACAGCTATGCTATTAGAAATAGAGCCAGGTCTACAAACTACAATAGGATTTACAGTCCTATGGAAAATCCACAGCCCATAAGGCTTCAGAACAAATTTGAATGCCTCAGGGATGTGGAAGCGGAATTTTCAGGCAGACAAGCACATCATAGAAAGAGATCGCACCACAACCGAAGAGCTGTGGGAAGAGGCAAAAAGCAGCTCGTAACATCACCTGATCCCACAACCCTTGTTCTTAGTGATTCCACTGTAAGATATTTAAAAGGACATGGGATGATTATTTGCTGCCTTCCAAATGCATCCATCTCTGACACCAAAGACAGCATTTCGAAACTCATGTCCGAGCATAAACCTATCAAACTTATTGTTGTGCATGTGGGAGCAAATGATGTTTTCAGAGAACAGCTGTTTGTCCAAGATGATTTCAGAAAACTTTTTTCTGACCTCTATAACACTAGAATACAATCTTTTATCAGTGGCCCACTCCCTGCAAGGGGAAGTTTTGCATTTACTAGACTCTTCAGTCTTAACACCTGGCTTGGAAAAACTTGTTTTTCATTTGGTATGAACTTCATAGACAATTTTAACCTTTTCTGGAATTGCAGAGAATTCTTCAGGCCAAATAGCACTGAACTCAGCTGGATTGGGACCAAAGTTTTGGCTGATCACTACAGCCTCTCTCTCCAGCATGCATTCTTTTCTCAGCCAACATTGGGCGGAACTGCTGATAAGTGCTCACAGACTGACCCAGTTACAGATATAAACAAAACCTCTGCAAAGCCAAAACAACTACCCATGCAAGCACAGCAGAGATGCTTCAACAAGGACACACAGCCATCTGGAGCAGACTGCCAAGGACATCAACAATCACATGGAGAATGTGAGGGTGTTGTTAACAATGGGCAGCCACAGATATCTGCATTGCCCATCCAGATTGAGGACCTGACCAAAGACAATCATGCCAAGGCTGCATCATCCACATCTCGACCCCATGCAAGTATCACAGAGACTGTCAGGGAGACAGTCACCACAGAGACAGTCATGGAGACACTCACAAAGACTTCACCAAAGTCCCAATCTCAGTCTCGCTCTTCTGACTTTATTGTACCATCCCCATCTCCCCCCTGCATGGATTTCCCTAAAAGTATGCAGAGATTGCTGCCAATGGTTGCACTCTCTTTTTCCAGCCCATATCATTCGCGACAAGCAGTGTACCCAGTTCATCGAAAATCAACCAACAGACTGAACTGCATACCCTCTGATGACCCTCTGATGAAGACGGAAGTTACACCGTCGAAACATGTCAGGTAAAGGTAAAAAAGCTTTTACATGTCTGAAACAAAAGAAAAACTAATTATTTAGACTGAACTGCGTTCGCCCAGGACTTTCAGCTGGGTACTAATCTTTTTCACCATCTAAAAAATACATGACATCTCCACTCCTTCCCCCTCCCAACCTACAGAGAGTCTTGTATGATGTGCTGTGGGTCCCTGCATTGGGTGTAGTTTTGAAAACAAGCTGGGACCCAGTATGCCTATGCCATTCTCTATTCCTGTGTTGATAAGAAATAGAAAACATAGAGCATATTTAACCCAGGGGGTAAACCAGTCTAGTCTCCTTCCTGTTTCAAAACAACATCAGAGTGCCCAAGTGGATATTACTTCTAGGCTTTCTGTAAAGCTAGCTCTTCTGAACGTTAGATCACTTTCAAACAAGTCATTTTTAATTAATGATCTTATTTGCAAACACAATCTTGATTTTTTGCTTCTAACTGAAACATGGCTGGATCAAGCAAAGAGTGCTGCCACCCTTATTGAAGCAGCTCCCCCAAATTTTAATTTCATGAGTGCTACCTGACATGGGAAGGGTGGAGGGATCACAAATATATTCAAAGCCTCTTTTCAATGTAAACAGTCCTCACTTGGTGATTTTACATCCTTTGAACACTTATGTGCACTTGTTACATGCTCTCCTAACATATTGTTATTAACTATTTACAGGCCTCCGAGACATTCAGCCAAAGTTTTTCTGGAAGAGTTTGGTGAATTGTTGTCAGTCATTTGCTTAGTGTTTGATTGTCTTATTATATCTGGGGATTTTAACTTGCATGTAGATAATCCTGAAAACACTTATGCCAGAGAACTACTTGCACTTATTGACAACTTCAACCTAGTACAACATGTACAGGGGCCGACTCACTTTCGTGGTCATACCCTTGACCTCGTTATCGCAAAGGGTCTTACTGTTTCTACTACTGTTGTTGACCTGGCCTTATCTGATCATTTCTGTGTTTTCTCTGATGTTTCTATGTCCCCTCACATTCAGAACAGCTCAATGACTATGGGTAGGAGAGTCATAAATGACAACACGTGTTCTCTTTGAGCAAGCTCTCTCACGGATCTCAACTAAAATGTCAGACTCTGTAGACGACTTACTGGAAATTTTTAATTTAAACGTGACCCAAATTATGGATGATATTGCTCCATTCAAAATCAAAAGAGTCAATGACAAGCAGAAAGCACCATGGAAGCAATACCCAGCTGTTAAACTGCTAAAGAGAGAATGTAGGAAGACTGAAAGAAAATGGCACAAATCTAAACTTCACATTCATTATCAAATCCATAAAGAGATGCTTTGTAAATATAATTATGAAATTGGTAAAGCAAGACAGTCTTTCTTCTCCAACATCAACAGGAATATGAACAAAGCCCGTGTGCTATTTTCAACAGGAGAGAAGCTAACTAATCCCCCACCACAATTAGCACATGAACTTCTCTCAGTTAATAAATGCAATGAGTTTGCATCCTTCTTCAAAGGTAAAATTGATAAAATACGGCAGAATATTGCTCATAATATATCTCAGTTGCAAATACCTGAAAAGCTGCAATCACCAGTGACACAGACAGACAATTTCAACACAATGTCAGAATTTTGTTTGATTGATTACAAGACTCTTGAAGAAACTGTACAAAATCTCAGTTCTTCAACATCTGAATTGGACATTCTGCCCACTAACTTTTTTAAGTCTGTTCTTCACCTCATAATTACCAGTGTTGGGGAGTAACGAATTACATGTAACGACGTTACGTAATTTAATTATAAAAAAAGTGTAACTGTAATTCGTTACAGTTACAACAGGAAAATATGTAATTCAGTTACAGTTACTTATGGAAATATTGAGAATTACAATTTTAGTTACATTTGAAAAACAAAAACCTTTGCGACATGAGCAAGGATATTTTTATTGCTTTGTGCATAATTTTGCCGTTTCCCGCCACGGCTCCTTGTCTGTCCTGGGTTTTCCTATCATGTTTGCCAGCAGCAGCGCCACTCTGTTTCTGTGCTTGAGCACTAGAGCAGCAAGAAGCGCGCGGTTCGGTTCAGTTCAGCTCAAGCAGCAGTCATGTCAGACACCTTCAAGCATTGGAAATTTAAGAATCATTTCATCTACATCACTGAAAATGGCTAAAATTTAACTGTCCAATGCAAGTAGTGTTTGCCGGCCATCAAGAAGTTGTCCACGTCGAAGCAGTCTATGTCAAACCTAAGCAGTGGCGGAACAAGTTAGAGCCGGGCCGGGGGCGGGGCAAATGACCGGGCCCTTTATTAAAGCTTATCATATCATTTTAGGCTACAAAATGTCCGCAACTGCGGTGTTTACCAATTTCAACACTACCGGGTGCAACTATGTTATTTAGTACATCAAGTCCTTCAAACGAACATGTAACTCAGAAACAAAAAACATTAGGATACTGTACATGGCTCATAATAAAACATCAATAGCCTATACTGCGCACATCACATTATTTGAAGGGCATACGAATGAGCGCTCAGAGGTTGCAACGGTGACAGGAAGAGTCAGAAATAAAAGGAGGGCGGTGCATGTTTTCAGCAAAATTGGCCCGATCAGTCGGAAAACACTCTAGAGGAGGGTTTTCACCATCCACAGTCTGCGTGTGTTAGGACTAGGACTGTTTTGGCCTCTAGAGGCTGCTGTTATTTCCTTTTCATGTCGTGTTCATTTTGGCCTCTAGAGGCCGCCACTGTTCCTGTGTTTTGAGTTTGTGTTAATTGCCTAATTATCTTCACCTGTGTCCTTAATTAGTTTGTCTATTTATACCCCTGAGTTCAGTCCTCTTGTCACGGAGTCTTTGTGCTGTTATGTTTATCTCCAGTTTCCTTTGTACTGTGTTTTTTGATCTTCTTAGCTTTTGTATTTTTGCACTTTGCTTTTCTTTTGGATTATACTCTTTGGTTTTTTTTTTTTGTCTTTTGTTTTGCCCTGTATATAGTGTATATAGTTTAAATAAACCTTTTGATTCTTTTTCTACTTCCGCCTCACGCCTCTGCATTTGAGTCATCCCCCTGGTGGCCTAGTGGGGGTTTGCTGGATTATCACACCAACAAACCAGGTTCGAATCCCAGCAAAACCCTAACAGAAAGACTCCGTCATGACCGACTCAGCAGAGGCTGCTTCAACTGTCTACCCGGCCAACCTTCAGGGAATTATGGCAGCTTTGACACGCTTCGGAGCGACCATGGACGCTCATGGACGTACGCTCACCAGCCAACGTGAGGCCCTCGCTCGCCACGAGGAACTGCTTCAGCAAATTGGGAAAACCCTGGCACAGCTGACATCTCTGCCTGCATCTCCTGCTCCTGATCCAGTTCCTGCTCCTGATCCAGCTCCCACTCCTGCTCCAGTGCCTCCTGCAATGCTGCCTTCTTCACCTCGCGAACCCAGCCTTCCTGCACCACAGAGGTATGACGGCAAGCACAGTGAGTGCCGAGAGTTCCTTACCCAGTGTCAACTCACCTTTGAGCTTCAGCCTACCACCTACACTACGGATCGCCGCAAGATTGCCTTTGTGATCACCTTATTAGCTGGTAAGGCGCGAGCCTGGGCTACTGCTATCTGGCAAAGACAGGGACCTGAGTGCTTTGATTTCCAGCTGTTTTCTGAAGAGATGCTTCGGGTCTTCGATCAGGCAGACATCAGTACCGACGCAGCCCGAAAGCTCATGTCCATCTGGCAAGGAGGAAGCGTCGCAGATTACGCCATCTCGTTCCGAACACTCGCAGCAGTAAGTGGATGGAACGAGACTGCCCTGGTGTCAGCCTTCCACCATGGTCTGTCTGACCCCATCAAGGACGGTCTGGCCTCTATCGGATGCCCAAGTGACCTCGAAACCCTCATCTCACATGCTATTCGTCTGGACAACAGGATGAGAGAACGCCACCAAGCCTTGAGCCCCCCCAGCCTCCCTACCTCTACCTGGAGACCGTCTACCTCCTTCAGTGACTGTCCAGAACCCATGCAAGTGGGTCGTACTCGCCTCTCCGCATCTGAGAGGGAGCGCAGAAGGAGGGACAAGTGCTGCATCTACTGTGGCAAGCCTGGTCACTTCCGAGCATCATGTCCCGAACTCTTGGGAAAAGGACCGCCCCGTCCAGCCAAGGGAGGGTTGTGACGGGGCCTACCCTCTCTCCCGGACTCCCTGGCCAAGGAATCTACATCCCGGTCTCCATCTCCTGGGGTGAGTCTGTCCACTCTTGTCAAGCTTTGATAGACTCAGGGGCGGCTGGGAACTTTATGGATATTCACTTCGCCCAAAGCATCAATATTCCGACTGCACCTCTTGAAGTCCCACTGTCTGTGTCTGCCCTCGATGGCCAAGCGTTAGGTGATGGAAGAGTCACCCAAGTTACTTCTCCAGTTTTCCTCCAGTCTCAAGGTCACAAGGAAGAAATATCCCTGCACCTGATTCCTTCACCTGAGTTCCCAGTTATTCTAGGCCTTCCTTGGCTTACTCGCCACAACCCTCGCATAGACTGGGTAACAAGCCAGGTTGTGGAATGGGGCCCTGCATGCCATGCCTCTTGTCTGCTCTCTAGCTCTCCTGTGTCTCCTGCCGAGCCCCCTGATCTCACCGAGTTATCTCAAGTTCCCACAGAGTACTGGGATCTCAAGGAGGTATTCAGCAAGAGCAGGGCCGCCGTTCTTCCTCCGCACCGGGCCTACGACTGTGCCATCGACTTGCTCCCTGGGACTACCCCTCCTCGTGGCAGACTGTTTTCACTCTCTCAGCCAGAACGCAAGGCCATGGAGGAATACCTCAAAGATGCCCTGGTCTCTGGGTTTATTCGACCCTCCACTTCACCTGCTGGAGCCGGCTTCTTCTTTGTCGGCAAGAAGGATGGGGGGCTCCGACCATGTATTGATTACAGGGGCCTGAATAAGATCACTGTGCGCAACCGATATCCCCTTCCGCTGATGTCCACAGCTTTCGACCTGCTCCAAGGCGCCACCGTCTTCACCAAGTTGGACCTACGGAACGCATACCACCTCATCCGTATCCGACAGGGAGACGAGTGGAAGACTGCCTTTAACACCCCGTCTGGGCACTACGAATACCAGGTGATGCCCTTCGGACTCACCAACGCACCAGCTGTTTTTCAGGCCCTAATCAACGACGTCTTAAGGGACATGATTAACCTATACGTTTTTGTCTACCTCGACGACATCCTTATCTTTTCCAAGACCGTGCAGGAGCACCGCCACCATGTCCGCCAGGTTCTCCAGAGGCTGCTACAGAACAATCTGTTCGCCAAGGCCCAGAAATGCGAATTTCATGTTCCCGAGGTCTCCTTTCTGGGATTTATTGTACGGACAGGCCAACTCCAAATGGACCCTGCCAAGACCCTGGCCGTCCGGGATTGGCCTACTCCCAAGTCCGTTAAGGAGGTTCAGCGGTTCTTAGGATTCGCTAACTTCTACCGCAAGTTCATCAGGAACTTCAGTTCTGTGGCAGCACCCATGTCAGACCTCACCAAAGGGACAGGTGGATCTTATGGCTGGTCTCCTCAGGCAGAAAAGGCGTTCAAAGACCTCAAGGACCGCTTCTGCACGGCACCCATTCTGGTTCTCCCGGACACCTCCCAACCATTCATCGTGGAGGTGGACGCCTCGGACAGTGGTGTCGGCGCGGTGCTCTCTCAACGTTCGGAAGGAAAGCTGCACCCCTGCGCTTACTTCTCCCACCGCCTGAGTCCTGCTGAGTCCCGGTACGATGTGGGGGATCGAGAACTGCTAGCGGTCAAACTGGCCCTTGAGGAGTGGAGGCACTGGCTGGAGGGAGCACAACATCCATTCCTGGTTTGGACTGACCACAAGAACCTGGAGTACCTCCAGCAAGCCAAGAGACTGAACCCTCGACAGGCTAGGTGGGCCCTGTTTTTCAGTCGGTTTGACTTCACCCTCTCATACCGCCCCGGCTCCAAGAACACCAAACCTGACGCACTGTCCAGACTGTTCTCTGCCACTAACAGGGAGAATGAAGTCGGGCCTATTATCCCTGTGTCCCGGATTGTGGCCCCTGTCCGCTGGGGTATTGAGGAGGCTGTCCGACGAGCCCAACGCCAGGACCCCGGTCCTGGGACGGGGCCACCAGGCCTCTTGTACGTCCCACATCAAGCCCGGGCCAAGGTTCTCCAGTGGGGTCACTCTTCCCCTCTCACCGCCCACCCGGGAGCTCGGAGGACCCTGGACTTCCTGAAAAGACGCTTCTGGTGGCCTAACATGGAGAAGGAAGTAAGGTCATTTGTCCTGTCCTGTGAGGTTTGCACCAGAACCAAGAACCCACGACAGCGTCCCCAGGGTCTCCTGCATCCTCTGACCATTCCCCGGCGTCCCTGGTCCCACGTGGCAGTCGACTTTATCACGGGTCTCCCTGAGTCACAAGGTAACACGGTCATTTTGGTCTTAGTTGACAGATTCTCCAAGGCCTGCCGCTTCATACCACTGTGCAAACTCCCCTCTGCTCTTGAAACTGCGAAACTTTTGTTTAATCATGTCTTCCGAGTCTTTGGTCTTCCACAGGACATCGTCTCAGACCGAGGGCCCCAGTTCTCCTCCCGAGTGTGGCACGGGTTCTGCAAGGTCATCGGAGCCACTGCCAGCCTCTCCTCTGGGTTTCACCCACAGTCCAATGGTCAGACGGAGAGGCTCAACCAGGACCTGGAAACCACCCTGCGAGGCCTGGCTATGGATAACCCGACATCGTGGAGCACCTGGCTGCCATGGGCGGAGTACGCCCACAACACCCTGCAGTCATCGGCCACCAAGCTGTCGCCATTCCAGTGCCAATTCGGGTTCCAGCCACCTCTGTTCCCGGACCAGGAGGAGGACGCGGGGGTGCCCTCGGTCAACCAATATGTGAGACGGTGTCGCAAGACCTGGAGCAAGGTCAGGAAGACCCTCATACAGACCTCCAGAACCAACCAGACTCAGGCCAACCGCCATAGAAGACCTGCACACGCTTTCCGCCCTGGGCAGCGTGTTTGGCTGTCCACTAAGGACCTTCCACTGCGGGTGGAGAACCGCAAGCTTGCTCCTCGCTACATTGGCCCCTTCAAGGTGGTGCGCAGGGTGAACCCTGTCTCCTACCGGCTCCAGTTGCCCCGGACTCTGAGGATCAACCCCACTTTCCATGTTTCCCTGTTACGGCCCGTACTGACGTCTATGTATGCCCCTGCCCCTAGGAACCCCCCACCCCCCCGCATCTTCCAGGGGCAGACTGTGTTCACTGTGAATCGCCTGCTTGACTCCCGCCGGGTCCGCGGCGGGTTGCAATATCTGGTGGACTGGGAGGGCTATGGTCCTGAGGAGCGCTGCTGGGTTCCTGCTCGGGATGTCCTTGATAAAGAACTATGTAGGGACTTCCATTCGGCCCATCCGGATCGCCCTGGGAACGTCAGGAGACGCTCCTAGAGGGGGGGGTCCTGTTAGGACTAGGACTGTTTTGGCCTCTAGAGGCCGCTGTTATTTCCTTTTCATGTCGTGTTCATTTTGGCCTCTAGAGGCCGCCACTGTTCCTGTGTTTTGAGTTTGTGTTAATTGCCTAATTATCTTCACCTGTGTCCTTAATTAGTTTGTCTATTTATACCCCTGAGTTCAGTCCTCTTGTCACGGAGTCTTTGTGCTGTTATGTTTATCTCCAGTTTCCTTTGTACTGTGTTTTTTGATCTTCTTAGCTTTTGTATTTTTGCACTTTGCTTTTCTTTTGGATTATACTCTTTGGTTTTTTTTTTTTGTCTTTTGTTTTGCCCTGTATATAGTGTATATAGTTTAAATAAACCTTTTGATTCTTTTTCTACTTCCGCCTCACGCCTCTGCATTTGAGTCATCCCCCTGGTGGCCTAGTGGGGGTTTGCTGGATTATCACACCAACAAACCAGGTTCGAATCCCAGCAAAACCCTAACAGCGTGTCAGCTGTAATGTGAGGAGACCGGCTGCTTTCATTTCCAGTGTCCAGCGCGGGTGGGGAGGGGCTGTCAAGCACCAGGTCTGGCTCTACCCTGGAGCAGCTCGCAACTGCTGAGTCCCTAACATCACTATACAGCGGAGAGAGAAAAAAGTGGATGAATGTAGCAACTCGTCTAATATCAGGAAAGTAGCCTAAATAATTCAGAAAGGAAAAATGGTGGCGTATAAGCTCTAAGGGGCTGGGCTAACCAGATTAAAGCCAACGTTATAAGCACATTAAGAAATTCTAGGCTACCTGTCAGTCTGGCTCCCTGCTAGCAGTATTGGTGGGCCTGAATTGCTGCCAACATTGTCGGGTTCATTTCCATGACCATGAGGACGAACTAAATATGTGCCCAGTTTAAGTAATTTAGCCTTTCCCTGCTCCCTTTTTTCCCCTTTCTTTTCGCTTCGCCGCTCCACTTTTATGTTTATATGAACTCATGTTAACTATCGTAGTAAAAATGCTTGTAGCATAGCCAACTCTGTTGACAAGTGACTGATGACGTTGTGGAGAGTGATGACGATTTTACCCAAAATACACTTGGAGACAATATCTTATTAAATTTGCACGCTGTAAAGCAAAACGGGAGAGTGAAAAGCAGGACAGTTATACAAAACATTTTATTCTATATTTTACAGCTGTTAAATCTTGAGTGAATCTTGAGTTCAGTTTTTAGCAACTATGAGGCATAACTCACCCTGACTGTGTCAAGCTATAAGCCCTAACACAACCCCTGAGCTATGGCAACATACATTATCTTACAACATTGTACACGCTCGCGCACTCGACTATTTGCAACACATTGCAATGATTTTAAGGGGTGCATCAGATAACTCCCCGGGCCCTCACACGGGCCCGGGCATGAGCACGACGAATGTAATCTCGAAGGACTGAGTGTAAGCGATATATCGGGCTTATCTCCGGGCCCTCGCCGGGGGCGGTTCGCCCTCTCAGCCCCCCCCCTACGGTCCGCCCCAGAACCTAAGGAAACATTTAGAGGTAAGTGCAACTCACTGGTTTATTTCCGATCAGAAGGCATTCATTTTGAGGTTGTAAGCACATTAACAGCAAGGTAGGCTATGCTGACGAAATATGTTGAACTACCAGCTCTAGAACAGCTGACACCCACCTACATACCATCGTTGTTATTAATCCCAGTGGGCAACATAATATAATGATGTACGATTGATTCACTGTCATATATCACAACAATGGTTAAGCACACATGTCGTTTCCCTAGTTAGCTACGTGCTAGGCTACTACCATTCACTTGAATGTGTTTATTGTTTATTGTATTTTTTTGTAATCAACATTCCATTGACTTAAATGTTCAATGACTGACTACCCATCGTCAGTCTTAATTCTTGATGGGCTGTATTGTGCCATGTTTCATTTTACAAGCAAAGAGAAAAACAAGAAAAATAAAATGTGATGTAAAAGTCTCACTTTGGTTATTTATTACTAGATTAAAGTAGAACACTTCATTGTCATTGCACATGTATGAAGTAATGAAATGCAGTTTGGCATCTAATCAAGTGCAACACGTGCAGACTGCACATAATGCAGTATTTAGAGACAAAATGCCGTTATTTACAGCTAGTGTAAGTAAAGATGGTTATATGTGCAGAGCATGTATGCGCAGAGTATGTACAATGTAGTTATGGCAGTACAATGCACAGGGCAATGAAAAATAGCATGGTATAAATAAATGTGATGAATACAGATGGAATCATTATACAGGTAATCCTATACCACTGTAGATAGGGCTATACAGATGTGAATTGAAGAGGAACACTATATGGATGGTAAGGTGTGGATAGAGGGGAACGAAAGACTGGTCTTTGGGAAGAGTTCAATAAGGTGACCGCTGTGGGAAAGAAGTGGTTTCTGAACCTGCTTGTGTAGTCTGCAAACTGTGAAAACGGTAGAGCCTAGGGGAGGAACAGAAGAGTATGGCCCCTATGACAGGAGTCTGAGAATCACATGCACGGTGCAAGCATCTCTTATGGACCTCCTGTGATTGCTTGTCAGCAATTCCCTCTCAGCTTAGTACTGCTTTAAGGTTCACACTGTCGGTTTTCAAAAATTAAATGGTGAACATGGGTCAATATTCATTAAAACCTTAAAGTAATTAAAAAGTAATCCAAAAGTAACTAGTTACATTACTTTTTAAAAGTAATTGAAAAAGTTACACTACAATTACATTTTAAACAAGGTAACTTGTAACTGTAACGAATTACATTTTTAAAGTAACTTACCCAACACTGAGCTGGATAGACTCCAAACTAACATTCATTATGATAGCTGTGTTGTTATTCGCCGCCCACAAATTAGGCTCCATATTGGTAACTTTACAGCATGATAGTGGGCTCACAGAAAGTGTGACTGATATTTGTAACTCTTGACTTACCTCCTGAAATGTTTTTTTCTTGCGATCTTAAAGCCGAACTTGCTTAGGTCTTGCTGTCCACTCCGCTTGGCCATGATGCTGCAATCCGCTGCTGTCACTGATGCCAAATGAAATAAAAAATAACGGAACTCCAACTGAATGTCACGTCCTCAAACGCTTCGCTTGTGCGTGCCCTCTCTCGCGGTAGCTTACTGTATGCTCAGTTTCAGCAAAGCTACAGTACGTGGAATGGCATTTCTAATTCCAATGTTAAATAGAAGTAATGTCCACATTTATTGATAAAATTGCTCAAGGGAAGGGAGGGGGGATGCCCATTTTAGAGGGGGGATGATTTTGACCATTTTTTATTCCAGGGGGGATGGCATCCCCCCATCCCCCCTCAACTCGAGTACAGATTACTATTATATTGAGATAATAATAATTAAGAGATCATCAGCTTAACATTAACAGCTTAATATATTAAATGAATAGGATGTCTGAATAAATTACTTGATATATACATGCACATGCAATTTTTCTGTTTCATAGATGCAGAAATGATGATGGACTGTCGCTGAGGATCATGGGAAGGCTAATGTAGCGTGGGGAATAGAGAAAATCAATAATCGTAAATTAGAGTTATTATTTCGTTTTGGTTTCCCTGTTTATTATTTGTTCTGTTTTGAGTTGGAAAAAGGAAAACAAACACCAATCCCTCATTTTTTGGTCATACAGAAAAACAGGAAAATGAAATATTGAGTGGTTTTTTTTGTTTTTCAGATTGAATGGAATACTTGAATGATCGGATGATACAAGGACCTACATGTAACACTAAAAAGTGCACAGTGCTTCATTGCAAGAGTCATATTTTTTAATATTTATTTTTGAGCGAGTAAACCCAAGGCAAGAATCGAACCATGTTTCAAGAGTTACCGGTACAGGACATGTGCAGTAACCACCAGACTACCAAGACCTGCAGTTTTGTCTGCTCCTGCACTGAAAAAAGTAACCTACCGTATAGAATTTACCCAATAAATCTGAGGTAACAATTTGCATTGACTTGTTTGGGGTAGATTTAATTCCATATATTGAGTATAAAATAGGGGCGGCACGGTGGTGTAGTGGTTAGCGCTGTCGCCTCACAGCAAGAAGGTCCTGGGTTCGAGCCCTGGGTCCGGCAAGGGCCTTTCTGTGTGGAGTTTGCATGTTGTCCGCGTGGGTTTCCTCCGGGTGCTCCGGTTTCCCCCACAGTCCAAAGACATGCAGGTTAGGTTAACTGGTGACTCTAAATTGACCGTAGGTGTGAATGTGAGTGTGAATGGTTGTCTGTGTCTATGTGTCAGCCCTGTGATGACCTGGCGACTTGTCCAGGGTGTACCCCGCCTTTCGCCTGTAGTCAGCTGGGATAGGCTCCAGCTTGCCTGCGACCCTGTAGAAGGATAAAGCGGCTAGAGATAATGAGATGAGATGAGTATAAAATAACTGAAATAAAAAGCTATGAAATACTTAAATTGGGTAAAAATTTACCTCACATTTATGTATCTATTCTACAGCTACTTTCTCATTGAAATCGGGAAGTGCAGTACAGCTTCACACAACATTTCAAGATTTTTTTTTATGAGAGAAGCGCCATCTAATGGTGACACCATGGAATCAAATGAATGGGCGTGTTTAGAATTAAAATAGGGGAGGAAGGGGGGTCTGAGCCATTCATGGCAGCCCCCTGGCGTTCAGCTGGGAACTGCACGGCAGTCGCATGGCAGTCGCATGGCGTGCGGTTGGAACGGAAAAAATTAAATTGCTGCTATCATACCTCACAACCTGTGTTTTCTCTCCCCCCCCCAAACTGTCCCTCTGGGTTACATGTCAGTCCTGGGATCGAGATGCTGACCTCTTCTGCTCCTCGGACCTGCCTGATCCATCCTGGTGCCCTGTGTCTGGTTGGAGTCTCGTCACGTCGCTCCTGTGGAGGATGGCCCCATGAGGACAGTTGAGGGTTACACCTGGAGGATGCTCTGGACTCTTACAGTAATGCTTTTATGGCTGAGGACTACAGTTGACTTGCTAACTTAGGACTGCAGTTGTCATGAACAGTTTTGCACTCAAGTTTCCATCAATGAAGAGTTAACTGCCTTCTTGATATCAAACAGCTGTTTTGATAACTTTCAGTCAGGATTTCATGCCAATCACAGCACTGAAACAGCGCTGATTAAAGTTATAAATGACATACATCTTAATACTGATGCAGGCAAAACATCGGTCCTGGTGTTACTGGACCTCAGTGCAGCTTTTGATACTGTTGATCACAACATACTGCTATATCGACGTGAACACTGGGTTGGGTTGACTGGTAAATTATCAATTGGTTAAAATCATACTTAAAAGATAGAAGCTTCTTTGTTACCATGGGAAATTGTACCTCAATATCAATGTCCTTGACCTGTGGTGTCCCCCAGGGGTCGATCCTTGGACCATTACTATTCAACCTTTACATGCTCCCACTTGGACAAATTATCAAAAACAACTCAATTTTGTATCACTGTTATGCAGATGATACCCACATTTATTTTGTTCTATCACCTAATGATTATGCCCCCCTTGAATGTCTCTACCAGTGTATCGACCAAATCAACAACTGGACGTCACAAAATTTTCTTCAGCTGAACACAGATAAAACAGAAGTAATTCTATTTGGGGAAAAAGATGAAAGACTCAGGATTACCACTATTCTTGACACAAAGGGGATTAAAACAAAAGATATGGTTAAAAATCTTGGTGTTTTCATTGACAGCGAGCTAAACTTTGACAGTCACATGAAAGCAATCACTAAATTGGCATTTTATCACCTAAAAAACATTTCCAAACTAAGAGGACTTATGTCAAAAAATGATCTGGAAAAACTTATACATGCCTTCATCTCTAGTAGGGTTGACTACTGCAATGGCCTTTTCACAGGCCTGCCAAAAAAGACCATCAAACGACTTCAGGTGATTCAAAATGCAGCGGCTAGGGTTCTCACATGAACAAAAAAGAACAGAGCACATTACTCCAATTCTAAGGTCCCTTCACTGGCTTCCAGTAAGCTACAGAATTGACTTTAAAGCATTGCTGCTGGTGTACAAATCTCTAAATGGTACAGGGCCCAATTACTTCTGATATGTTGCAGCGGCCTAACCCAATCAGACCTACCAGATCACAGCAGCAAAATTTACTGGTAAAACTTGTTAAAACAAAGTGTGGTGAAGCAGCTTTTAGCTACTATGCAGTACAGCTATGGAACCAACTCCCAGAGGACATCAAAAATGCTCCTGCTGTTGGCAGCTTCAAATCTAGACTATAGACCAAGGTGTTTTCAGATGCTTTCTGCTAACTGATAAATATCATCATCTTTACATGTTTTAAACTTTACTTAACTTTTACAGTCTTTGCATGTTTTAAACATTACTTAACTTTTATTCCATTTTATTCTGCTGTTTTTTACTGAACTTTTACTTCATTTTATTACTTTATTTCTACTATTGTTTAATTCTCATATTATTTTTATTTTTCTCTCTTCTTCCCCCTTTATTTTATGTAATTTTATTTTCTATTGTTTACCGTTTTGCCTTTACCTCTGTAAAGCACATTGAACTGCCACTGTGTATGAAATGCGCTATATAAATAAACTTGCCTTGCCTCATGTCCTTGACACATTCCTCAATTCTATTAAGCTGGTGTTTGTCATCTGGTTTTGTAGAAACGCGCAACTGGGTGGCACGGTGGTGTAATGGTTAGCATGGTCGCCTCACAGCAAGAAGATTCTGGGTTCAAGCCCAGCGGCTGGTGAGGGCCTTTCTGTGTGGAGTTTGCATGTTCTCCCCATGTCTGAGTGGGTTTCCTCCAGGTGCTCTGGTTTCCCCCACAGCCCAAAGACATGTGGTTAGGTTAATATGTGACGGCCTTGGGCTGAGGTGCCCTTGAGCGAGGCACCTAACTCCCAACTGCTCCCCGGGCGCTGTTAGCATGGCTGCCTAATGCTCTGGGTATGTGTGTGTGCTCATTGCTCACGTGTGTGTGCATGTGTGTGTTCACTGCTTCAGATGGGTTAAATGCAGAGAGGAAATTTCACAAGTGTGTGATGAATAAAGTTGTGCTTTCTTTCTTTTTAACTGTGTGTCATCAGCATAACAGTTTCCACTAATACCATGCTTATGAATAATATCACCCAGAGGTAACATATAAAGAAAAAAGCAGTGGGCCTAAGACAGAACCTTGTGGAGCACCAAAATTTATCCCAGTATGTCTAGAAAATTCACCATTTATATCAACATACTGATAGCAATCAGTTAAATAAGACCTGAGCCAAGAGAGGGTCATTCCCTTAACTCCCACAACATTTTCTAGTCTATCCAGGAGAGTGGAATGATCAGTGGTGTCAAAGGCTGCACTAAGGTCAAGCAATACAAGCAGAGAGACACAGCCCTGATCAGATGCCAACAGTAGGTCATTTACTGCTTTAACCCATGCTGTCTCTGTGCTATGATAAGGTCTAAATACGGACTGATATATTTCATGGATGTTATTCCTATGTAAATATGAGCATAATTGCTATGCCACAACTTTTCCTAGGATCTTGGAGATAAAGGGGAGGTTTGATATTGGCTTTGAGGTTTGATATTGGTTCGATAATTGGACAGCTGACAAGGGTCGAGGTCAAGTTTTTTAATCAGGGGTTTGATAACTGCTAGTTTAAAGGATTTGGGTACATATCCAATTCTAAGGGAAGAATGCATTACTTTTAGAAGCAGTTCAATTGCTTCTGGTATTATCTGCTTGAAGAGTCAATAAAGGATGGCATTCAAGCCTTGGCAATCAATACAGGTTCTAAGCTGTCAATTTGTTTTCTCAGAAAAGAAGAAAATTGTTGCTGCTGGAGAAGTAGAGGGATAAATGCATCCTAAGGCCAATGCTCACTTCTTGTATTCATCCATGGTGTGAGTTTCTGGAACTGATAAAAGATATTCACAACTGCATGGTGGTGAAGCATGGTGGCAGGATATTGATTTCACAGTCCAATGATCAGTGCAGGGGCAGTGTGGAGGCCTTAGCTTTGGTAAACCCCTCTACAAGTTCAAGGTCGGGTTCAGAGATCAGAATCTTTATTTCACTGTCTGGAAGTTCAACTTGGGAAGCACAGTAGGGAAAGGAGATGCACTGTTCATAGCACTGTACACTCCATAATGTTTGCTCTCCTTGTGTGTAGTCAGCTTGGGAGGTCCTGGGACCAAAGGCTTATGAGGGGATTTGGTAATTAGAAATTAGATGGTTTCAGAGTACAGAAATCCTGTGCACATTGGCACAGTGTCAAAGATACAGTTTTCCTCTGTTTGCCTCTTGGACCACCATCAAATATGTAAATGCCAATAGGTAGGGCTGTGCAATATGGTGATACATATCGTAGGATGATAGAAAAATGTCTGTTGATAGATATTTTCCTATATTATATATATCGATGTAACAGTCTTGCAGTTTAGGGAAGGAGAAAATGAGAGTGTGACAGTTCGTATGGGTGGGTGGAGCACAGAAGGACGGCAGGCCAGAACTGAGTTAACAAAACTCTTTTTTTATTGTGACACTTTTCAGCGTTCGCTCTCCCAGACACTCAGACACATGCAGACACATTAGTCGTCTGATTCGGGAGAGAGCTCCCTCTGCTCTCGCTCTCTCTCCTTAAATAGGGTGCGGTCACTGGGGAAGACACACAAACACATTAATTAACATCAGGTGCAGTGATTCTGCCACTTACCTTCCCTGACTCCGCCCTCCGGTCACAGACCGACGCTTGACCACGCCCCCGCTGCCACATACCCCCACCGCACGACTCAGGCCGGGCAGCCATCTGGCCTGCAGCCGACTACCCCCCCCCCCCCCCCCCCCTTGACGAGAGAGGAAGTCTGCCATGACCATCTGTGGATCAACTTGAAGTTAAAGGGTTGGAGTGCCAGATACCAACGGGTGATCCGCACATTGGCATCCTTCATGCGGTGGAGCCACTGGAGGGGCAAGTGGTCCGAACAGAGGGTGAAAGGGCATCCCAGCAGGTAGTAATGGAGGGTGAGGACCGCCTACTTGATCACCAGGCACTCTTTCTCAATGGTGCTGTAGTGCCCCTCACGCACCGACAGCTTCCTACTGATATACAGTACTGGGTGATCCTCCCCCTCCCCCTCCTGGGACAAAACAGCCCCAGCCCTCTGTCCGACACATCCGTCTGTAACACAAAGGGGAGAGAAAAGTCAGGGGCGTGTAAAAGTGGCCCCCCACACAGTGCAGCCTTTACCTCAGAAAAAGCCCGCTGGCATTGCTCTGTCCACTGGACCGGATCTGGTGCCCCCTTTTTAGTCAGATCAGTCAGCGGGCTGGTGACGTCCGAATAATTAGGTATAAACCTACGATAATAGCCAGCCAGCCCCAGGAATTGTCTCACCCCCTTTTTGGTCTTGGGTCTCGGGCAGGCCGCAATTGCTGCTGTCTTGTTAATTTGGGGATGCACCTGCCCGTTGCCCAAGTGGAAGCCCAGATACCGTACTTCCACCTGCCCAATCGCACATTTTTTCAGGTTGGCTGTGAGACCCGCTCGCCTCAGCAACCTAAGGACAGCCCTCAGATGTTGGAAGTGCCTCGGCCAGTCATTACTATAGATAATGATGTCATCGAGGTAGGCAGCTGCATAGGTGGCGTGGGGGCGGAGGACCCTATCCATCAGCCGCTGAAATGTAGCGGGCGCCCCAAACAGCCCAAAAGGAAGTGTGACAAATTGGTGTAAGCCGAACGGTGTGGAAAAGGCCGTTTTTTCTCGGGATAATGGAGTCAAGGGGATCTGGCAATAACCCTTTATTAAATCCAGTGTCGAGTAAAAGTGAGCCGTGCCTAGCTGATGGAGCAACTCATCAATACGAGGCATTGGATATGCGTCAAATTTAGACACTGCATTGACTTTTCTATAGTCTACACAGAACTGGACCGACCCGTCGGCCTTGGGTACCAAGACCACCAGGCTGCTCCAGTCACTGTGGGACTTCTCGACGATGACCATTTCGAGCATGGCCTCGAGTTCTTCCCAAACCACTTTTTTCTTGTGCTCGGGTAACCTGTAAGGGCAGCTACGCACTACTACCCCCAGGGGCATCTCAATGTGGTACTCTATGAGGTTGGTGCGGCTGGGCAGGGTTGAGAACAAGTCCAAAAACTCGGTCTGCAACTGGGCAACCTCCGCGAGTTGGGTCGGGGAGAGGTGGTCTCCACAGGGGACCGGAGAGGTATGTGATGCCAATGTTCCCTTTTGAACCTCCGGCCCCAGCTCCGCCTTCTCCGGAACCACCAACACCAACGCCACGGGGACCAACTCGTTCCAGAGTTTGAGCAGATTGAGGTGGTAAATCTGTAGCGCCCCACCCCTACCCGTTCGCCTCACCTCATAGTCAACATCCCCGACTCGCCGCGTGACCTCAAAGGGTCCTTGCCACTTGTCGACCAATTTGAAGCTTGATGTGGGCAACAGTACGAGTACTTTATCTCCCGGTGCAAACTCCCTAAGGCGCGTACCCTTGTCGTACAGGCGTGTTTGTCGTTCTTGGGCCTGCCGCAAATTCTCCTGAGTTAGGTGCGTGAGTGTGTGGAGTTTTGCACGCAGGTCAATAACGTATTGGATTTCATTTTTACTTGGTGAAGGTCCCTCCTCCCAATTTTCCCACAGCACATCCAGAATGCCGCGCGGCTTACGCCTATATAACAATTCAAATGGGGAGAACTCTGTGGAGGCTTGGGGGACCTCTCGCACTGCAAATAGCAAGGGTTCAAGCCATTTATCCCAATTACGTGCATCCTCACTTACGAATTTTTTAATTATATTCTTGAGGGTGCGATTGAACTGTTCAACTAAACCGTCTGTTTGTGGGTGATAAACGCTGGTGCGGATCGGCTTAATACCCAATAACCCATTCAGCTTGCTCAGTGTACGTGACATAAACGAGGTGCCTTGGTCAGTCAGAATCTCTTTCGGGATTCCAACTCGGGAGATGACGCGGAAGAGCGCGTCCACAACACTGCGTGCTGAGATATTGTGAAGAGGCACTGCTTCCGGGTATCGCATTGCATAGTCCACCAGAACTAATATAAAGTGATACCCTTGTGTTGACCGATCTCATGTCCCGACAAGATCCATCCAAATTCTTTTGAACGGGGTCTCAATTAATGGCAGAGAGTGCAAAGGCACCACCTACGGACATCGCCACGAATCCCTGGCCAATAGAACCAGGCCATTATTCGGGCTAGTTTTTTATTCTGCCCCAAGTGTCCAGCCATGGGATTAAAGTGAGCCGCCTGGAATACCAATTCCCAGCAGCTCTTCGGAATCAAAAGCTGTGTGATTTGCTCTTTAGTCTGAGTGTCCTGCATCACTCGGTATAATCTATCCTTCATAATCGCGAAGTAGGGGAAGGATGGGGTGGCGTTCGGCTGGAGCGTTTGACCATCGATTACTCTCACTTGGTCAAACGCATGCCACAGAGTCTCGTCTCGTGACTGCTCTAACGGGAAATCCACGAGGGATTCCCTGAGAGAGGGAGGAGGAGCCGGTGGCTCCTCACTCTGACGCGGAGATGACGTAGACGGCTCTGTGACAGCTGTTCCCGCCAAAGCGACACCGGCATCTCCCCCTGTTAAACTATGGCAGGACCCACTCTTCACTAGATGACTCATTAATTCCCCAAATCCCGGCCAATCAGTCCCCAAAATTATCGAGTGGGTAAGGCGAGGATTAACCGCCGCCTTCACTATAAATTTTTCCCCTCGAAAAAGAATGTGGACCGACACTAGAGGGTAGTTGTGAACATCCCCGTGCACACACAACACCTTCACCAATTGTGCTCCCCCCAGTGCCTCGTCTTGCACCAGGATTTGGTGGATTGAGGTCTGATTACAACCAGAATCCACCAATGCCTGATATGTATCCCCTTGGATACTCACCGGTATGCGATACTCTCCGGCCTGATCGAGGGCGGCTCCTGGCGCGTCGGGGATCCAAACCACCACGCCCACCTCCATTACCGAGCACTGCTGTTGGAGGTGGCCCGGCTCCCCGCAGTGCCAGCAAACCGGCCCAGGCTTCCTCTCTGCACTAGTGCTCTGGGGCTCACTCACCTGAGGGGGGGGAGAGACAGACACAGAAGGGAGAAACGGGAGGGCACTGCGGGTACAGTGGGCCGGCTGGGGTGGCTCTGGCCCCCGCCTCTGTGGTGGGGGAATGGAGCGAGGAGGAGACACAGGAGGAGGGGGAGAGAGAGGAGAGGAGAGAAGAGGTTGTCTGCTGTCTTGCTGTTGGGACAGCCGCCAAATGGTCCTCCGCCAGATCGATTGCCTGATCCAGCAACACCGGGTGGTGGCACTGGACCCACTCCGCGGTTCCTGCTAGTAAACATGCGATGAACTGCTCCAGTACCACCTGATCGATGAGTCCCTCAGCGTCACGGTTGTCGGCCCTCAACCACTGCCAGCAGGCGTCCTGGAGTTGCTGGCCAAACGCGAACGTCCGGCCGACTTCCTCCAAGCGCAAAGCGCGGAAGTGCTGATGTTGTTGCTCGGGGGTGCGCCCCACACGCTGGAGGACAGCCCGGCAAAGGTCCGCGTAGGCCAGCCGGCGGTTGGTGGGGAGCTGTAGTGCGGCCAGCTCCGCCTCTCCTGTTAGCAGGGGGAGGAGGCGCGCCGTGCGCTGATCCACTGGCCACCACGAGGTCTCTGCTACCTGCTCAAAGAGCATGAGGAAGGCCTCGGGGTCATCCTGTGGGCCCATCTTCATTAGGGTGGGGGGGACGGGCCCGTGGCGGTGGAGTTGGTGGACCCCACCAACATGAGGAGGTGCCGGAATGCCCGACGATCTTCCTGTTGCACCAGCACCAGGGCCTCGAACCATTGTTCTTGCTCCTTTCGGAGGGCAAGCAGCGCCTGGTGCTGGCTCTGTTGGGCCGTGGTGAGGGCGTGGATCAGGTCTGTGAAGGGGGAGGACTCCATGGGGCTGTTCTCTTCTGTGCTCGTCCCGGGTTTCAGCACCACTGTGACAGTTTGTATGGGTGGGTGGAGCGGAGAAGGACGGCAGGCCAGAACTGAGTTCACAAAACTTTTTTTTTATTGTGACACTTTTCAGCGTTCGCTCTCCCAGACACTCAGACACACGCACACACATTAGTTGTCTGGTTCGGGAGAGAGCTCCCTCTGCTCTCGCTCTCTCTCCTTAAATAGGGTGCGGTCACTGGGGAAGACACACAAACACATTAATTAACATCAGGTGCAGTGATTCTGCCACTTACCTTCCCTGACTCCACCCTCCGGTCACAGATCGACACTTGACCACACCCCCGCTGCCACAGAAAGGGTTGACAACTCAAGGTGCATTTTATTTTTTAGTTCAAAGTTTACTTTCTAGTGACTCTAATGCTCTCTGCACTTTAATCACACGGACACATACATACACAATGCTCTGCTGCTTGGCTTTCTCTCATTAGTCACTTGCTTCCCTGAAAGAACACAAAAGACACACATAAGTAAATTGTCAGTAATCAAATACAAGTGAAACTCATCATGTGTCACCTGCCGGTTCTACCTAACTCTTTGCTGCTCACAGCTGATGGTTGATCATGCCTGCGCTACCACAATTGCTAATGTTACAAAAGCCACTTTTTGGCAGCCAATTTATGTCACTAAAGTCAGAGCTATTAGCAGTGTGCTAAAACAAAAACAAGCAATGGAAGAACATGACACAGAGTGAAACTACCCACAATAGTCTGACACAGAACAGGCATTAGCCCAACTGAAAGATGAGGAAATTGTACCTTATAGGATGTACTGTACTTCTGTTATTTGGATTCCTGAAATTTGAAATCAAACAGAGTGTTTTAATATTTACTTTCACCCATTTGGCATGTTTGGTGTTTTTTTTTTAATCTTGGTTTTATTTGTTCTGTTCAATGTTAGATTCAAATGAAAGGAGAAAAGAAAAAGTGCCTTTCACTGGTGTTTAGTTCACAGAATTATCAAAACGCAGTCACAAATGCATACAGTTATTTTCTATAGATCATTTTCCCATTAATTTTAGAGAAAGTGTGATATATATTGTTTCAAGATATGAAGTTATCCATATCGTGGTCTAAGATTTTGTCCATATCACCCAGCTCTACTGAAAAGTATGAACATGGAAATGATAGGAATCAACTGCTTAGCTACTTCCTTATCAAGTTACCTTCAGCCCAAGAAGAAGAAGATGACTTTATTTTGTCACATGTACACTAGAGCATAGCAAAATTCCTTTTCTGCATTTCTGAAGCAGTGAACATATGCATGCACACACAAGTGCACTGTGAGCACACATACCCAGAGCATGCTATGCTATGCTACAGCACTTGGGGAGCCGCTAGAGGTTAGGTGCCTTGCTCAAGGGCACTTCAGCCATGGATACATTTACCTGTTACCTATCTGCTTTGTGTCTCATGGCACATAAGGCCTTCACAGTCTCTCCACTTCTCCTGATTAACTACCACAGCCCACACCTCATCCCATGTTTTCCAAGCCACCACTTACTTCTCTTTCCTACAGTGTGCCTCCAGGTGGTCTTGGGCCATCCTCTCTTTCGTTTCCCCTCCAGCAACCAGGTCATTGCTATATTACAGTGGCTATCCCAGTCCTGTCTCAGTATGTGGCTGATCATCTTCCATCTTTATGATTTTACTTCTCCACTCAGCAGCTTCATATCACCTTTCCCAAGTAACTGTTCCATGCTGACATGATCCTGCCATTGGATTTGTAGAATTCTTTGAAGCCACTTATTTTGAAACACATACTGTACACTGCCATGTCATCCCCTTTATTCATTTTCCATGTCTTGCACCCATATATCAAGCATTGAAATCCTGAACAAAATAGTTTTTATGTCAAAAAATGATACACATTTGTGACACCTATTTGCTATAAATAATGCAAAATAAGAACTTGATTCACCATCTTATTTCTGAATTCTAATCATATGCTAATCATATGGCACTACCAGGGTCTTATACTGCTTGAGTTTAATTATTTTAGAGATGGTTCTTGACCTCCAGATCTCCTTCAATCTTATGAATGCACTAGCTTTTGATAATCTGTTCTTTAGGTCTTTCATGCCACTTCTTTCCTCACAAACTGTGGCCCCCAAGTAAATGAACTCATCAACATCCTCAATATCCTGTCCGCCAGTGGTAATATTTTCTTGGTTTCTGGAGTTGATCTTCATTCTCACCATGTCCAACTATTCTTCTCATCACCCAATCCATTACTATTAAGAACAAGAATCCCAGCATACTGCATCCTTGCTTAACACTGGTCTTAATGTTGAACCACTGACATGTTTCTCCTTGATCTTCTACTGCACACTGAAGATCTTCATAGAATATTCTCAAAATTCTTGTAATCTTTTCTGGGATTCCATACTTCCTCATCATCCATAACCTGTTACAGTGGATTGAACCAAAAGCCTTCTCAAAGTCTATGAACCCCAGATACAGCCTTACTTGCCACTTGTTCACTTGCTCATTGATATTCTGCAGTACAAAACCTTGATCTGTTGTTCCTCCATAACCTGTGTAGGTACAATAGTACCATGCCTCACACAGTGCACTAAAATTATGTAGGTGCAATTGCACTCCTCACAAGAGGCACCAAAACTATGTAGGTACAATACCAGTCCTTACATGAGGCCAAAATTATGTGGGTGCAATTATGTTATTAAAACAATCTCATAAAATATCAGTCTCATAAAATATCAGTTCATTAATTTTACTAATCATATTTCTATTAATTATTAAATTAATGAATAGATTACTCTAATGATATCATCATTGAGGGCAATGTGAATTATTTGATGGCATCAGATAGCTTCAAGTAATACTGCAGCATAACAGACAAGACACAGTTTCTTGTAAATATTTAATTTATTAAAATGACAATCAAATGAGGGAGGCATGGTGGTGTAGTGGTTAGCACTGTCGCCTCACAGCAAGAAGGTCCTGGGTTTGAGCCCAGCGGCTGACGGGGGCCTTTCTGTGTGGAGTTGGCATGCTCTCCCTGTGTCTGCATGGGTTTCCACTGGGTGCTCTGGTTTCCCCCACAGTCCAAAGGCATGCTGGTTAGGCTAATTGGTGGCTCTAAATTGACCGTAGGTGTGAATGTGAGTGTGAATGGTTGTTTGTCTCTATGTGCCAGCCCTGTGATGACCTGGCGACTTGTCCAGACTGTACCCTGCCTCTCACCCATAGTCAGCTGGGATAGGCTCCATCTTGCCTGTGACCCTGAAGAACAGGATAAGTGGCTACAGATAATGGATGGATGGATGGATGGATGGATGGATGGACAATCAAATGAGCAGGTACCTTCACTAATACTAGCAGCAGTTTAACAAATCAAGGCACAAAAATGGTGATATGAGGTAATAAGTTTAGGTGTGTGTGTGTAGGCTTAAGAAAGAATTGTTTGCATGCGAAAAAGGTGTGGGAGGGGCCATAGGCGGCCTGTGTGACGAATTAGACAAAGGATTCTAACAAAGGTGCATAAATAACCTTTGGCCCATGCAGGGCTCAAACCCACAATCTCAGTGTTATAAGCACCAAATCAAATCAAATCAAATCAAATCAAGTTTATTTGTATAGCGCTTTTAACAATAAACATTGTTGCAAAGCAGCTTTACAGAATTTGAACGACTTAAAACATGAGCTAATTTTATCCCTAATCTATCCCCAATGAGCAAGCCTGTGGCGACGGTGGCAAGGAAAAACTCCCTCAGACGACATGAGGAAGAAACCTCGAGAGGAACCAGACTCAAAAGGGAACCCATCCTCATTTGGGCAACAACAGACAGCCTGACTATAATATTAACAGTTTTAACAGGTATAACCCTCAACTGTCCTCATGGGGCCGTCCTTCACAGGAGCGGTGCGATAAAACTCTGACCATACACAGGGCACCAGGATGGATCAAGCAGGTCCGAGGGGCAGAAGAGGCCAGCATCTCAATCCCAGGATCAACATGTAACTCAGAGGGACAGATTGGGGGGGGGGAAGAGAGAGAGAAAGAAAACACAGGTTGTTAGGTATGCCCTAAAAATGACAAGTATTAAATCTGTGTGGTAGGCTCGCAGAGACGAGAGTCTTTACATCAGGCATAACACACAACAAAGGCAAGTTAATATGGTTAAAAAATATCATGACCTGCTCTGGCTGGATGCTTGATTGGGTGATGGGAGCACACTCCTCAGCAATGATGAGATGCAGATGGGACCCTTAGGGCTGGCCAAGACAATTCAGTTACATTTCACCAGGTCTGGGACATGCGACAGAATGTCTGACAGCCGATTCCCTGCAGGCTACGATAGCCAGTTGAGGTCTCCACCCTCTCCACCAAAAGATTTCCTGTTGACTCCATGTAACTCAGAGGGACAAATTTGGGGTGGGGGGGAGGGAAAGAAAACACAGGTTGTTAGGTATGCCCAATGTCACCTGAATAAGTAGGAGCAGTATACATATTGCACCGAGTACAAGCAGGGACTCCGGCAACTAACTATGACAGCATAACTAAAAGGAGAGAGCCAGAAGATAACACAGGCATGAGGGAGCCCCGGGACATAAAGCAGCCAGCCACTACACCGTCAACAAACTCGAGTGAGCAAGCGAGTGGGGACTGACAGCATCCATACATCCCAGTTTACCAAAACACTTTATGTCTGAGGACCCTCCAGATCTACTCCTTTACCTCATAAACACCATTAACAAAAGGCTTGACTAAAAAGATATGTTTTCAGCCTAGACTTAAATGCTGAGACTGTGTCTGATTCCCGAACATTACTTGGAAAGCTGTTCCATAACTGTGGGGCTTTGTAAGAAAAGGCTCTGCCCCCTGATGTAGCCTTCACTATACAAGGTACCAGCAGATAGCCTGCACCTTTTGATCTAAGTAGGCATGGCGGGTCATAGAGGAGCAGAAGTTCACTCAGGTACTGTGGTGCAAGACCATTTAGTGCTTTAAAGGTCAATAGTAGTATTTTATAATCAATACAAAATTTGATTGGGAGCCAATGCAGTGTGGATAAGACAGGCGTGATGTGGTCATATTTTCTAGTTCTAGTAAGGACTCTTGCTGCTGCATTTTGAACTAACTGGAGCTTGTTTATGCACTTATTGGAACATCCATACAGTAAGGCATTACAATAATCCAACCTGGAGGTAACGAAAGCATGGACTAGTTTTTCTGCATCATGCAATGACATTAAATTTCTTATCTTTGCAATATTTCTGAGATGAAAGAAAGCTATCCGGGTGATGTTATCAATGTGAGTTTCGAAGGAAAGACTGGGGTCAATAATCACTCCGAGGTCTTTTACTCCTGCATGTGAAGAAACAGAAAGGCCATCCAGAGTCACTGTGTAATCAGAAAACTTACTTCTAGCTGTATGTGGTCCTAGCACAAGTACTTCAGTCTTGTCAGAGTTAAGCAGAAGGAAATGAATAAGCATCCAGTGTCTAATGTCCTTAACACATTCCTCAATTCTATTAAGCTGGTGTCTCTCATCAGGTTTTGCAGAGACATACAACTGTGTGTCATCAGCATAACAGTGGAAACTAATACAATGTTTATGAATAATATCGCCCAGAGGTAACATATATAGAGAAAAAAGCAGTGGACCCAAGACAGAACCTTGTGGAACACCAAACTTTACCTCGGTACGTCTAGAAATATCACCATTTATATCAACATACTGATAACGATCAGTTAGATAAGACTTGAGCCAGGAGAGGGCCATTCCCTTAACTCCCACAACATTGTCTAGTCTATCCAGAAGAATGGAATGATCGATGGTATCAAATGCTGCACTAAGGTCAAGCAACACAAGTAGCGAGACACAGCCCTGATCAGACGCCAACAGTAGGTCGTTTACTACTTTAACCAGTGCTGTCTCTGTGCTATGATGAGGTCTAAATCCTGACTCATACATTTCATGGATGTTATTCCTATGTAAATATGAGCATAACTGCTGTGCCACAGCTTTTTCAAGGATCTTGGAGATAAAGGGGAGGTTTGATATTGGCTGATAATTGGACAGCTGACAGGGATCTAGGTCAGGTTTTTTAATCAGGGGTTTGATAACTGCTAGTTTAAAGGATTTGGGTACATAGCCAATCATAAGAGAAGAATTTATTATTTTTAGAAGCAGTTCAATTACTCCAGGCATTATCTGTTTGAATAGATGTGTCGGTAAGGGATCTAGTACGCAAGTTGAGGCTTTTGATGTAGAGATTAATGAAAGTAATTCAGTTTCTTTTAGGGGAGTAAAACATTCTAACTGATGATCTGATACAGTTATATTGTTAACTACAAGGTCACTTTCATTGTCTGACCTTAAATTAGTAGTTTGAATTTTTTGTCGGATATTCTCAATTTTGTCATTAAAAAAATTCATGAAGTTGTTGCTACTGCATACTGCAGGTGTGCATGTGTTGATAGTGGACTTATTCCTGGTTAATTTTGCTACAGTATTAAATAGGAATCTAGGATTATTTTTGTTATCTTCTATTAGGGAGGAGAAATATGTTGATCTTGCAGCACTAAGAGCTTTTCTATACTTCAGGAAGCTCTCCTTCCACGCCAATTTGAACACTACCAATTTTGTTTGACACCATTTACGTTCCAATTTTCAAGTGGTCTGTTTTAATGTGCGAGTGTCATCATTATACCAGGGTGCTAATTTTTTGTCTCTGACCATTTTCCTTTTTAGAGGAGCTACATTATCTAAAGTATGGCGGAATGTTGACTCTAAGCATTCAGTTGCCTGATCAAGTTCTGCAGGGGCTGACAGTGACCCAATCAAAGTTGACAGCTCTGGGAGATCATTTATAAAGCTCTGTGCAGTAGTTGACGTGAAAGTACGTTTAATACAGTAGCGTGGTGAGGTGCATATATTATTACTCAGACATATCTTGAATGAGATGAGACAATGATCTGAGATAACTTCAGACTGTGGAAGTATGACTATATTATCTACGTTTAATCTGAATGTTAGTATTAGATCAAGGGTGTGACCACCATTATGGGTCGGTCCTATGACATTCTGCTTAATCCCGACTGAGTCTAAGATGTACACAAACGCTGTTTTTAAAGGGTCTTCTGGGTTATCGAGGTGAATATTAAAATCTCCGACAACTAAAGCTTTGTCTAAGGAAATAACCAGATCTGAGATAAAATCTGCAAATTCAGAAAGAAACTCAGAATATGGCCCCGGGGGCCTGTAAATAATAAGCAATGGAATTAACTGGGTAGACTTATTTTTCGAGGCTACATACATTATATGAGTATGAAGAACTTCAAATGTATTAAATTTATAACCAGGTTTTTGTGTTACACCTAGATAATCATTATAAATAACCGCGACGCCTCCTCCTCTGCCAGTTAGACGAGGCTGGTGTATATAACTGTATCCAGGAGGACTCGCTTCATTTAATGCTATATATTCATTTGGCTTAATCCATGTTTCTGTTAAACACAGTACATTAAACTCCTGATCAGTAATGAGTTCATTAACCATTAGCACTTTAGATGTAAGAGATCTAATATTTAATAGCCCCACCTTTAGATCAAAGGTGCTGGCAGCAGCTGTACAGTCAGTATGATCTAATTTTATATTGATTAGGTTACTGGAACAAACTCTCTGAAAATTTCTACCTTTTTGTTGAGCTCGGGGAACAGACACAGTCTCGATGTAGTGGGCCCTGAGTGACGACTCTGTGCAGCTAGCAGACAGTCGGTTTAGCCTGTTCATCTGCTCCCTGGCCTTGGCTCTGGATTGTCAGAAATTAACTAGGCCTGTTCTGAGACTATGACCTATGCTGCAGGAAATGAGAGCAGCAACTTCCCAAGTGGGATGGATACCGTCCCACCCTAACAGGCCAGCAGTGCCCTCAAAATTAGCCCAATTATCTATAAAGCCCACACTGTTTTCAGAGCACCACCTGGACAGCCAGCAGTTCAGCGACCATAACCTGCTGTAAGCTACATCGCCACGCCGCATTGGGATGGGACCAGAGCATACTACAGCATCGGACATCGCCTTCGCTAATTTAAACACCTCTACAAAGTTACTCTTAGTAACCTCAGACTGATGAAGGCGTATATCATTAGCTCCTGCATGGATAACTATCTTTGAGAACCTGTGCCCTGGCTCCCGGTATACACCTGACTAAACCTGCTGGTGCCCCTAAAGGCTGAGCTAATTTCACGTGCCGTATGATAGAGTCCCTTATAACCAGAGCTCTTTCAGTGGGTGCATCACTAAGGAGAGCAAACCTGTTCGACATGTGACGCAGAGAGGAGTGGTGCTCCCGTGGGCGAGCCTCAGCTGTAGCTTTGGCTCTACGCTTATGCCGCCGAGCTGTCACCCATTCGCCCCGCTGTAAGGGCTCTAATGCCGGAGTTGGGGGATTGCTAACTCCACCTAGGGCGTCCAGACTTTCCCTAACAGAAACTACACTGTTCTCACGCTCACTAACCTGCTCTAAAGCCTCGACACGCGCTTCTAGCACTGTAATCTTCTCCGTCAGAGAGCTAACTAATCTGCACTTATCACAAGTAAAGCTAATAAAGCTATCGCTAGTGATGGAGGAAGAATGACTAAACATCCTGCACTCAGCACACTGAACAGGCTGAAGGTGTGCCATGATGAAAAGATTCACATACCTTAAATGAAGATCTGTTGATATTAAAGCAGATCAGATGTGGATGGCCTCCGCTTGTGGTTTTTATACAGGAGGAGAGAAAAAGAAAGCTTCCACACCACAGTCTAATTAGCTGAGCTAACCAGCCCTTAGTTTACTGAAGTCTGAATGTTCTGATGTGTATAATAGTGTGCGCGGTAAGAAAATGTTGGAGAGAAGAAAATAAAAGAGCTAAGAAGAGATATACATCCATCCGTCCATCTTCTGTAGCCACTTATCCTGTTCTACAGGGTCGCAGGCAAGCTGGAACCTATCCCAGCTGACTATGGGCAAGAGGTGGGGTACACCCTGGACAAGTCACCAGGTCATAGCAGGGCTGACACAGAGACAAACAACCATTCACTCTCACACCTACTGTCAATTTAGAGTCACCAACTAACCTAACCTGCATGTCTTTGGACTGTGGGGGAAATCAGAGCACCCAGAGGAAACCCACTCAGACACGGGGAGAACATGCAAACTCCACACAGAAAGGCCCTCGCCAGCCGCTGGGCTCGAACCCAGGACCTCCTTGCTGTGAGGTGACAGTGCTAACCACTACATCACCGTGCTGCCACCTCAGAAGAGACAAAGCATGCAAAATCTATTTACCAGAGTAAAACTGAGAAACACAATAACATATGATCAAACCAAAGTGATGTAATTATTGTGTGCACACTTCAAACAACCTTAGGTTTAAATAGCACTTTTCACATAAACTAATCAAACTAAGACTAATGTTGCCCAAAATGCCAGCCTTACTTAGGACCACTCTCACGTGGCAGCAATGAAGGAGTTCATCAGTAATTCTCCATTCGGTGTACTCTGCTAAAAGAGCAGAGCCATTTCAACGTAGTTTAAATCAACTTTACTGTGTTGCAAAAGTCCTTCCCAGGTGGGATCTTGTGATCCAGAAGGTCCTTGGTCGAAAGTTTGTTGGTTGAAGATGTGGAGGGAACTGCTTGCCTCTAAATTTTAACCATAGCCCGTGGGTCATACAACCACGCGTTTGTCCTTTTGTTCTTAGCTTCCATCTGTAGCTGCAGTGTCTACTTTGAAATGCCACCAGTGCATTGATCAGAGAGAGAGCGTGCCAGTCCAAGAGAAGAAGCCAGAGTAGTGAGGAATGTCTGTGTGCCAGTCTGAGAAGATACCGGAGGCAGAGAGCATGAGGCCAGAGTGCGCAAGGCACATCCACGGCTGTGAGAGGCAGAGAGAAGCTGATTAGTTCGCTAGTCAGTAGACATGAGGCAAAAAGAGGAAGCCGGAGAGCGAGGCGTGTCTTCTTCACACCAGTCCAAAAAGCCAAAGAGACCAAGCCTTACTCCAGCACCCATTTTTATGGCCGAGCTTGCATCACGATTTATGTGGCGCAGTGAAAGACAAGATGAAGCAGATATCGTCCGGGGCAGGAACTGAGGGCATTGTGGGAAATGTAGTTGCGGAGCTTGTGCTGTACCTACACCCACTTGCTCCTTCCTCAGTCTTCTATCTACTCCATTCCTTACTCAATCAACAATAATTCTGCTAAATATCTTCCTCATGACTGACAGCAGGGTTATGCCTCTCTAGTTCTTTCATTCTTTAAGATTTCCTTTCTTCAGAAGTTTGATTATCAGCCCTTGCTTCTACTTCTTGGGGATCTTCTCATGTTTCTGCTTCTCAGACCTGCCTGATCCATCCTGGTGCCCTGTGTCTGGTTGGAGTCTCATCGCATTGCTCCTGTGGAGGACGGCCCCATGTGGACAGTTGAAAGTCACACCTGGAGGATGCTCTGGACACTTACAGTAATGCTTTTATGGCTGAGGACTACAGTTGACTTGCTAACTTAGGACTGCAGTTGCATGAACAGTTTTGCACTCAAGTTTCCATCAATGAAGAGTTTATAACATCAATGAAACTGACTTCATGTTAAAACTGTTAATGTTATAGTCATGTTTGTTGTTGCCCAAATGAGGATGGGTTCCTTTTTGAGTCTGGTTCCTCTCGAGATTTCTTCCTCATGTCGCCTGAGGGAGTTTTTCCTTGCCACCGTCGCCACAGGCTTGCTCATTGAGGATAGATTAGGGATAAAATTAGCTCATGTTTTAAGTTGTTCAAATTCTGTAAAGCTGCTTTGCAACAATGTTTATTGTTAAAAGCACTATACATATAAACTTGACTTGACATGTTGCCAAGCTTTCTTCATTAGTTGATGTATTTTTGTTGCGGAAATCTCTGTGTTTGCCTTCAATAACTTGGCCATGATTGAGTCAATCCCTGGTGCTTTCCCATTTGACTTCTTCTGATGTTGGTTCATTAATTGCAGTCTCTTCAATCAGCAAATTCAAAGTTGCACCCAATGTTTACAGTGATTGGATTTGCCCATTCTTCCCTGTTAAGCACTTCCATCTGGCTTGCACTTCTTCCTTGTTTTCCATCAAGTTTTCCACTCTTATCTGGCACTGCCATGCTCTGCATTACATAGTGTCTTTGTGAGTGCATAAAGTGTCCTCATGTGTTGGCTTCTTGCAGGTTTTTCTGCCTTACTTGCAGTATCCATCTCCTTTTGTCATCATCCTTTTGTCATCATCCATCTCCTTTTGTCTGATTTTATACTCCTTTTCACTTTTCTGTTCTTTTCTACATACCTTGTCCTAACCTGTCTCTTGACCCTCTCTGAGTGTGTGGCCAGGATCTTCCCTCTCTCTGATCTATAATGCCCCATAATATTTCACTGATCCATGGTTTCTTCTTCCTCCAGGGTCTACCAAGCACTGTCTCTGCAGTCGCTGTGTATGTTTTTTTTTCATCACCTGAAAGTCATTCTTCCTCATCCCCATCTTCCAACTCTGACCATTCTTCCTCAAGTACCTGATACCTGTTCCTCAGTGTGAGGGTAAACACCTTTAAGATGTGTTCATTTTCCAACTTTACTGTATCATACTTTACTCTAATGCATTTCTTTTCTTCTTGGTCTTATCTTGACTGTAATGCATACAAGGTATTGATCACTTCCAATATCTGCAGACCTATATGAAAAGGTCAGATGTCTTTCACTGAATTTTGAAGAATATGATCTATCTGGCTTCTTGTCTTCCCGTCTGGTGATGCCCATGTTGTCTTGTCTTATGCAGAAATAATGTTCCAGTTATTACTAACTCATTCATGTCACACATTTCACAAAGCCTTTCTCCATTATCATTCCTCTGTCCCATTCCATGCTTGCCCATTATTCTTTCATAGTCCCATCACCATCCTTTGCCATCTCAAGTCAAGTCAAGTTTATTAGTATAGCGCTTTTAACAATAAACATTGTCGCAAAGCAGCTTTACAGAATTTGAATGACTTAAAACATGAGCTAATTTTATCCCTAATCTATCCTCAATGAGCAAGCCTGTGGCGATGGTGGCAAGGAAAAACTCCCTCAGATGACATGAGGAAGAAACCTCGAGAGGAACCAAACCAGACTCAAAAGGGAACCCATCCTCATTTGGGCAACAACAGACAACATGACTATAACATTAACAGTTTTAACATGAAGTCAGTTTCATTGATGTTATAAACTCTTCATTGATGGAAACCTGAGTGCAAAACTGTTCATGACAACTGCAGTCATAAAGTTAGCAAGTCAACCATAAAAGCATTACTGTAAGAGTCCAGAGCATCCTCCAGGTGTGACTTTCAATTGTCCACATAGGACCATCCTCCACAGGAGAGATGCAATGAGACACCAACCAGACACAGGGCACCAGGATGGATCAGGGAGGTCTGAGGAGCAGAAGAGGTCAGCATCTCGATCCCAGGATCAACATGTAACTCAGAGGGACAGATTGGGGGGGGGGGGAGAAAACACAGGTTGTTAGGTATGGCCCATGTCACCTGAATAAGTAGGAACAGTATAAATATTGCACTGAGTACAAGCAGGGACTCTGGCAAAACTAACTATGACAGCATAACTAAAACGGGAGAGCCAGAAGGTAACACAGGCATGAGGGAGCCCCAGGACATAAAGTAGCCAGCCACTACACCATCAACAAACTCGAGTGAGCAAGCGAGTGGGGGACTGACAGCATCCATACATCCCAGTTTACCAAAACACTCTATGTCTGAGGACCCTCCAGATCTACTCCTTTACCTCATAAACACCATTAACAAAAGGCTTGACAAAAGTCCGAGGAGCAGAAGTATATACAAATAAATAAAACTTGACTAAACAGATATGTTTTCAGCCTAGACTTAAATGCTGAGACTATCTGATTCCTGAACATTACTTGGAAGGCTGTGACCATGACTGTGACCATGACTGTGGGGCTTTGTAAGAAAAGGCTCTACCCCGATGTAGCCTTCACTATACGAGTTACCAGCAGATAGCCTTGCACCTTTTGATCTAAGTAGGCGTGGTGGGTCATAGAGGACCAGAAGTTCACTCAGATACTGTGGAGCGAGACCATTCAGTGCTTTAAAGGTCAATAATAGTATTTTATACAACTAATAATAGGGCAGCACGGTGGTGTAGTGGTTAGCATGGTCGCCTCACAGCAAGAAGGTTCCAGGTTTGAACCCAGCAGCCGGCGAGGGCCTTTCTGTGTGGAGTTTGCATGTTCTCCCCGTGTCTACATGAGTTTCCTCTGGGTGCTCTGGTTTCCCCCACAATCCAAAGACATGCAGTTAGGTTGACTTGGGGTGGCCTTGGGCTGAGGTGCCCTTGAGCAAGGTACCTGACCCCTGACTGCTCCCTAGGTGCTCTGGTGTGGCTGCCCACCAGTGTGTGCATGTGTTCACTGCTTCAGATGGGTTAAATGCAGAGGATGAATTTCATTGTGCTTGATGTGTGCATGTGATGAATAAAGGTTTCTTCTTCTTATAATCAATATGAAATTTGATTGGGAGCCAATGCAGTGTGGATAAGACAGGGGTGATGTGGTCATATTTTCTAGTTCTAGTAAGGACTCTTGCTGCTGCATTTTGAACTAACTGGAGCTTATTTACACACTTATTGAAACATCCAGACAGTAAGGCATTACAAGTCAAGTTTATTTGTATTGCGCTTTTAACAATAAACATTGTCGCAAAGCAGCTTTACAGAATTTGAACGACTTAAAACATGAGCTAATTTATCCCTAATCTATCCCCAATGAGCAAGCCTGTGGCAACGGTGGTAAGGAAAAACTCCCTCAGACAACATGAGGAAGAAACCTAGAGAGGAACCAGACTCAAAAGGGAACCCATCCTCATTTGGGCAACAACAGACAGCATGACTGTAACATTAACAGTTTTAACATGAAGACAGTTTCGTTGATGTTGTAACTCTTCATTGATGGAAACTTGAGTGCAAAACTGTTCATGACAACTGCAGTCCTAAGTTAGCAAGTCAACTGTAGTCCTCAGCCATAAAAGCATTACTGTAAGAGTCCAGAGCATCCTCCAGGTGTAACCCTCAACTGTCCTCATGGGGCCATCCTCCACAGGAGCGACGTGACGAGACTCCAACCAGACACAGGGCACCAGGATGGATCAGGCAGGTCCGAGGAGCAGAAGAGGTCAGCATCTCGATCCCAGGACTGACATGTAACCCAGAGGGACAGTTTGGGGGGGGGGAGAGAAAACACAGGTTGTGAGGTATGATAGCAGCAATTTAATTTTTTCCGTTCCAACCGCACGCCATGCGACTGCCATGCGACTGCCGTGCAGTTCCCAGCTGAACGCCAGGGGGCTGCCATGAATGGCTCAGACCCCCCTTCCTCCCCTATTTTAATTCTAAACACGCCCATTCATTTGATTCCATGGTGTCACCATTAGATGGCGCTTCTCTCATAAAAAAAAATCTTGAAATGTTGTGTGAAGCTGTACTGCACTTCCCGATTTCAATGAGAAAGTAGCTGTAGAATAGATACATAAATGTGAGGTAAATTTTTACCCAATTTAAGTATTTCATAGCTTTTTATTTCAGTTATTTTATACTCATCTCATCTCATTATCTCTAGCCGCTTTATCCTTCTACAGGGTCGCAGGCAAGCTGGAGCCTATCCCAGCTGACTACAGGCGAAAGGCGGGGTACACCCTGGACAAGTCGCCAGGTCATCACAGGGCTGACACATAGACACAGACAACCATTCACACTCACATTCACACCTACGGTCAATTTAGAGTCACCAGTTAACCTAACCTGCATGTCTTTGGACTGTGGGGGAAACCGGAGCACCCGGAGGAAACCCACGCGGACACGGGGAGAACATGCAAACTCCACACAGAAAGGCCCTTGCCGGACCCAGGGCTCGAACCCAGGACCTTCTTGCTGTGAGGCGACAGCGCTAACCACTACACCACCGTGCCGCCCCTATTTTATACTCAATATATGGAATTAAATCTACCCCAAACAAGTCAATGCAAATTGTTACCTCAGATTTATTGGGTAAATTCTATACGGTAGGTTACTTTTTTCAGTGCAGGAGCAGACAAAACTGCAGGTCTTGGTAGTCTGGTGGTTACTGCACATGTCCTGTACCGGTAACTCTTGAAACATGGTTCGATTCTTGCCTTGGGTTTACTCGCTCAAAAATAAATATTAAAAAATATGACTCTTGCAATGAAGCACTGTGCACTTTTTAGTGTTACATGTAGGTCCTTGTATCATCCGATCATTCAAGTATTCCATTCAATCTGAAAAACAAAAAAAACCACTCAATATTTCATTTTCCTGTTTTTCTGTATGACCAAAAAATGAGGGATTGGTGTTTGTTTTCCTTTTTCCAACTCAAAACAGAACAAATAATAAACAGGGAAACCAAAACGAAATAATAACTCTAATTTACGATTATTGATTTTCTCTATTCCCCACGCTACATTAGCCTTCCCATGATCCTCAGCGACAGTCCATCATCATTTCTGCATCTATGAAACAGAAAAATTGCATGTGCATGTATATATCAAGTAATTTATTCAGACATCCTATTCATTTAATATATTAAGCTGTTAATGTTAAGCTGATGATCTCTTAATTATTATTATCTCAATATAATAGTAATCTGTACTCGAGTTGAGGGGGGATGGGGGGATGCCATCCCCCCTGGAATAAAAAATGGTCAAAATCATCCCCCCTCTAAAATGGGCATCCCCCCTCCCTTCCCTTGAGCAATTTTATCAATAAATGTGGACATTACTTCTATTTAACATTGGAATTAGAAATGCCATTCCACGTACTGTAGCTTTGCTGAAACTGAGCATACAGTAAGCTACCGCGAGAGAGGGCACGCACAAGCGAAGCGTTTGAGGACGTGACATTCAGTTGGAGTTCCGTTATTTTTTATTTCATTTGGCATCAGTGACAGCAGCGGATTGCAGCATCATGGCCAAGCGGAGTGGACAGCAAGACCTAAGCAAGTTCGGCTTTAAGATCGCAAGAAAAAAACATTTCAGGAGGTAAGTCAAGAGTTACAAATATCAGTCACACTTTCTGTGAGCCCACTATCATGCTGTAAAGTTACCAATATGGAGCCTAATTTGTGGGCGGCGAATAACAACACAGCTATCATAATGAATGTTAGTTTGGAGTCTATCCAGCTCAGTGTTGGGTAAGTTACTTTAAAAATGTAATTCGTTACAGTTACAAGTTACCTTGTTTAAAATGTAATTGTAGTGTAACTTTTTCAATTACTTTTAAAAAGTAATGTAACTAGTTACTTTTGGATTACTTTTTAATTACTTTAAGGTTTTAATGAATATTGACCCATGTTCACCATTTAATTTTTGAAAACCGACAGTGTGAACCTTAAAGCAGTACTAAGCTGAGAGGGAATTGCTGACAAGCAATCACAGGAGGTCCATAAGAGATGCTTGCACCGTGCATGTGATTCTCAGACTCCTGTCATAGGGGCCATACTCTTCTGTTCCTCCCCTAGGCTCTACCGTTTTCACAGTTTGCAGACTACACAAGCAGGTTCAGAAACCACTTCTTTCCCACAGCGGTCACCTTATTGAACTCTTCCCAAAGACCAGTCTTTCGTTCCCCTCTATCCACACCTTACCATCCATATAGTGTTCCTCTTCAATTCACATCTGTATAGCCCTATCTACAGTGGTATAGGATTACCTGTATAATGATTCCATCTGTATTCATCACATTTATTTATACCATGCTATTTTTCATTGCCCTGTGCATTGTACTGCCATAACTACATTGTACATACTCTGCGCATACATGCTCTGCACATATAACCATCTTTACTTACACTAGCTGTAAATAACGGCATTTTGTCTCTAAATACTGCATTATGTGCAGTCTGCACGTGTTGCACTTGATTAGATGCCAAACTGCATTTCATTACTTCATACATGTGCAATGACAATGAAGTGTTCTACTTTAATCTAGTAATAAATAACCAAAGTGAGACTTTTACATCACATTTTATTTTTCTTGTTTTTCTCTTTGCTTGTAAAATGAAACATGGCACAATACAGCCCATCAAGAATTAAGACTGACGATGGGTAGTCAGTCATTGAACATTTAAGTCAATGGAATGTTGATTACAAAAAAATACAATAAACAATAAACACATTCAAGTGAATGGTAGTAGCCTAGCACGTAGCTAACTAGGGAAACGACATGTGTGCTTAACCATTGTTGTGATATATGACAGTGAATCAATCGTACATCATTATATTATGTTGCCCACTGGGATTAATAACAACGATGGTATGTAGGTGGGTGTCAGCTGTTCTAGAGCTGGTAGTTCAACATATTTCGTCAGCATAGCCTACCTTGCTGTTAATGTGCTTACAACCTCAAAATGAATGCCTTCTGATCGGAAATAAACCAGTGAGTTGCACTTACCTCTAAATGTTTCCTTAGGTTCTGGGGCGGACCGTAGGGGGGGGGCTGAGAGGGCGAACCGCCCCCGGCGAGGGCCCGGAGATAAGCCCGATATATCGCTTACACTCAGTCCTTCGAGATTACATTCGTCGTGCTCATGCCCGGGCCCGTGTGAGGGCCCGGGGAGTTATCTGATGCACCCCTTAAAATCATTGCAATGTGTTGCAAATAGTCGAGTGCGCGAGCGTGTACAATGTTGTAAGATAATGTATGTTGCCATAGCTCAGGGGTTGTGTTAGGGCTTATAGCTTGACACAGTCAGGGTGAGTTATGCCTCATAGTTGCTAAAAACTGAACTCAAGATTCACTCAAGATTTAACAGCTGTAAAATATAGAATAAAATGTTTTGTATAACTGTCCTGCTTTTCACTCTCCCGTTTTGCTTTACAGCGTGCAAATTTAATAAGATATTGTCTCCAAGTGTATTTTGGGTAAAATCGTCATCACTCTCCACAACGTCATCAGTCACTTGTCAACAGAGTTGGCTATGCTACAAGCATTTTTACTACGATAGTTAACATGAGTTCATATAAACATAAAAGTGGAGCGGCGAAGCGAAAAGAAAGGGGAAAAAAGGGAGCAGGGAAAGGCTAAATTACTTAAACTGGGCACATATTTAGTTCGTCCTCATGGTCATGGAAATGAACCCGACAATGTTGGCAGCAATTCAGGCCCACCAATACTGCTAGCAGGGAGCCAGACTGACAGGTAGCCTAGAATTTCTTAATGTGCTTATAACGTTGGCTTTAATCTGGTTAGCCCAGCCCCTTAGAGCTTATACGCCACCATTTTTCCTTTCTGAATTATTTAGGCTACTTTCCTGATATTAGACGAGTTGCTACATTCATCCACTTTTTTCTCTCTCCGCTGTATAGTGATGTTAGGGACTCAGCAGTTGCGAGCTGCTCCAGGGTAGAGCCAGACCTGGTGCTTGACAGCCCCTCCCCACCCGCGCTGGACACTGGAAATGAAAGCAGCCGGTCTCCTCACATTACAGCTGACACGCAGACTGTGGATGGTGAAAACCCTCCTCTAGAGTGTTTTCTGACTGATCGGGCCAATTTTGCTGAAAACATGCACCGCCCTCCTTTTATTTCTGACTCTTCCCATCACCGTTGCAACCTCTGAGCGCTCATTCGTATGCCCTTCAAATAATGTGATGTGCACAGTATAGGCTATTGATGTTTTATTATGAGCCATGTACAGTATCCTAATGTTTTTTGTTTCTGAGTTACATGTTCGTTTGAAGGACTTGATGTACTAAATAACATAGTTGCACCCGGTAGTGTTGAAATTGGTAAACACCGCAGTTGCGGACATTTTGTAGCCTAAAATGATATGATAAGCTTTAATAAAGGGCCCGGTCATTTGCCCCGCCCCCGGCCCGGCTCTGACTTGTTCCGCCACTGCTTAGGTTTGACATAGACTGCTTCGACGTGGACAACTTCTTGATGGCCGGCAAACACTGCTTGCATTGGACAGTTAAATTTTAGCCATTTTCAGTGATGTAGATGAAATGATTCTTAAATTTCCAATGCTTGAAGGCGTCTGACATGACTGCTGCTTGAGCTGAACTGAACTGAACCGAACCGCGCGCTTCTTGCTGCTCTAGTGCTCAAGCACAGAAACAGAGTAGCGCTGCTGCTGGCAAACATGATAGGAAAACCCAGGACAGACAAGGAGCCGTGGCGGGAAACGGCAAAATTATGCGCAAAGCAATAAAAATATCCTTGCTCATGTCGCAAAGGTTTTTGTTTTTCAAATGTAACTAAAATTGTAATTCTCAATATTTCCATAAGTAACTGTAACTGAATTACATATTTTCCTGTTGTAACTGTAACGAATTACAGTTACACTTTTTTTGTAATTAAATTACGTAACGTCGTTACATGTAATTCGTTACTCCCCAACACTGATCCAGCTATCGATAGCTTACTCAGGTTCATGTTAGCTTTGATTTATTGTATAAGGCCATTAATTTAATCAGCCTGGACGTTCGTTTGTTATTCTTCAGGCAACAAAATGTGTTATTCAAGACAGGAAGGCTAAAATAAATGACACTAGCAGTTTTGAAGGCTTCATTGCCTCATTAGATAGCCGGTCACAACATGTAAGGCAGAGCAGGATTGGTGTAGGACTTGACAAAGTGTCTGCTAAAATGCAGCTTTCTTTTTCTTCGTCATAGGCTCTTCTTCTGTCTCCTCAATGGGCCTTTTCCCCTTTCCAAAGAAACTTTCCAAAGATGCCTGCTTTTAACTCATTTTGCTAGCTTGTATCCAGTATGTATCAAAGTGCTGGTATGTATCAAAGCAAAGTATCAAAGTATCCAAGGCAGCTCCTTGGTAACTGTCAATGTTAAGGTGTCACGTGACCTAGATAACAGTGGGAATCAACGTTACAGAAAGAATCCAGTCATTTTTCAAAGCTCAAATCCTCGTTCAGATAATAAATAAATCAGAAATAACATTATAATTATATTTAATTAAATTATCTTATCCACTGCTCTTTATTCCAGATGACAGTCAGCAGCAACTGCAACACAGTGCGACAGGAGCTGGAGGACCCGGAGTGTACAATACAGGAGCAGGAGCAAGCAGGAGAATCAACAGCTGAAGAGCTGAAGATTTACAATTTACTGTTGCTTGTTTTAGCTTATTGGTTACCTACCTACCTCTGTATTTAATTCAATGTTCCCAATGTTCAGCTTTGAATAAAAATTCTATTGACTTGATATGAAAAGATTCAGTTGTTCATTTACAACCCCGATTCCTAAAAAGTTGGGACAAAGTACAAATTGTAAATAAAAACGGAATGCAATGATGTGGAAGTTTCAAAATTCCATATTTTATTCAGAATAGAACATAGATGACATATCAAATGTTTAAACTGAGAAAATGTATCATTTAAAGAGAAAAATTAGGTGATTTTAAATTTCATGACAAAAACACATCTCAAAAAAGTTGGGACAACATATCTTCTTAGTAAAGCCTTTTGTTACTAGTTTTTTATTTGGTAAAGGAGTAGATCTGGAGGGTCCTCAGGCATATAGTATTTTGGTAAACAGGGATATATGGGTGCTGTCCCCTCCCCACTCTCACACGTTCACTCACATTTGTTGACAGTGGAGTGGCTGTATGCTTTATATCCCGGGGTCCCTCATGTCTGTTTTACCTTCTGGCTCTCCCTGTTAGTGAAGCTGTCTGTAACAAGTCCCTGATGTGGGTGGAGCATAGAAGCATGGCAGGTGGGAGTTGATGTTCACACACACTCTTTATGTCCCTTATTTTCTTTGCTTTTCAGCTTTATTCACTTGCTGCTCACACACGGTCACACACACACGTGTTCTGGTCGGGAGAGTGCCCTTCTCTCTGCTCTCTCCCTCCTTTTCTATCCTGTGTCACTGCAACAACACAGACACACAGCATTAATTAACCACAGGTGCATTGACTTTGCCACTCACCTTCCCTGGCCCTGCCCTCCATTCACAAATGGACACTAGGCCACGCCCCTGCTGCCACACTGTCATAGTTAGTTTTGCTGGAGTCCCTGCTTACACTCAGTGCAAAGTGTATACTGTTCTTACTCATTAGGTGACATTAGGCATACCTAACAATCTGCATTTCTCTCTCTCTGTCTCCCCCCATTTCTTCCCTTTGTCTGTCTCTCTCTCTTTTAAGTTACATGTTGATCCTGAGACACCAGTGATGCTTTCTGCTCCTTGGACCTGCCTGGTCCATCCTGATGCCCTACATCTGGTTGGAGTCTTATCACATTGCTCCTGTGGAGGCTGGACCTGCGGCAGTGGGGGCGTGGCCAAGCATCAGTCTGTGAATGGAAGGTGGGATCGGGAAAGGTAAGTGGCTAAGTCATTCCACCTACTGCCAATTAATGTGTGTGTGTGTGTGTGTGTGTGTGTGTGTGTGTGTGTGTGTGTGTGTGTGTGTGTGTTATAGGGATGGAGCATAAAAGGAGAGAGAGCAGAGAAAAAGAGCTCACTCCCTGACCACAACGCATGTGTGAGTGACTGTGTGAGTAAGTGAAAGCCTGAAAGCTGAAAAGCTGAATAAAGTGCTTGGCTTTAAACTTCAACTCTCGCCTGCCGTGCTTCTGTGCTCCACCCACATCAGTAAGTGCTACAGTGGTGCCAAAACCTGGGAGCACAGAAGGGAACCACCCCATGGAGTCCCTGCCATTTGAAGAGCTCATCCTTGCCTTTGCTACTGCCCAGCAGAACCAGCATCAAGCGCTGATCACCCTCCGAAAGGAGCAGGAGCAACGCTTCGAAGTCTTGATGCTGGCCCAGCAGGAAGATCGCCAGGTGTTCCGGCACCCACTCATGTCAGCAGGGGCATCGACCACTGCTGCCGCCACCCTCATGAAGATGGGACCACAGGATGATCCAGAAGCGTTCCTCGCTCTCTTCGAGCAAGCAGCCGAGGTGTGGGGGTGGCCGCTGGAGCAGCATGCGGCGTGCCTCCTCCCACTCTTGACTGCTCCCTGCTGACAGCCAGCTGGTCTATGTTGACCTAAGGAAAGCCATCCTGCAGCAGCTCGGCCACTCCCCGGAGCAACATCGCCAGCGCTTCTGGATGCTGGCATTGGAGGAGGTCGGCCAGCTGTTTGCATTCGGCCAGCAACTCCGGGACGCCTGCTGGCAGTGGCCGAGGGCAGAAGACCGTGACACTGATGAGATCATCGATCTGGTGGCACTGGAGCAGTTTGTCTCTCGACTTCTGGAACAAACGGCAGAATGGGTCCAATGTCATCACCTGGCGTCGCTGGAGAGAGCCATCGAGCTGGCGGAGGACCATCTGGAGGCGGCTCTGACGGCAGGCAGACAAGGCATCTCCCCTCACTTCTCTTCTCTCTTTCTTTTCTCCCCCTTTCTCTTGTCCCCAACTCACGGAGGTAGCCAAGTTGCAGAAGGAATTTTCTGACATGTTCTTGCCCCTTCCTGGTCATACCCACCTCATTAGAACACCACATCGAAACAACCCCGGGGGTGGTAGTACGTAGCCGCCCTTACCGATTGCCTGAACACAAGAAAAAGGTGGTTCGGGACAAACTCAGAAATGGGCATAATCGAGGAGTCCCACAGTGACTGGAGCAGCCCAGTGGTCCTGGTTCCCAAGACCGACGGGTCAGTCTGGTTCTGTGTGGACTATAGAAAGGTCAACACGGTGTCTAAATTTGATGCATACCCAATGCCTCGCATTGATGAGTTGCTTGATCGGTTAGGTGCTGCTCGCTTTTATTCGACACTGGATCTAACAAAGGGATATTGGCAGATCCCCTTGACTCCTCTATCCTGAGAAAAAACGGCCTTTTCCACACTGTTTGGATTACACCAATTTGTCCCGATCCCTTTTGGGTTGTTTGGGGCACCCGCTACGTTCCAGTGGCTTATGGACAGGGTACTCTGCTCTCATGCTGCCTACACGGCTGCCTATCTAGATGACATTATAATTTACAGTAATGATTGGCCACAGCACCTGGAACACCTGAGGGCCATTCTAAATTTGCTGAGGTGAGCGGGCCTCACAGCTAACCCAAAAAAGTGTGCGATTGGGCGGGTGGAAGTACGATGTCTGGGATTCCACTTGGGCCATGGGCAGGTGCGTCCTCAAATTAACTAGACCACAGCGATTGCGGCCTGCCCAAGGCACAAGACCAAAAAGGAGGTGAGATGGTTCTTGGGTCTGGCCGGCTATTATCATAGGTTTATACCTAATTATTCGGATGTCACCAGACCGCTAACCAATCTCACTAAAAAGGGGGCTCCAGATCCGGTCCAGTGGACGGAGCAGTGCCAACAGGCCTTCTCTGATGTAAAAGCTGCACTGTGTTGGAGGCCACTTTTACACTCCCCTGACTTCTCTCTCCCCTTTGTTTTGCAGACTGATGCATCGGACAGAGGGCTGGGGCCGTTTTGTCCCAGGAGGTGGAGGGTGAGGAGCACCCCATGCTGTACATCAGCTGGAAACTCTCGATGCGTGAAAGCAGGTACAGCACAATCGAGAAGGAGTGTCTCGCCATCAAGTGGGCGGTCCTTGCCCTTCGGTACTACCTGCTGGGGTGCCCTTTCACTCTCTGTTCGGACCAAGCGCCCCTTCAGTGGCTCCACCGCATGAAGGATGCCAATGCACGGCTCACTCATTGGTATCTCGCCCTCCAGCCATTTAAGTTCCAGGTGATCCACAGGCCGGGGGTGCAGATGGTGGTGGCAGACTTCCTGTCCCATCGGGGGCGGAGTCAGCTTCAGGCCGGATGGTTCCCCAGCCTGAGTCGGGCGGTGCGGGTATGTAGCAGCGGGGGTGTGGCCAAGCAGCAGTCTATGAATGAAGGGCGGGGTCAGGGAAGGTAAGTGGCTAAGTCATTCCACCTGCTGTCAATTAATGTGTGTGTGTGTGTTACAGGGATGGAGCATAAAAGGAGAGAGAGAGCAGAGAAAAGGAGCTCTCTCCCCGACCACAACGAATGTGTGAGTGTGTGAGTGAATGTGTGAGTAAGTGAAAGCAGGAAAGCTGAAAAGCTGAATAAAGTGCTTGGCTTTAAACTTCAACTCTCGCCTGCCGTGCTTCTGTGCTCCACCCACATCAGGAAGTGCTACAGGACCCATATGGACAGTCGAAAGTCACACTTAGAAGTTGGCTCTGGACACTTACAGATTGGCTATTATGGCTGTGGCTACAATTGACATGATAACTTTAGGACTGCAGTTGTCATGAACAATCTTGCACTCAAGTTTCCATCAATGAATGGCTGATGACTTCAACAAAACAGACTTCATGTTAAAACTATAATGAATTTCCTGGTTACACAGTTGCACTTTATGACTATATAGTTTCCGTTTCCGGTTGAGAATATGTCTATGGACTGCAGTGAGCTTGTTGCTCATTAAACATCGTGGTTGTCCAGTGCTCTGCACTTTGACGCTTGGCGTGATGTTCCGAGTGATGTTGCTTGGTGGTGTCACGGCGGCTGTGCAGGCGGTTTGGGACACACCAGCGCTCTGCGTGGCAGAGCTTCTGTGCTCACTTTGTGGATCCATGGCATGGTGTTCGAGCGATGTGGCTGACGGCATCACGGCGGCGGTGCTGGAGATGTGGGACTCGTTTTCATGTGCCTTTTGGTGGGACTGTGGCTGCTACACCACGGGAATTACATCCTGACCCCTACTTGGTGGACTTTTTTATTTTTTATTTTATTTAATTATTATTATTTTTATTTTATTTATTTTTTCTTTATTTTTTTTCCTTGTCTATAATTGTAAAGCGTCCTTGGGTTTTTTGAAAGGCGCTATATAAATCTAACTTCTTCTTCTTCTTCTTATTATTATTATATAGGACACAGTTATGGAAGCAAGTTATTTATAATCATGCTATCTTTTGTCACCCAAATGAGGATGGGTTACCTTTTGAGCCTGGTTCCTCTTAAAGTTTCTTCCTAATGTCATCTGAGGGAGATTTTCCTTACCACCATTGCCACAGGCTTGCTCATCAGGGATAAATTAGGGATAAAATTAGCTCATGTTTAAAGCTTTTAATTTTATGTAAAGCTGCTTTGCAACAATGCCTGTTGTTAACAGCACTATACAAATAAACTTGACTTGACTTGAGGTGCACAAAACAGTGCATTCTTAGTGCAGGTCCCAAACGTGGATAAATGGGGAGGGTTGTGTCAGCATAAAACTCATGCCAAGTCAATGATGAGGGTACACTCTTAATGACAAAAATAAATAAACCAGTGCAATAACTCTGCACAATAAAAAAAAGAAGCTGTGTCTTAATTTTGTGTGGATGACCTGAAGTCTTAGCCAAAATCATTGATTATGGAATTGAGAGTATGCAGCCTGGAAGCTCATCAACAGATTCCTCCTCATAGCCTCCCTGGGATGGAGGCTGCTATGTGTATATTAGCATCTGGGAGGTTTTTCCACCATGCTCAACTCCAGCCTCTTTAGTGTCCAAAAATGATTCTGGATTGGTCACTGTCAGCTGGTGTGCTAATTGAGTGAAACTGGAGAGTAACACGCAACCTGCAGTACCAAATGTGTTCTTTCACACACTGCTGGTCATGATGGTGTTCAGTATGCAATCCATCATGCAAAACAAAACAATTTACAGTTCATCCAAAATTAAGTGCTATGTTCAATTCAAGTAAATGCAAACAAGTAAAAATACTCCTCAGTGTAGTTTTACACAATGTGCAATGTGCAGTTAACTGTCAAATTAGATTCCTCTACTGTAAATATTTTCTGAGTAACAAAGTACATTTACTGTGCACTGTTTTTTCCCACTACCCTGGCTAGTCCACAGCTCCCCACTGTAGTTGTATTATTTTATGATGTATGGGTGGCTGTATTAATTGAATTTGCTCTGTATGGGTAATATCGCTAACAAGTAACGAACAATTATACACACTCCACTCAAAGGATAACCTTTAGTAATAGTAAAACCATTCACTACTACCATTAAAATAGTAGTACAGTATACCTCTGTATTAAAATGACTCAATACAAACAATATTTAAACTCACTTAACATCCAAATCATTAATATGCAATAATTAAAATGTATTAAACACAATACAATATTGTAACAGATCCTGATGTGGGTGGAGCACAGAAGCATGGCAGGCGAGTGTTGATGTTCACACATTCACTTTATTTTAGCTATTTTGTTCAGCTTTCCAGCTTTACTCATTCACCCATGCACACACACACACACACACACACACACACACACACACACACATATATGTTCTGGTCGGGAGAGACCTCTTCTCTGCTCTCCCCCTCCTTTTATGCTCCACCATCCCTGCAACAAACACACACATTAATTGACATCAGGTGTAATGACTTAGCCACTCACCTTCCCCGGCCCCATCCTCCATTCACAAACTGACACTTGGCCATGCCCCCACTGCCACATACCCCCACTGCCCGACTCAGGCCAGGGAGCCGTCCGGCCTGCAGCAGACTCCCCCACCCCCCAACGGGACAAGAAGTCCGCCACCACCATCTGTGCCCCTGGCCTGTGGACCACCTCAAACTTAAATGACTAGAGGGCGAGATACCAATGGGTGATCCATGCATTGGCATCCTTCATGCGATGGAGCCACTGGAGGGGCATGTGGTCCGAACAGAGGGTGAAAGGGCGCCCCAGCAGGTAAGTATTGGAGGGCGAGAACTGCCCACTTGATTGCCAGGCACTCTTTCTCAATGGTGCTGTACTTGCTTTCACACATTGAGAGCTTGCGGCTGATGTACAGCATGGGACACTCCTCACCCTCCACCTTCTGGGACAGCACGGCCCCCAGCCCTCTGTCCGATGCGTCTGTCTGTAAAATAAAGGGGAGAGAGAAGTCAGAGGAGTGTAAAAGTGGCCCCCCACACAGTGCAGCCTTTACTTTGGTGAAAATCTGTTGGCACTGCTCCGTCCACTGAACCAGATCTGGTTCTCCCTTTTTAGTGAGATCAGTCAGTGGGCTGGTAACATCTGAATAATTAGGTATGAACCTATGATAGTAGCCAGCCAGCCTCAGGAACTGCCTCACCTCCTTTTTGGTCTTGGGTCTCAGGCAGGCCGCAATTGCTGTAATCTTGTTAATTTGGGGCTGCACCTGCCCATGACCCAAGTGGAAACCCAGATAATGTCATCCAGGTATGCGGCTGCGTAGGCAGTGTGAGGGCAGAGGATCTTGTCCATGAGCCACTGGAACATAGTGAGCACTCCAAATAACCCAAAAGGAAGCGTGACAAATTGGTGTAATCCAAACGGTGAGGAAAAGGCCATTTTCTCTCGGGATAGAGGAGTCAAGGGGTTCTGCCAATATCCCTTTGTTAGATTCAGTGTTGAATAAAAGTGAGCAACGTCTAACCGATCAAGCAGCTCATCAATGTGAGGCATTGGGTATGTGTGAAATTTAGATACTGCATTGACTTTTCTATAGTCCACACAGAACCAGGCCGACCCATCGGTCTTGGGAACCAGGACCACTGGGCTGCTCCAGTCACTGTGGGACTCCTTGATTATGCCCATTTTGAGCATGGCCTTGAGTTCATCCCAAACCACCTTTTTTTTATGTTCGGGCAAGCGGTCAGGGTGGCTATACACTACCACCTCCAGGGGTGTCTCAATGTGGTGTTCTATGAGGTGGGTACGACCAGGAAGGGGCGAGAACACGTTGGAAAATTCCTTTTGCAACTTGGCCACCTCTGTGAGGTGTGCCAGTGAGAGGTGGTCTCCACAAGGGACCGGAGTGGTTCGAGATGTTATTTTGGTGACTTCTGGCCCCAGCTCCACCTTCTCTGGGACTACCGATGCCAATGCCACAGGGACCCCCTCTTTCCAATGTTTTAACAGGTAAAGGTGGTAAATTTGCAATGCCCCAACCCTATCCGTTCACCTCACCTCTACGTCCCCGACTTGCCATGTGACCTCGAAGGGCCCTTGGCACTTGATGATTAATTTGGAGCTTGACGTGGGTAATAATAAGAGCACTTTGTCTCCCGGTGTGAACTCTCTAAGGCATGTGCCCCATCATACAGCCAGGCTTGATGTTCTTGTGCCTGCTGTAAATTCTCCTGGGTTAAGTGTGAGTGTGTGGAGTTTTGTGCGCAGGTTGAGAATGTATTGAATTTCATTCTTGCTAGGCGAAGCTCCCTCCTCCCAATTTTCCCATAGCACGTCCAAGATTCCATGCGGCTTACACCCATATAATAATTCAAACAGTGAAAACCCTGTGTAGGCTTGCAGGACCTCTCGTACTGCAAATAACAGGGGCTTGAGTCATTTATCCCAATTACATGCATCCTCACTTACAAATTTCCTAATTATGTTTTTGAGTGTTTGATTAAAACGCTCCACTAAGCCATCCGTTTGTGGGTGATAGACATTGGTGTGGAGAGACTTAATCCCCAATAACCCATAAAGTTCACACAGTGTGCGTGACATAAATGTAGTACCTTGGTCTGTCAGAATTTCTTTTGGAATCCCAACCCAGGAGATAATACAGAAGAGCGCTTCCACAATACTGCATGCAGAAATATTGCGGAGAGGCACTGCTTCTGGATATTGCACTGCATAGTCCACCAGAACTAAAATAAAGTGATATCCCATGCTGACCGGTCTAATGGCCCGACGAGATCCATACCTATGTAGGTGTAATTAATGATTTTGTGTATTTAGGATTGGATAAGTGATCAATCTTTAATAATTATATGAAATCAGTCTCATTAAATTTGAAGGTTAATAATTAAAATGAATCAATCCTATTGAATCGTTTAATTTGACTCATTTGAATTGAATCATACCATAGAATCAGTCTAATTTGAATCGTTTGAAGTGAATCACTCAGGTGAATCATTTAGTGAATCATTTAGTGAATCATTCAATGAATAATTTAGTGAATCATACCATTGATCCTGGATAAATTACCAAACAGCTAAATTATGGTATATCATTATTGATCACTTACCATATTACATAAATTGTCTACACCTTTCCTTGAATTCTTTGTGATTGGGCAACTTCAAAGTATCGAAACAGCAGATAGACACCACACAAAATTCCAATAATAATGGAGTTTATTATAACAAAGATAATAAAAATTTTAATAAAAAGAAAAGGAAAATTGAACAATTTAATAGCAGCAGAATTGAATCTTCTGTAAACAGAGAGTATGTGTGTGTGTTTTGTGTGTGTGTGTGTGTGAATAAGCAGTTTTAGCTTGTGAGCTAACTAAACAAAAGAATTTCTAGCTAACCATGTGCTTCCAGCCTAGTGGTTAGCTTGTAGGCTAGCTGGACAAAGGGATGCTAGCTAGCATGTGCTTCTTCAAGTCTAGCAAACCACGTGTTTAGCTGGTAGGCTAATCAGACAAAGAGAAGGCTAGCTACATATGCTTTCAGGCCTAGAGTGTAAAAGCTGAAGGTTTTAATTAAAATTAAACATTCAAACAGTCACCCGTGGTGCATATCTATATAGTCTTAAATGTAGGCACAGGAGAATTTGCTATAAAGGTTGAATTGAAAGCAATACTTATGATTTTGTCTAAGATTGAGACAAAGGGGGCCTCGGTTTTAAGGCCTAATGGGGGAGGTACACGTGCTTCCTTTGTAGAACAAAGGAGATGTATGAGTAATGAATTAGAATGTTAAGAGAGCGAGAGAGAGAGCATGCAGAAACTTATGGATTAACCAATTTTAAATCAACAAACAAATAATAGAGAACCAAAATTCAGTGTATACACTTCATTTAACTTCATATAACTTCACATTAAGTGAATAACTAATTCCTAAGACTTAAACTTCTGCCCAATGCCTGTTCTTACTGCAAAGAGTCTCGTCTTCTGTCTGAAGAAATTCAAGGCGGAAGGTTGCGCTCTCTGTAGAAGTAGCTCGAGGAGGCTGAAAGCGCTTCGGTGGGGAAGAGAGAGATTTGAAGCTTCTTTGGCGATCTTCATAGTTGATAAGATGAAAAGTCTTTGTTCAACACCGTGCACGGATTTAAAAGAAAGAAAAGAGGGCCAGCCGCTTTTCAGAAAAAAACTGCTGTTGCGTACGCTTTAAAAGAAAAATTAACTCTTGCAAAACCCGGTTTGATAACTCGCTTGAGTTGATGATCGCGTGTTTCCGATATCTACTTTGATCAGGAGCAGATTAAAGAAGGAAACGCGCTGTTTAGACATCTGATAGTGAGTACTCTTCATTCAGCCCGTCTTGCTGAGAGTCGGACACGAAAGAACGAAAATGGCTGGATTCCAACTCTTTTTCTTGGAATGCTGAAAGATGTGATGTAAGTGATCCCGCCCAGGCGTGACGTAGTCAACGCGGAAGTTGGCTGGGAGTTGTAGTTCTTAGACACAAGATGGCGCATGATACCTACATTCCCCCTTTTGGTCTCAGGGGTATGACGGAGTCGTAGCACTGAGAGCACCGTACCATATCATCTCTGTGTCCATAGTCCTTGAGGTAGACTTGTTCTGCACAGTTCATGGTGTCCTGTGAAGACTGTGTAAACTTGTGAGTTCCAGTGAGACAGTTGGAGGTAAAGGCATTTGAGCATACAATCACCATAGGTACTTGGGCATATAATCACCATAGGCACTTGGGCATATAATCACTATCTAACTAGATTAGGGTTACCTCAACATTTAAACAGTGAAGACTACACATATACTTCATTTCAGTGAACACTACATATATACTTCATTTCAGTGAAGACTACATATATATACTTCATTTCCTACTCAAAGAAAATAATAAAACAGGGAAAGAGAGGAAGTGGAGTAGAGAAAAGAAGTGTTAGTGGTTAGAGTGTTAACCTAATCTTCTGGCAACAGGTGGTTTGGCCAGAAAGCGTGCGCTACTATGGCCGAAACTGTCAGGAATGCAGACCCCTTTATCCAGCTTGGCGTATAGCGTTGCTATTTGTTTGTGTAGCATGCATGCGATACCAGCAGAAAAGACCCAGCCACAGAGAAGAAGTCCCAAAACAATCAGACTTAGGGCAGATCCGAGGTCAAGTGACCCTCTGACCTGGTTTTGGGAGACTATGGTCGAAATTCCATTCTGATCTACACTAAATTTCACCGTTTTGGTCCCTTCAACCAGCAATTGCTGGTGGAGGGTGTGACCAATCTCAAGGTCATAACCTTCGAATGCGGCTATCATCTCAATCTCCGAATTGTACCTGTCAGTACTAAGATGGTGTAGGGTGATGTCACCTATGTGAATGGTGGCTCCCTGTGGTACACTAAGGAACACCGTTTGGTTTGGGATTTTCATTCTTGTGGCTGTGTTGTGCTGGTTGTATGACATCAAGATTTCAGTTTTTGGAGTGTTAACAACCCACCGACTACCAGCTCTCTCTACTCTAGTTTCCATATCCTCGTCCTTTGTGTACATTTGATCTACACACTTTTGTTCGGGCGCTTTCGCCCTCAGACCGCACAGGCGATCTGTAGTGTCTCTAAGAAATGGGTTGCTTGGGCAGACCCAGTGGATGTCTTTAGTGGAGGTGCACATCTCTAGGTTGGGAATAAAGTAGACAGAGGGGTTGTCGTCATGGTATACTATCATGGGTGGTGTCTGTATGTGTATGCGAACATTGTTTTTCCAGAAACCCACGTTGAGGACAGACTTGAGTCTATATATGTTGTTTTTCTCAATGATGGGTAAATTTAGTATGAAACCTATCTCCAAATCTTGTGGACTCACAAAAATGGGGATAGCACTGCCAAGACTATAGGCCAGGTGTATTTGCAAGGAATGCACGTCTCTAGTAGTAGTGGATTTTAGTACATTCTCTACCATGTCAAGGGGTGTGAGATACGATGGGACCTTGCCACTACTCAGGGAACTGATCGAGTCACCAACTTCTCTAAGCAGGTCTTGCATTAAATCCCTTACTACTCTGACGTATTTGATCTCGTTCTTGATTATTTCGGCCAATTTGTCTACAGTCTGCATAGTGTTATAGATTAGATCAGTATGCATGTTAACGGTTAATATAGTTCCCTGCAGGGATTTGCCTAAGCCCTGCAGCTCTTCGTGTTGGGCAAGCAGTTTCTCTCGGATCTCGGGCATTTCCTTTTGCAGAATGCTAACTTCTTTTTTCAGCATATTCAAACTGACTGTGTTGGCTGCAGAGACCAATAGAGAACAAGGATCCAATGGCAGATGCACCAATAATTAAACCCCCGAGGAACCTTTTCTGACGTGTTTTACCGCTCAGTTCTTCCTCTGTGACTATGAATTTTTGCAACTGTTCTAACATGTGGGTAGTGGTGCGTCTAGCGTGTTCAACTGTGTTAGATATCTTGCCCTTTGGTCCGTTATTATCGGTCGAAGGTAGCAGTGCCTTGAAGTGTTTGCGGTATACGACCCATGGGTCTAGTCGGGCGTATACTCGTTGAGTGTGGATGCGACAGTTTGTAAGAAGGAGCCCAGGAGCCTCCTGCAGGATGATGCCAGCTGGGGGGCCAGGCTCCACCACCTCACTTGACTGACTCAGTTGTAGGGTGAGGAGGATGCACAGGATTCCGAGGGAGTCCATTCTGTAACATACAGAAGGGTTTATTTTATTGGGTTGATAAGTGTGATCGGGAATGTTAGTGTACGCTTACGAGTGAGTGAGGCTTACAAGTAGAGGTCTGTGTGGGTTGGATTTTTCAGTCCCGCTCCCGCCCGCGCCCGCATTGTGCAGTCCCACTCTCGCCCGCGCCCACAAAGAATTATGATTTTCAGTCCCGCTCCCGCCCACAAAAAAATTATGATTTTCAGTCCCGCTCCCGCCCGCGCCTGCCATATTTTGTCCCGCTCCCGCCCGCAAATCCCACATGATGCAGACGTTCACATTATTTCTCAGGAAAGTTCTTGTCTTGACACAGCGTGATGGTGCCCCGCCCCCTACTTTGAGTGGATCTGAGCATAAATATCTACAGCTCACATTTGTTATTGTTTACCTTGTTTCTGAATCCAGCATGTAGTATCTCTAATAATAATAATAATTAGTGCTGTCAAATGATTAAAATATTTAATCGCAAATTTTTATTACATGAGAAACCATTGTAATTCTCTGATCAGCATAAAAAAAGTGAATGGGCTTGCTTTGTACCAATGTTTTTTTTTTATTGCAAAGCAGAGCTAGTAAAAGAAGTGAATTGATTTACTGCTTGCGTTAGTCTACAACTTTAATCAGAGAGACAGGTTACACAGTGACGGTAGGCTTGACTCAATGCTATCCCAGAAATCCTTCCTGTAATATGCAAATTTGGCCGCCTCTGATTGGACAGCCAAATTTGCATATTACAGGAAGGATTTCTGGGATAGCATTGAGTCAAGCCTACCGTCACTGTGTAACCTGTCTCTCTGATTAAAGTTGTAGACTAACGTAACAAGTAAATCAATTCACTCATGGTTCTCTTGCTAGCTGGGTGTGAACTGCGAGTCATTAGAGTGATCAAAGAATTTCCCCTTAAGGTGATCAATGGCAAGTTTAAGATGCCATTCCTCACTCAATCTGGCAATCTGACTTTCTCTGCAAATTTAGGCATCTTAAAATGTTTTTATTAATGCCAAATAAAATATCCAGCACAAATTATATATGATAGACATAAATTAATAATTTATAAATTTTATTTCAAGCACGTTTTTAGTTAGCGGGACTGCAGCTTATCACCGCTCCCGCCCGCGTGCGCATATGTGCACTTCCAGTCCCACCCGCGTGCGCATATGTGCACTTCCGGTCCTGCCCGCGCCCACAATGAGCTTTCAAAATTTGTCCCGTGCTGCACTGCTTTGCGGCGGGTCCCACGAGTCCCGCGGGACTCCCGCGGGAGTGCAGGGCTCTACTTACAAGCTGGATGGCCTTAACTATCATTCACCCCTTTTTGGAATGAGGACTGTTCAAAAGGTTTGATTTGATTGCTATGAACCCATCGGTAGGAGGGTGTCTGATTAGGCCTGGATGTCCTAATGCGGTACGCGACGGGGGACAGTTTTCCCACGATTTCGAAAGGTCCTGACCAGTGTGGTAGGAACTTCTTCGAGACGCCTACCGGCTTGGTAAAATTGAAGTACAGGACTTTGTCGCCTATTTGGTATTCGTGATGGAAGACTTTCCGATCATAGTAGTAGGCCTTCTGTCCTTTCACGCTTGTTTCAAGATTCTTTTGGGCCCATGAAAAGGTGGATTGTAGGTGGTGTTGTAGGTCGGCGACATATTGATGTGCGGTGTATGCAGTGGCGACGCTCATGTCCTTGGGTCTGTATAGGAGATGCATTGGGAGAACCATTTCTCACCCAGTCATCATCTCAAAAGGTGTGACTCCAGTGGTTCGATGAGGGGTGGACCTGATGGCCATTAGCACCAAGGGAAGTTTCACATCCCAATCTTTACCATGGTGAGTGACATACTTTTGCAGCATGCTCACAATGGTTTGATTGGCTCATTCAACCTGACCAGAGGACTGAGGATGGTACGCGATATGGAATTTCGCCTCAACGCTTAACATGTTCCACAGCGCAGCCATTACACCAGCAGTGAAATGGGTGCCCTTGTCTGAGTCAATGGATAGAGGAAGGCCCCAACGACTGAACACATGGTTCATGAGAAGGAGAGCAGTAGTTTCGGCTGTATTATTAGGGGCTGGTAGACATTCTATCCATTTTGTGAAAGCGCATGTGACGGTAAGGAGGTATTTGTTACCCCAGGAAGACTTTGGGACCAGACCAATCCAGTCCATTTGGAGGTTGGACCAGGGAAAGGTAATTCCGTGACTTTGCAGGGGAGCTCTATTTAGCGGTGTGGATGGGCGAAATTGACAACAGACCAGGCATCCTTTGACATACTCTGTTACATCTTTGATCATAAGAGGCCAATAGACTATTGTCTGGAGGGTCTTATAGGTGGCGTTAGCGCTCCTATGACCTCCACATGGACTGTCATGAGCATATTGCAAGACAATCCCCCTGTGGTCCTTGGGGACAACCCAGCGGGGTGGTCCTTGGCCACGAGGCATGTACACCAGGAGCCCTTTTTCGAGCTTCAGGCAGTGCTGGAGGTTATGGAGGTGTTTTAGGTCTTTTGACTGTTTTAGCTCCATGTCTGATATGGGGAATGCACTTGGGTTCATAAGGAAGTTGCGAATCTGGCTGATATTTGGGTCCCTGTTCTGCATAGTTACCAGGTCCACGTCGCCTGGTTGTCGACCTAAATGGATGGTCAACGACTGGGGTGTTAGGTCTTCATGCCTGTCTCTAGCCTGTCGGCGAGTAATGGCGTTCACGACGTGACACGATTTCTCAGGGAGCCATCCTTCCTGGAACTCCCGGGGGGGCTGTTCACAGCACCCGCTTTGGTGAGGCAGTCAGCCTCATTGTTGCCAATTTTATCAGGTCCAGGGACTTGAGAGTGCCCTTTCACCTTTTTCCAATATATAGTCATTCCTTTGCCTGCCACCAGTTTGTCACATGCCAGGAAAAGTTCAGAGTGTTTCACTACTTTTCCTCTCGCATTTTTCATGTCATTTATTTTCCATGTGGGGAAGTGAGAAATGAAACTGTGATGGGCATAGCTGGAGTCAGAGCAGATGACTAGTTGCTCAATGCCTGCTTTGCTGGCTTGTCGCAAAGCGATGAGCACTGCCGCTATCTCTGCATATTAGCTTGTCCTGGCTCCGATTTGGTATTGGTATTGTCCTTCCAGGGGACCTGTTGTCCAAACAATACCAATGCCGGCTCGCAGTTCATTCTCATGACCGGAGGAACAACCGTCCACATAGACCATGGGAAGGTCTTTGCACGAGTTATCATCATAATAGAGGTGGTCTGATGGAAGGGAGGGTGTTGTTAAGAGGACAGGATTCTGTTCTGCCTCCTTTTCACAATCGCAGTGTTGGCAGTCGGCTAAGCCTTGGCCCAGTGCCATCTTATGGTTTTGGGCATACTTCACCTCAATGTCGTAGCCCTGTAAGGCCATCATCCATGCCGCGATGTGACTATTGGACACTCTTCTGTCTCTTAGTCTTTGACTGTTCAAGAAAGAGACAGGTTGGTGAGATGTCTCTATCACCACTTTCTGACCACCAATGTAACTGCGGAAATGTTCGACGGCCCAAACGGTGGTTAAGAGGGCTTTCTCGCAGTTTGAGAATTTTAGCTCCACACTACTAAGTGAATGGCTAGCGTACGCAACGACTCGCCTGTCCTTATCATACTGCTGTGATAAGGCAGCACTTAGGCAGTGAGTAGAGAAACTGGCTTCAAGGTAAAATGCTTTGTCCTTGTTTGGATAAGCAAGGCAGGGGGTGGAGCACAACTTCTGCTTCATTTCTCTGAAAGCCTGTTCTTGAGGACCGTCCCACTGGAACTCCTTATCCTTTCAGAAAAGCTCAGTAAGTGGTCTCGCAATTTCTGCGTAGTCCTCAATGAACTGCCTGGACTAATTGCAGATGCCTATGAAGCTCCTAAGTTCTGACACATTAGTGGGGGCTTGAATGTTTTGGACGGCTCAGATCCTCCCAGACTGGGGTTCGATGCCATCAGGCCCCACGAGCAGGCCAATGTATTCAACTTTTGTGCGACACCACTGGCCCTTAGTAATGGAGAGCTTGGCTCCAGCGTTAGCAAGCTGAGTAAGGACGTGTCGAATCTCAACTAAATGAGCTTCGAACGTTTGTGATCGGATCAGAATGTCGTCAACATAAATCAAGTTTCCGCGAGCAGCAGCATTGCTCATGGCCTTGTGTAGGAATATGTTAAATTCCACTGGTGAGTTGGAGTACCCAAAAGGGCATCGGTTCCAGGTGAACTGTCGATTTGTGAAAGAGAACGCCAGTTTATACTGGTCTTTAGGATCGACTTTCATCGTCCAGAATCCACTGGCCACGTCGGCGGTGGAGAAAAACTTAACGCCTCTCACCTTGGCGAGTTCCTGGTTGAGATGGATCATTGGCCATCTTGACAAAGGGACTTGCTTATTCAACTGTCTGTAGTCAATGGTGAGGCGCCATTTGCCGTTAGGTTTCAGCACGGGCCACAAGGGAGAATTGTATGTGGAATTACATTCTCGAATGATCTGCTTCTCTAGCAACGTGTTTATGACCTCTTGGATAGAGTCATAAGCTGCTAGAGGGATTTTGTACTGGCGCACAAACGTTGGTTGTGCATCCGGATCCGTGGGGATCCGTACGGTGTGGAGGTCGGTGACTCCGCAGTCATTAGAGTCCCGTGACCAAGTGTCTTTGAAGTCATAAAACAACTGGCGGAGTTGTTGTTTCTGAGAATCTGAGGTTAGGCTATCAGCCTTAGTAAGCTGTTGTTGGACCTCCAGGTCGAACCCTGGATACGGTTCACCTATTGAGGAATCTACAGCGTCGGACACAGGAGTGTTTTCCTCTGGCTGAGAGGAGAGTGCATATACCGTCATGCTCTCTTCGGTGTCAACTTTAGCCATGAAAACTCTGTCATCACACAGCATATCATGTAGCTCGATGTGAATCATGTTATGGGGGACAGTAAAGAAGGTAGTCCTACCGTCTTCTGGTCCGACCAAAGAAAGAGGCAGTTCGCCTATGACTGGAATCGTTAGTTCAAAGTCATGGAATGATCTGTCTATCAACAGACCTAGGGGACAGCGCGCAGGCACAGTGACAGGAGAGTTGGTCAAGTTTTGCACCAGGTAGTAAGAGGAACGATGGTTCAGTTCAAGCAGAGGAGTACCACAAACTGTTAAGTTGCGTTCCAAGAATGGGGGCAGAGGCTGGAAGAAAGCCTCTGAAGATGGGAGCTCTTGACCTTTCAGAATGACTAACTTAAGGGGAAAACCAGCTGTTCTAGCAGGAATGACAACAGCAAACTCACTAGCTACCTGGCATGCCTGAGGGATGGTTTGTCCAGAGAGCATGCCCTTGAGGTCAGCGAGGAGTGGATGTTTGTTGATGTTGGCTTGAGTCCAGATTACCTGGTTCACCATGTCTATCTGGGCTCCTAGCCTAACCAGAATGTCTGCTCCAATGAAGAGTGGATTGGAGAGTTGAGGGACCACGCTCAAGAAATGGAGGAACTCTCTTGTTCTGATTGTCATGGTTACGGCACAGACGCCAACAGCCTTAACAGAGGTTTGGGGTTATTCAGCGGAGAGAAGCCGATGGCGTTTCCGCCCGAACATGGGACGAGAATGGCTTTGACACAGCGCGTCAAACAAAGTCTGGCTGATGGCCGATTTCTCAGACTAAAGCGTCATAGCTGCATTAAGGACCATGGTTCCATTGACTTGCACTTCACCCGATAGAATAGGGCAGTACATAGCTGAGTTTGAGTTGCTCAAGGAGCAAAGGAAGGAAGTGTGGTTTTCCAGAGAGTTGTGGCCACTAGGGGGAGTCACGATGTCTGGTGTTCCAACATCAGATTCTGTGTACAAAGACATGAACTGAAGTTCATCGGGAATTTGGTCTCCCGTGGTGCCTGGTTGATCGGTATCTGCACGGATCTCGTCGCAGCGGGCTCGTGCCTGTTTTGAGGGACTCACCGATGGATGGGTCGTGATTTGGGCCCACAATTGACTGCGACGACAATCAATGAGTGGCGCCAACCTATCAAGTAGGTCTTGGCCAATCAGTAGTTTTTCCATACCCACAGAGCTGACGTAGGTGGGATGTATGATTGACACACCTTGGAATATGAGTCTCAACCATGCCAGTCGTGTTACTTTGGCTTTGTTCTGTGTGAAGCTGATTAAGTTTATATTGCAGGGCTTTGTTGGAATTGGGTCACCTTGTGAGAGCCGTGTCTGAGAGATGGTGGCAAAGACTTTAGCACACATGACCATGATCTACGATCCAGTATCCAGGAGGGCGTGGAGGGTGGTTATACCCTCGACCACCATGGTGGTGTAAATGCACTTAGCATTGCCCTTTCTGACCAGATCGCCTAAGAATTGCATCAGAGGTGTGTTTTGTGGGTTTGCCTTCACCACCAGGGGGGGCTCTACATCCGGACCATCACCTGCTGTTTCACAGAAATCTTCTCCCCATTTCACGAGATATACTCATGGTTTTCGGCCTAATCACGCCAACGGGCGGACTTCGCCATCCTTCTTGGGCTCTTTTGTTTTGTTGGTTGAGGAATTTGACTGGTTTTGTAACAGTTTCCTAAATTCAGCCAAGCAGGCCTTCAAAGAGTCCAGTTCTGAGTGGGACTCATCAGGTTGGTTCGAGTCACTGTGTCGGCTACCTTTACTCCTTTGTTTAGGCCTACAGTCAGCGCGCTCCTGCCATTTCTGGCCGGAGCGGGGGTTACAATCTTGCCGCTTACTGCCTTGTTTCATATGACTCTTTCCGTATGAGGAGCGGTTGCCATAGTCACTATGGCCTTGTCCTCTGTCTTTCTTGGCCTTACCTTGCTGTTTCTTCCCTTCACCCTTATGATGGTTCGGTGAAGGGCGGTTCGGACCGGGATTTCTCCGATTGGGTCCCTTTTTTGGAGCTTCCCTTCCTTCTAAGGTTAGCGGGGGCCCGTTTGCACCCTGGAGGCTAAGGACTCTGGGGTCATCGTCATTCCCATTTGTGGGTTTAACGATGGTCTCCCAGGTCATTTGGACTAGTTGCCTAGTGTCCTTCATCGAGTAGCCATGTTGTCGACACATCAGTGTGACTTGATTCCTCACACATGGGTGGAGGTTATGTAAGAAAAGGGATTTAAAGCCCCTATCTTCTTCTAAACCTGGTGCGTTGCTACCCTGGAAGTAGGCGCTACGTAGCCGTCTATAATACTCATGAGGTGGCTCAGTCCATTTCTGCCTGATTTGTATTGCACACAATGTCACGGAGGTTTCATCCGTGTACGGCGCATATTCTTCCCTCATGTAATTGCGAAGTTTCGAATAACTATCGTGAACACCTGGGGGTAGTGTCTCTAAAAAGGCACGGATGCTACTACTGGAGGTCTTCCAAATCAGTTTAAGCTTCTCTCGTGGTGTGGCTCTCGGTAGGTCCATCAGGCATCGGTCAATTTCTCGTAAATAATCATTTACGTTGGTTCTTTTATTATCGGGATCGAATCGCTTGATATCTTTGGCAAGTAGGTCAATTTGCCGTATGCGGAGGGCTTGGTGCGTGTCCTTACACGAACCCCTTCGCTCTCCTGAGTGCTCACTATCTGAGCTACTCTGGAACTGCTCCCGTTCCACGCGAGAGTTGTAGTCTGATTCACCCGAAGGCAGATCAGGGAAGCTGTAGCGCACTGACCTAGGTGTGCTATGGGCCTGGGCTCAGGATGAGTGCAGGGCGACTCCACCCTGGCTAGACGACGATGGAGTCGTGTAGCGAGTTGATGGAGGTTGGCGGGGCGCCTGGTGCTCGACCAGATAATCCTCGGTGTCCAGTTCGGATGCTTCTTCCCGCTCTAAACTTTGACGCATGGTTGGGGGTCTCTCGCACCCCTCTTTAGGGTTCTGCTCCTTGGCAGCCCTTCCGGCGCCTTTCTCGGCTTTCTCTAGCCTTTCGGCGCACTCATCGAGGGAGTCCTTCAAGAGGCTACGTTCCCTATATAGATCATTGACCTTGGCTGTCAGCTCAGCGTTGCTGGTGGTCAGCCTGTCAACCTCTCCACGCAGGGATCTGATCTCTTGATCAGCATCTTGGAAGTGTAACAAGAATAGTTTACCTAGTGCATCTTGGACACTGATTGTTGTTCTCTTTGGATCTCTCATTTGTGTTATTGAGTTGATTATGCCAGCTTGGCACTCATGCCTACTCATGCCCCTAATGGTTGCCCTATTGGAGTCAGAGCAGTGAATGAGGTCTGCGATGACCTCAAAAAGGGACACGTCTTGCTCGTTGTCTTCAGTCTCTGAGACACGAGGGGATGCCATTTTATTTAGATTGGGTATTGGGTAATTAATCAATCAATGAGTTAATTATTAATCAATTATGATTAATATTAACTATGTAATTAATTAATTAACAAGGTTTAATTGTTTGGAGATGTTCTCTTATCCTAAGTTATCAACAGGTTGTTAGAATTTGTGATATGGTTATCACACTCCTGTGAAACGTTTTAACACACCTGGGGATATACCTTAGCAGTGGCTGAATCCACTGGTAGTGGATCTGCTGTAACAATACTCAAGAAGTCGACAAACCAATCGCCTCACACGGGGCACCAATTATGTAGGTGTAATTAATGATTTTGTGTATTTAGGATTGGATAAGTGATCAATCTTTAATAATTACATAAAATCAGTCTCATTAAATTTGAAGGTTAATAATTAAAATTAATCAATCCTATTGAATCGTTTAATTTGACTCATTTGAATTGAATCATACCATAGAATCAGTCTAATTTGAATCGTTTGAAGTGAATCACTCAGGTGAATCATTTAGTGAATCATTTAGTGAATCGTTCAATTAATAATTTAGTGAATCATACCATTGATCCTGGATAAATTACCAAATGGCTAAATTATGGTATATCATTATTGATCACTTACCATATTACATAAATTGTCTACACCTTTCCTTGAATTCTTTGCGATTGGGCAACTTCAAAGTATCGAAACAGCAGATAGACACCACACAAAATTCCAATAATAATGGAGTTTATTATAACAAAGATAATAAAAAATTTAATAAAAAGAAAAGGAAAATTGAACAATTTAATAGCAGCAGAATTGAATCTTCTGTAAACAGAGAGAGAGTGTGTGTGTGTGTGTGTGTGTGTGTGTGTGTGTGTGTGTGTGAATAAGCAGTTTTAGCTTGTGAGCTAACTGAACAAAAGAATTTCTAGCTAACCATGTGCTTCCAGCCTAGTGGTTAGCTTGTAGGCTAGCTGGACAAAGGGATGCTAGCTAGCATGTGCTTCTTCAAGTCTAGCAAACCACGTGTTTAGCTGGTAGGCTAATCAGACAAAGAGAAGGCTAGCTACATATGCTTTCAGGCCTAGAGTGTAAAAGCTGAAGGTTTTAATTAAAATTAAACATTCAAACAGTCACCTTTGGTGCATATCTATATAGTCTTAAATGTAGGCTCAGGAGAATTTGCTATAAAGGTTGAATTGAAAGCAATACTTATGATTTTGTCTAAGATTGAGACAAAGGGGGGCTCGGTTTTAAGGCCTAATGGGGGAGGTACACGTGCTTCCTTTGTAGAACAAAGGAGATGTATGAGTAATGAATTAGAATGTTAAGAGAGAGAGAGAGCATGCAGAAACTTATGGATTAACCAATTTTAAATCAACAAACAAATAATAGAGAACCAAAATTCAGTGTATACACTTCATTTCACTTCATATAACTTCACATTAAGTGAATAACTAATTCCTAAGACTTAAACTTCTGCCCAATGCCTGTTCTTACTGCAAAGAGTCTCGTCTTCTGTCTGAAGAAATTCGAGGCGGAAGGTTGCGCTCTCTGTAGAAGTAGCTCGAGGAGGCTGAAAGCGCTTCGGTGGGGAAGAGAGAGATTTGAAGCTTCTTTGGCGATCTTCATAGTTGATAAGATGAAAAGTCTTTGTTCAACACCGTGCACGGATTTAAAAGAAAGAAAAGAGGGCCAGCCGCTTTTCAGAAAAAACTGCTTTTGCTCGCAGTTGCGTACGCTTTAAAAGAAAAATTAACTCTTGCAAAACCCGGTTTGATAACTCGCTTGAGTTGATGATCGCGTGTTTCCAATATCTACTTTGATCAGGAGCAGATTAAAGAAGGAAATGCGCTGTTTAGACATCTGATGGTGAGTACTCTTCATTCAGCCCGTCTTGCTGAGAGTCGGACACGAAAGAGCGAAAATGGCTGGATTCCAACTCTTTTTCTTGGAATGCTGAAAGATGTGATGTAAGTGATCCCGCCCAGGCGTGACATAGTCAACGCGGAAGTTGGCTGGGAGTTGTAGTTCTTAGACACAAGAATACCTACACCTGCATGATACCTACACCAATCCTCTCAAATGGGGTCTTGATTAGAGGGAGACGGCACAAAGGCACTTTTGGAGTGGCCACGGGATTTACTAATTGGCATTCCCGGCATGCCGCACACCATCGACAGACATCCCCCCAAATCCCTGGCCAATAGAACCAGGCCATTATTCGGGCTAGTGTTTTATCTTGCCCCAAGTATCCAGCCATGGGATTAAAGTGAGCCACATGGAATACGAGTTTCCTATGGCTCTTTGGGATCAACAATTGAGTTATCGGTTCTCTGGTTTGAGTGTTCTGTGTCCCTCGATACAGCCTATCCTAAATAATAGCAAAATAGGGGAAGGCCAGTGTCGTGCTCGGCTGGAGAGTTTGACCATCGATTACTCTCACTTGGTCAAATGCATGCCGCAGAGTCTCGTCTTGCAATTGCTCTAATGGGAAATCCCCAAGGGAATCCCCGAGACAGGGAGGAGGGGCAGGGAGCTCCTCATTTCTCATATCGCCCTGATGCAGTGCTGACATAGACAGCTCTGTGACAACTTCCCCAGTCAATACCACACCGGGATCTTCCCATGATGTATTTATGCAGGACCCGCCTCTCATTATGTTTTCCATCAATTCTTTAAACCCTGGCCAATCAGTCCTCAAAATTAGCAAGTGGGAGAGACGAGGGTTAACTGCTGCCTTAATTCTATGCATTTGGCCCCAGAATAGAATATGGACGGACACTAGAGGGTAATTGTGAACATCCCCGTGCACACACAACACCTCCACTGCTTGTGCTCTCCCCAATGCCTCACCTTCATCAGGCTTTGGTGAATTGAGGTCTGGTTACAACCGGAATCCACCAACATGTGATATTTATCCCCTTGAACACTTACTGGTATGCGATACGTTCCAGCCCAATTGGGGGCAGTCTCTGGCGCTTCAGGGATCTGGATCACAGCTCCCACCTCCCTTGTGGAGCTCCAACTCTGGAGATGCTCAGACTCCCTGCTGCGCCAGCACACCGGCCCAGGCTTTCCCTCTGCATCAGCATTATAGGCGTCACTCACCTGAGGAGGAGACAAAACAGACATGGAAGAGGGAGATGGGAGGGCACCATGGGGAACTTTTGAATCCAAAAGTTCAAAGTCAAATCAAAAGCCAAAAGTCAGAAAAGAAAAGGGAAAAATGCAAACGCTCAGAAGATCCAGAATGTAAAGTACATAGTCCAAAAGAAAGCAAAATACCAAAAAACACAAGGGCATAAGCAGGGTACACGGGACAGAGGTTACTAGCCATAAGCAGCACAAAGACTCTGTGACTAGAGGCCAAACTGAGGGAGTATAAATACACAAAATAAATTGAACACAGGTGACGATAATGAGGACTAGGCGGGGCACAAGGCACATGAAAAACAAAAGCACATGGCTGTCAAAAACAAGCACAAAACACAGAAGCAGTGGCGGCCTCTAGAGACCAAAACAAACATGACAAGATAAAAACATAACAGCGGCCTCTAGAGGCCAAGACAGTCCCCAGTCCTAACAGGACCCCCCCCCCCCCCAAGGAGCGTCTCCTGACCTTCCCAGGGCGATCCGGATGGGCCGAATGGAAGTCCCGGCAAAGTTCTTTGTCTAACATGTCCTGAGCGGGGACCCAACAGCGCTCCTCAGGGCCATAGCCCTCCCAGTCCACAAGATATTGAAGCCCGCTGCAGACCCGGCGGGAGTCGAGCAGGCGGCGCACCGTGAACACAGTCTGACCCTGGAGGATGCGGGGAGGTGGGGGATTCCTAGGGGCAGGGGCATACGAGGACGACAGTACGGGCTGCAACAGGGATACATGGAATGTGGGGTTGATCCTTAGAGTCCGAGGCAACTGGAGCTGGTAGGTGACGGGGTTCACCCTGCACACAACCTTGAAGGGGCCAACGTAGCAAGGAGCAAGCTTGTGGTTCTCCACCCACAGTAGAAGGTCCTTGGCGGACAGCCAAACCCGCTGCCCAGGGCGGAAAATGTGGGCAGGCCTTCTATGGCTGTTGGCCTGCATCTGGTTGGCCCTGGAAGTCTGGATGAGGGTCCTCCTGACCTTGTTCCAGGTCTTGCGACACCGTCTCATGTACTGGTTGACCGAGGGCAACCCAGCGTCCTCCTCCTGGTCCGGAAACAGAGGTGGCTGGAACCCGAATTGGCACCGGAACGGCAACAGCTTGGTGGCCGATGACTGCAGGGTGTTGTGGGCATACTCTGCCCATGGCAGCCAGGTGCTCCATGATGATGGGTTATCCATCACCAGGCCTCACAGGGTGGTTTCCAGGTCCTGGTTGAGCCTCTCAGTCTGGCCATTAGACTGAGGGTGGAACCCAGAGGAGAGGCTGGCAGTGGCTCCGATGAGTTTGCAGAACCCCTGCCACACTCGGGAGGAGAACTGGGGCCCCCGGTCTGAGACGATGTCCTGTGGGAGACCAAAGACTCAGAAGACATGAGTAAAAATTAGTTTGGCAGTTTCGAGAGCAGAAGGGAGCTTGCACAGCGGTATGAAGCGGCAGGCCTTAGAGAATCTGTCGACTATGACCAAAATGACAGTGTTACATTGAGAGTCTGGAAGGCCCGTGATGAAGTCGACTGCCACATGGGACCAAGGACGCCGGGGAATGGGCAGAGGATGCAGGAGGCCCTGGGGATGTTGTCGTGGGTTCTTGCGTCTGGTGCACACATCACAGGACAGGACAAATGACCTTACTTCCTTCTCCATGCTTGGCTACCAGAAGCATCTTTTCAAGAAGTCCAGGATCCTCCGCGCTCCCGGGTGGGCGGTGAGAGGGGACGAATGACCCCACTGGAGAACCTTGGCCCGGGCTTGACGTGGGACGTACAAGAGGCCCAGTGGCCCCGTCCCAGGACCGGGGTCCTTGCATTGAGCTCATCGGACGGCCTCCTCAACACCCCAGCGGACAGGGGCCACAATCCGGGATGCAGGGATAATAGGCCCAACTTCACTCTCCCTGTTGGTGGGCGAAAACAGCCTGGAAAGCGCGTCAGGTTTGGTGTTTTTAGAGCCTGGGCAGTACGATAGGGTGAAGTCGAATTGACTAAAAAACAAGGCCCACCTATCCTGTCATGGATTCAGTCTTTTGGCTTGCTGGAGGTACTCCAGGTTCTTGTGGTCCGTCCAAACCAGGAATGGATGTTGTGCTCCCTCCAGCCAGTGCCTTCACTCCTCAAGGACCAGTTTAACTGCGAGCAGTTCCCGATCCCCCGCATCATACCGGGACTCTGCAGGGCTCAGGCAGTGGGAGAAGTATGCGCAGGGGTGCAACCTTCCATCCATGCTTTGAGAGAGTTCCGTGCCGATGCCACTGTCCGAGGTGTCCACCTGGATGATGAATAGTTGTGAAGTGTCCGGGAGGACCACAATGGGTGCCATGCAGAAGCAGTGCCTGAGGTCCTTGAATGCCTTCTCTGCCTGAGGAGACCAGACATAAGATCCACCAGTCTTTTTGGTGAGGTCCGATATGGGTGCTGCTACAGAACTGAAGTTCCTGACAAACTTGCGGTAGAAGTTAGCAAATCCTAAGAACCGCTGAACTTCTCTGACGGACTTGGGAGTGGGCCAGTCCTGGACGGCCAGGGTCTTGGCTGGATCCATCTGGAGTTGTCCTGTCCATACAATAAAACCCAGAAAGGAGACCTCGGGGACGTGAAACTCACACTTCTGGGCCTTAGCAAACAGATTGTTCTGTAGCAGCCTCTGGAGGACTTGGCGGACGTGGTGGCGGTGCTTCTGCAAGGTCTTGGAAAATATTAGGATGTTGTCGAGGTAGACAAAAACGTACTGGTTGATCATATCCCTCAAGACGTCGTTGATAAGGGCCTGAAAAACTGCTGGTGCATTGGTGAGTCCGAAGGGCATCACTTGGTACTCATAGTGCCCTGACAGGGTGTTAAAGGCAGTCTTCCACTCGTCTCCCTGTCAGATACGGATGATATGGTACGCGTTCCGTAAGTCCAGCTTGGTGAAGATAGTGGCGCCTTGGAGCAGGTTGAACGCTGTGGACATCAGCTGAAGGGGGTAGTGGTTGCGCACAGTGATCTTGTTCAGGCCCCTGTAGTCAATACACGGTCGGAACTCCCCATCCTTCTTGCCGACAAAGAAGAAGCCGGCACCAGCAGGTGAGGTGGAGGGTTGAATGAACCCAGAGGCCAGGGCGTCCTTGATGTATTCCTCCATGGCCTTGCATTTTGGCTGAGAGAGGGAAAACAGTCTGCCCCGAGGAGGGGTAGTCCCAGGGAGCAAGTCGATGGCACAGTCGTAGGCGCGGTGCGGAGGAAGAACGGCGGCCCTACTCTTGCTGAAGACTTCTTTAAGATCCCAGTACTCTGCGGGAACTTGAGATAACTCGGTGAGATCAGGAGGCTCGGCAGGAGACACAGGAGAGCTAGAGAGCAGACAAGAAGCATAGCATGCAGGACCCCATTCCACAACCTGGCTTGTTACCCAGTCTATATGAGGGTTGTGGCAGGTAAGCCAAGGAAGGCCTAGGATAACTGGGAACTCTGGCAAATGAATAAGGTGCAGGGAAATTTCTTCTTTGTGACCTTGAGACTGGAGAAAGATTGTAGAAGTAACTTGGGTGACTCTTCCGTCACCTAAAGCTTGGCCATCCAGGGCAGACACAGACATTGAGACTTCAAGAGGTGCAGTAGGGACATTGATTCTTTGGGTGAAGTGGACATCCATAAAGTTTCCAGCTGCCCCGGAGTCTAACAAGGCCTGGCAAGAGTGGACGGACTCACCCCAGGAGATGGAGACCGGGATTTAGACTCCTTGGCCAGGAAGTTCGGGAGAGAGGGTAGGCCCCATCACAACCCTCCCAAGGCTGGACGGTGCGGTCCTTTTCCCGAGAGCTCGGGACATGATGCTCAGAAATGGCCAGGCTTGCCACAGTAGATGCAGCCCTTGTCCCTCCTTCTACGCTCCCTCTCAGATGCGGAGAGATGAGTACGGCCCACTTGCATGGGCTACAGACAGTCACTGGAGGATGTAGACGAGCTCCATGTTGAGGCAGTGAGGCTGGGGAGGCTCAGGACTTGGCGGCGCTCTCTAATCCTGTTGTCAAGATGAATGGCATATGAGATCAGTGTTTTGAGGTCACTTGGGCATCCGATAGAGGCCAGACCGTCTTTGATGGGGTCAGACAGACCATGGTGGAAGGCTGAAACCAGGGCAGTCTCGTTCCATCCACTGACTGCTGCGAGCGTCTGGAACAAGATGGCGTAGTCTGCAACTCTTCCTTCCTGCCGGATGGACATGAGCTTCCTGGCTGCATCTTTACTGATGTCTGCCTGATCGAAGACCTGAAGCATCTCCTCTGTAAACAGCTTGAAGTCAGAGCACTCGGGTCCCTGTCTCTGCCAGATGGCTGTTGCCCAAGCTCGTGCCTTATCAGCTAACAAGGTTATCACATATGCGATCTTGCAGCGATCTGTAGTGTAGGTGGAAGGCTGGAGCTCAAAGGTGAGTTGGCACTGGGTAAGGAACTCCCGGCACTCCCCGTGCTTGCCGCCATACCTCTGTGGTGCAGGAAGGCAGGGTTCACGAGGTGACGGAGGCAGCGTGGCAGGAGGCACAGGAGTGGGAGCAGATGGTGGAGCAGGAGCAGGGGGACGATCAGGAGGAGGCGATGCGGGCATAGGAGTCAGCTGTGCCAGAGCTTTCCCAATTTGCTGAAGCAGTACCTCGTGGCGAGCAAGGGCCTCACATTGGCTTGCGAGTGTTCGTCCATGAGTGTCCATGGTCACTCCGAAGCGTGTTGGAGCTGCCATAATTCCCTGAAGTTTGGCTGGGTAGACAGTTGAAGCAGCCTCTGCTGAGTCGGTCATGACAGAGTCTTTCTGTTAGGGTTTTGCTGGGAATCGAACCCGGGTCGCTGGTGTAGTAACCCAGCAAACCCCCACTAGGCCACCAGGGGAATGACTCAAGTGCAGAGGAGTGAGGCGAAAGTAGAATAGAAAAAAAAGTTAATTTACAATGTTCAAAAAGTCCAAGGCAAAAAAGTATAATCCAAACGCTCAGAAGATAAATGGGAAAAAATAAAAAAAATCCAAAAGTTCAAAGTCAAATCAAAAGCCAAAAGTCAGAAAAGAAAAGGCAAAAATGCAAATGCTCATAAGATCCAGAATGTAAAGTACATAGTCCAAAAGAAAGCAAAATACCAAAAAATACAAGGGCATAAGCAAGGTACACGGGACAGAGGTTACTAGCCATAAGCAGCACAAAGACTCCGTGACTAGAGGCCAGACTGAGGGAGTATAAATACACAAAATAAATTGAACACAGGTGACGATAATGAGGACTAGGTGGGGCACAAGGCACATGAAAAACAAAAGCACATGGCTGTCAAAAACAAACACAAAACACAGAAGCAGTGGCGGCCTCTAGAGACCAAAACAAACATGACAAGATAAAAACATAACAGTGGCCTCTAGAGGCCAAGACAGTCCCCAGTCCTAACACCCTCATTTTATGCACCACCATCCCTGCAACAAACCAGTCCTCCCAGGATTTCACGGGCCTTTTTTGTGATTGTTGCGGGCTAAAATGTCTGATGTTGCGGGGGGTTTTCCAAAAAATTGCGATGAAAGTTGCAGTGTTTTTTAGGTTTTTGTTGCGATTACATTGCGGGAGGAAGTGAAAGTTGCGAGAAATTGTTGCGATTTTTTCTTTTTGTGATTAAAATTGAGTGATATGTTAAATATTCAAGTTATTACTTAAAACTATTGATTAAAAAAACAAAGACACTGAGAAATGGTCCTATAAACAACTTTACCAATGTAAAAGATTACCAGGACTACAAAAATGCAGAGAAATAGGCTTTACTTATCCAAATGCACCTGTTGGTTCAAAAGTTAAAGTGCATAGAACCTCACAGCACAACATGAAGTTACCTTAAAATATAATATAAATGCCTCAGCTTTCATGTAAGAAAAAAAAATATTAATACTAGTACTGTGTGCAGGCAGTCTCTCCTGAAGACTAAATTAAACAATAATTATAAACTAATAAAATAAATGTCTCAGGCTTCATAGAAGAAAAAAAACTATTTGAACAGAACCTCACAGTATGATGCTGAAGCTGGCTACCCTGGCGGAAAAAAAAAGCACTTTATTGTATCTAAAGTATATTCATATTATCAATAGTATATTGAAAATGTACTTACACAAATTGTACTTTTTGTAAATATATAAAAAGTATACTAACATCATGCTTTCACGCTAACACTTTTAACACACTTTAAAATAATTATACTATATTACACTTTATAGAATTATATTATACTAAAAATATACTTTAAGTGAAAGTTATGTGCAATTTCTAAAGTATACTTAGTGTAATAATTTCTAAAGTGTACTATAATACAAAGTACACTTTAATTTGACTAATTAAGCATATATTAGTACATATAAAGTCATATACTTAAAGTATACGAAATATACTTTAAGTTGTTCCACTTTAGCACATAAAAGTACACTAAATACATTTCAAGTTGCAGTTTTCTACAATTTAATTACAATTAAAATATATTTAGTACAAAATTAGTTGTTCCAAAATAGCATGCCTCAAGTTAACTAATCATAAACACACTTGAAGTATATTGATGATTAGTGTGGCTTCAAGTACACAAAAGTATGCTAAATTTTAGTACACAGCACATTTATTTTTCACTAGGGTAAACAATGGAAAATAAAATACCATTTTGGCAAAAATGTTGGTATCCATTAATTTCTTGCATTAAGTAAAAAAAAATAATATAAAGTGCACACAGTCCTTCACTGTCAACATAACACACTTTCAGTAACAGAATTTACAGAACTTCCAGAAACACGGAAGTAAGTAGTGTTGCCAGATACTGCTGACATTTTCCAGACCAAAATATGTTCAAAACCCGCCAAAATGCACTTGAAACCGCCCAATCTGGCAACACTGGAAGTAAGGTGGAAGGTAGTTTGTCGACGTCACCTCAAGACGATGCCAATGATTGGTCAAATTTGCGGGAAAGTTGCGGTGATTGGATATAATTGCAACACCGCCCTGAATTCGCGGGGATTGGTTGAATTTGCGTTGAAGTTGCAAATTGCAACATCGCGAAATCCTGGAGGGTCTGACACAGACATATAAACATAGACGCCACATTGAGCTGAGTGGCCCGTTGCTGGGATACGTCAGAGTGTCCGCCATATTGGATGTGGCAAATCTTCCCCGTAAACCAATGCAAGTAAATGGACTGAACTTCATAAAGCCCCTTTCTACAATAATATTTAACTTGATGCCTTTTATTCACCCATTAAGACACACGTATATATTTGGGAAACAAACAGGCATCAAAACAACATATATAACTTTTAATGTGATGGTTATAAATAGTGTGCGAAATACCCTGTACACTGCAAATTAGCGACAGATACGCGATAGATAGCTCAGGTAAGCTAATCAGTCAGCATATCGTAGCAACCTACCAAAACCTGAGGCCAAAATAACCAACCTACAAGACTGAATATGATAAATGATGGAAATAGTGGAAAAACTGGAAATAGTGAATGAAAATAAAAAATTTACTATTTTATTTATTGAGTCACCACACAGACCTACTCTCATTGAATAAAGTGAGCCGAATGACCGCCAAACTGAGTTCGGCCAGGTTATAACGTCATACTAAAACAAAATACATCACTGATTCCTTCACATTCAGAAAGGTTAAAAACATTAATTATACGTTCAAAAACGTTCATCATAGTGTGGCACTGTATTATCTAATTCTCACTGCTTATAACTATACACCTACCCGTTGGAGATGAGCTGGGAAACTGAAGACTGAAGGAACAGCTCCCTCTCTGATCCTGACTGTCTGACCTGTTCTGTCAAAATCCTCAGGTTCTGAAGTGTTCACTGCAGAGCATGGATGACGGAGTAGCAGAAAATCCTTCCAGTCGCACAGCTGTCTCCCACTGCTTTTTCATGTCTTTATTTTTGGGAAACCTACATAGTATGTGAAAAGTTAGCTAAGCAACTAACAACAATCAGCGTCGTTACGAAGGAAATACTTCGTTGTTTGGAGACAGGTTTCACCGAGCGGCTATTATGCACGAGACTTCATATTAGCCACAAAGTCAGAAAAATCTGTTCGTAAAATTACGTTATAATGACCAAATACAATGAAAAGTATTTTTCCAGTCTCACCTGTGAAAGGTAATCCCATGTGACCTCGTTTGGATGGTAAACCTGTTGGTACAGTTAAACGCAGCACATGAATGAGGCATCTTTATTCTCGGCTACTGTCTAGACGCTATACCAGAGACGGTTGAAGAATCTCCACTTTGCTACATCCAATATGGCGGCGAGGATGACGTATGATTCTACGCAGAAGGCGGCGTCTATGTTTATATGTCTATGGTCTGACAAACACACACATTAATTGACATCAGATGTAATGACTTAGCCACTCACCTTCCCCAGCCCCATCCTCCTTTCACAAACCGATGCTTGGCCACACCCCCGCTGCCACAAATATACTTTTAATCTTTGGGATACCCCCTAACTTGTTTTTGACATTGGCCCAGAGTGACAGCAAACTATGAGCTCAGGAAGGAAGTGAGTCCAGCTATTACTGTTTTTAGTTATGTAGTGGTTTTTTGTTTGTTTTTTGTTAATTTTAGATTGTGTGTCATACAGTGAACAGGTACTGAACAGGTTACTGTGATTTAAAACATGTAATCATATGTAATACATACGTAATATCAATGCCGTAGTTACTTCATTAGTGTTCAGCCAGGTAATATTTTATGGCAGACCTTGAAGAAAGCCACTTGTTGCTAAATATTTAATATCCAGCCTGAAACTGGACCTCGTTAAACTATAGAAATAACTAGCAATATTAAAACAAGAACAACTAGTATTTGCTCACTTGTGATCAGATCACATAGCTGTCTTAACACAATGCTTTCTGTACTGTTTGTAGCCATATACAGCCAGATATATACACTACAAGAATATTGTGTTTTGTAGCAAGTCCACAGAGAAATGCAAGTACAATTGGAAATAGGTGGGGTTTAAGGGTCGGATAATACCCCTGGATAAAATGAGGTATTTCATGGGAATGTCCCAAGACATGGGAATGTGTTGCCAGTGCAAATTATACCTATGGCTGTAAGTATAGAAGGGAGTGGTTTAGCTCAGAGGCCTGCAGCTTTCAGCCTTACTAACTAACTAACTAACTAACTGAATAAATAAATAAATAAATAAAAGGAAGCTATGAGCCTTGTTGATGGCATAAAATGTAGTTTCTGGGAGTTTTCTATGGTATTGTGAAATAAGTAAGTAATGCTGGATTGGATAGATTAATGAAATGAATCTTACATAGCAAAGTGATTCATGGTGGCATAAGAGATTAGGGATGGAGTACAATAGTATTGTATGGAAAATAGGAGGCCTGTTCAATAAATGATATCATAGAAAAAAATCAACTGATAAGTTACTATATTCAGGATATTTTACTGTACTTAAGTTACTGTATTTTTCAATACAAACTCACTTCTCCTTGCAGCAAATACATTATAATACGATACTGCTGCAATTTCCTGAATGATTTATCCCACACAGTTTTCCTTGAGCTGTGAGACATATCAGCACAATAACAAACTGCTTAGTTAACTAATTCTGCATTTAGCATTTATAAGAACTGTTTTGGATGTGAAGTGCATTTGTCTAGATTTACATTTGTTCTACATTTTAATCACTATGCTTTGTAGAAGGCTATAATATTAATATTATTAGACATCAATATTCAGGAATTAATGCAAATAATTATTTATACTTATGATTTATTTACGATATATACAAATTACACCAACAGCAGTCTCCAAGTGAGCCTGATATTAAAAATAAATAAATAAATAAATAAATAAATCATGTTCTTACATACAGAAATGATCCATTGGGTAGTTTATGATCATTTTTTTTTTTTAAAATAAAATTTTCCCTATGAACTATGAGAGAAAAATAGATTATATATAAACATCCCCTTACAGAAAAAACCAGATGAATTTCCCATGTATTTCACGTGATCGCATGTTACCACATGTGGTAACATGTGGAATACATGGTATCAGATTTTGTAACGTGTTACCATGTAGAGCACATGTGGAAAACATGTTACCACATATGTAAAACATTCCCATATGTGATTTACATAAAATTGGGCCCAAACAACATGTTTCCCATGTGCAAATAACATGTTTCCCATGTGCAAAACACATTTTCCACATATTTCACATGTGAGAAATCACATGTGAAGTTCATGTGTTTTTTCTGTAAGAGTCAATTTGGGAAGTTTGCTAACTTTTTGAAGTTTTTGCTCTGAAGTACACATATAAACAGATTTGTCTGGCATTTTATTTGCTGTATTGAATGGAAAAAAGAAACAAACAAAAAAGCAACAGTTTTAAATGCTTTAATGACATGTTCAGATAAAAACAGCAAGGGCTCACACTGGCTGCCCTGCCAACAACACCTGTAGAAGTTTCTTGATGCTCTGTGATGTAGATGAAATAGGTGGCTAAAAGTTTGTTCAGAATGCTTCATCTTGCAAAAGTTATTTAAAGGGGCTGTAAAGCAAACAGACATGTCAACCAGTATCTTTGTGTGGACTGACCATTTAACCTCATGAAATCTTTTAAATGTAAAGGTAAGTAATCGATCAGCAAAGGAAAATAATGAACAATTATGATTACTGTGGCAGTTCCTATGTATGGGCGGAGCACAGAAGACAGCAGGCCAGAACTGAGATCACAAAACTCTTTTTATTCAGCTTTTCAGCTTACTTAAACACTCTCACACACACGCACACACATCAGCTGTCTGGTTCAGGAGAGAGCCCCCGTGCTCTCGCTCTCCCTCCTTAAGTAGGGAGCGGTCACTGGGAAGACACACAAACACAGGTTAATTGCTCTCAGGTGTAGTGATTCTGCCACTTACCTTCCCTGACTCCGCCCTCCTGTCACAGACCGGCGCTTGACCACGCCCCCGCTGCCACATACGTGGAACAGACTTCCAAGTAATGTTCGGGAATCAGACACAGTCTCAGCATTTAAGTCTAGGCTGAAAACATATCTGTTTAGTCAAGCCTTTTGTTAATGGTGTTTGAGGTAAAGGTGTAGATCTAGAGGGTCCTCAGACATAGAGTGTTTTGGTAAACTGGGATGTATGGATGCTGTCAGTCCCCACTCGCTTGCTCACTCGAGTTTGTTGACGGTGTAGTGGCTGGCTGCTTTATGTCCCGGGGCTCCCTCATGCCTGTGTTACCTACTGGCTCTCTCCTTTTAGTTATGCTGTCATAGTTAGTTGCCGGAGTCCCTGCTTGTACTCGGTGCAATATTTATACTGCTCCTACTTATTCAGGTGACATTGGGCATACCTAACAAACTGTGTTTTCTTCCCCCCCCCACCCCAAGTCTGTCCCTCTGAGTTACATGGAGTCAACAGGAAATCTTTTGGTGGAGAGGGTGGAGACCTCGACTGGCTATCGTAGCCTGCAGGGAATCAGCCGTCAGACTTTCTGTCGCATGTCCCAGACCCGGTGAAAAGTAACTGAATTGTCTTGGCCAGCCCTAAGGGTCCCATCTGCATCTCATCATTGCTGAGGAGTGTGCTCCCATCACCCAATCAAGCATCCAGCCAGAGCAGGTCATGATATATTTTTTAGCATATTAACATGCCATTGTTGTGTGTTATGCCTGATGTAAAGACTCTCGTCTCTGTGAGCCTACCACACAGATTTAATACTTGTCATTTTTAGGGCATACCTAACAACATGTTTTCTTTCTCTCTCTCCCCCCCCAATCTGTCCCTCTGAGTTACATGTTGGTCCTGGGATTGAGATGCTGGCCTCTTCTGCCCCTCGGACCTGCCTGATCCATCCTGGTGCCCTGTGTCTGGTCGGAGTTTTATCGCAGTTGAGGGTTATACCTGGAGGATGCTCTGGAGTGTTACAGTAATGCTTTTATGGCTGAGGACTACAGTTGTCTTGCTAACTTTAGGAGTGCAGTTATCATGAACAGTTTTGCACTCAAGTTTCCATCAATGAAGAGTTATAACATCAACAAAACTGTCCTCATGTTAAAAATGTTAATATTATAGTCAGGCTGTCTGTTGTTGCCCAAATGAGGATGGGTTCCCTTTGAGTCTGGTATCTCTCGAGGTTTCTTCCTCATGTCGTCTGAGGGAGTTTTTCTTTGCCACCATCACCACAGGCTTGCTCATTGGGGATAGATTAGGGATAAAATTAGCTCATGTTTTAAGTCGTTCAAATTCTGTAAAGCTGCTTTGCAACAATGTTTATTGTTAAAAGCGCTATATAAATAAACTTGACTTGACTTGACATACCCCCACCACCCGACTCAGGCCGGGCGGCTGTCCGGCCTGCAGCCGACTCCCCCCCCTTGAGGGGTTTGAAAGTCCGCCATGACCATCTGTGCCCCCGGCCTGTGGACCACCTTGAAATTAAAGGGTTGGAGTGCCAGATACCAACGAGTGATCCACGCGTTGGCATCCTTCATGTGGTGGAGCCACTGGAGGGGCGCGTGGTCCGAACAGAGGGTGAAAGGACGCCCCAGCAGGTAGTACCGGAGGGCGAGGACCACCCACTTGATGGCCAGACACTCTTTCTCTATGGTGCTGTAGCACCCCTCATGCACCGACAGCTTCCTGCTGATGTACAGGACAGGGCGGTCCTCCCCCTCCACCTCCTGGGATAAAACCGCCCCCAGCCCTCTGTCCAATGCATTGGTCTGCAACATAAAGGGGAGAGAAAAGTCAGGGGAGTGTAAAAGTGGCCCCCCACACAGTGCAGCCTTTACCTCAGAAAAAGCCCGCTGGCATTGCTCCGTCCACTGGACCGGATCTGGTGCCCCCTTTTTAGTGAGATCAGTCAGCGGGCTGGTGACATCCGAATAATTAGGTATAAACCTACAATAATAGCCAGCCAGCCCCAGGAACTGTCTCACCCCCTTTTTGGTCTTGGGCTTCAGGCAGGCCGCAATTGCTGCGGTCTTGTTAATTTGGGGACGCACCTGCCCCTTGCCCAAGTGGAAGCCCAGACACCGTACTTCCACCCGCCCAATCGCACACTTCTTTGGGTTGGCTTTGAGACCCGCTCACCTCAGTGACCTAAGGATGGCCTTTAAGTGTTCAAGGTGCCTCGGCCAGTCATTACTATATATGATGATGTCGTCGAGGTAGGCGGCTGCATAGGTGGCGTGGGGGCGGAGGACCCTGTCCATCAGCCGCTGAAATGTAGCGGGTGCCCCAAACAGCCCAAACGGAAATGTGACGAATTAGTGTAAACCAAATGATGTGGAAAAGCTCATTTTTTCTCAGGAGAGTGGAGTCAAGGGGATCTGCCAATATCCCTTCTTCAAATCCAGTGTCGAATAAAAGCGAGCCGTGCCGAGTCGATCGAGCAACTCATCAATACGAGGCATTGGGTACGCATCGAATTTAGACACTGCTTTGACTTTTCTATAGTCCACACAGAACCGGACCGACCCGTCGGCCTTGGGTACCAAGACCACCGGGCTGCTCCAGTCACTGTGGGACTCCTCGATGATGCCCATTTCGAGCATGGTTTCAAGTTCTTCCTGAACCACCTTTTTTTTGTGTTCGGGTAGCCTGTAAGGGCGGCTACACACTACCACCCCTGGGGGTGTCTCTATGTGGTGCTCTATGAGGTTAGTGCGACCGGGCAGGGGCGAGAACACATCCGAAAACTCGGTCTGCAACTGGGCGACCTCCGTGAATTGGGTCAGGGAGAGGTGGTCTCCACAGGGGACCGGAGAGGTACGTGATGCCAATGCCCCTTTTTGAACCTCCGGCCCCAGCTCCGCCTTCTCCAGAACCACCGACGCCAACGCCACAGGGACCTCCTCATTCCAGAGTTTAAGCAGATTGAGGTGGTAAATCTGTAGCGCCCCACCCCTGTCCGTTCGCCTCACCTCATAGTCAACGTCCCCGACTCGCCGTGTGACCTCAAAGGGTCCTTGCCACTTGGCGATCAATTTGGAGCTCGACGTGGGCAACAGTACGAGTACCTTATCTCCCAGTGTGAACTCCCTAAGGCACGTACCCTTGTTGTACAGGCAGGCTTGACGTTCTTGGGCCTGCCGCAAATTCTCCTGGGTTAGGTGGGTGAGGGTGTGGAGTTTTGCACACAGGTCCATAACGTATTGAATTTCATTTTTGCTTTGTGAAGGTCCCTCCTCCCAATTTTCCTGCAGCACATCTAGAATGTCGCGCGGCTTACGCCCATATAATAATTCGAATGGGGAGAACCCCGTGGAGGCTTGGGGGACCTCTCGCACTGAAAACAGCAAGGGCTCGAGCCACTTATCCCAATTACGTGCGTCCTCACTTATGAATTTTTTAATTATATTCTTAAGGGGGGGGGGCGGCACGGTGGTGTAGTGGTTAGCGCTGTCGCCTCACAGCAAGAAGGTCCTGGGTTCGAGCCCCGGGGCCGGCGAGGGCCTTTCTGTGTGGAGTTTGCATGTTCTCCCCGTGTCCGTGTGGGTTTCCTCTGGGTGCTCCGGTTTCCCCCATAGTCCAAAGACATGCAGGTTAGGTTAACTGGTGACTCTAAATTGACCGTAGGTGTGAATGTGAGTGTGAATGGTTGTCTGTGTCTATGTGTCAGCCCTGTGATGACCTGGCGACTTGTCCAGGGTGTACCCCGCCTTTCGCCCGTAGTCAGATGGGATAGGCTCCAGCTTGCCTGCGACCCTGTAGAACAGGATAAAGTGGCTAGAGATAATGAGATGAGATATTCTTAAGGGTGCGATTGAACCATTCCACTAAACCGTCCGTTTGTGGGTGATACACGCTGGTGCAGATCGGCTTAATCCCCAATAACCCATACAGTTCGCGCAGTGTCCGTGACATAAACGTGGTGCCTTGATCAGTCAGAATCTCTTTCGGGATTCCAACTTGGGAGATAACACGGAAGAGCGCCTCCGCAATACTGCGTGCTGAGATATTGTGCAGAGGCACTGCTTCCGGGTATCGCATTGCATAGTCCACCAGAACTAATATAAAGCGGTACCCTTGTGCTGACCGATCTAATGGCCCGACGAGATCCATCCCAACTCTTTCAAATGGGGTCTTGATTAATGGAAGAGGGCGCAAAGGCACTTTTGGAATGGCCGCTGGATTCACTAACTGGCATTCGTGGCACGCCGTACACCACCTACGGACATCCCCGTGAATCCCCGGCCAATAGAATCGGGCCATTATTCGGGCTAGTGTCTTATCCTGCCCTAGGTGTCCAGCCATGGGATTAAAGTGAGCCGCCTGGAATACCAATTCCCGGCAGCTCTTTGGCATTAAAAGCTGCGTGACTTGCTCTTTAGTTTGAGTGTCCTGGATCACTCGGTATAACCTATCCTTCATAATCGCGAAGTAGGGGAAGGACGGGTTGGCGTTCGGCTGGAGCGTTTGACCATCGATTACTCTCACTTGGTCAAACGCATGTCGCAGAGTCTCGTCTCGCGACTGCTCTATTGGGAAATCTGCAAGGGATTCCCCAATAGAGAGAGGAGGGGCCAGCGGCTCCTCACTCTGACGTGGAGATGACGTAGGCGGCCCTGTGACAGCTGCTCCCGCCAAAGCGACACCGGGACCTCCCCCTGTTAAATGGCAGGACCCACTCTCTACTAAGCGTGTCATTAAACCCCGAAATCCCGGCCAATCAGTCCCCAAAATTAAAGAGTGGGTAAGGTGAGGATTAACCGCCGCCTTCACTATAAATATTTCCCCTCAGAAAAAAATGTGGACTGACACCAAAGGCTAGCTGTGAATGTCCCCGTGCACACACAACACCTTCACCCCCTGTGCACCCCCCAGTGCCTCGTGTTGCACCAGGCTTTGGTGAATTGAGGTCTGATTACAACCAGAATACACCAACGCCTGATATGTATCCCCTTGAATACTCACCGGTATGTGATACGCTCCGGCACGATCAAGGGCGGCTTCTGGTGCGTCGGGGATCTGAACCACCGCACCCACCTCCCTTGCCGTGCACTGCTGTTGGAGGTGGCCCGGTTCCCCGCCGCGCCAGCAAACTGGCCTGGGCTTCCTCTCTGCACCGGTGTTCTGGGGCTCACTCACTTGAGGGGGGGAGAGACAGACACAGAAGGGTGAAACGGGAGGGCACCGCGGGTGCGGTGGGCCGGCTGGGGTGGTGCCGGCCCCCGCCTCCACGGTGGGGGAATGGGGCGAAGACGGGACACAGAAGGAGGGAGAGAGAGAAGAGGAGAGAAGAGAAGAGACTGTCTGCTGTCCTGCTGCCGGAACAGCTGCCAAATGGTCCTCCGCCAGCTCAATGGCCTGATCCAGCGACGCCGGGCGATGGCACTGGACTCACTCCACGGTTCCTGTGGGCAAGCGCGCGATGAACTGCTCCAGCACCACCTGATCAACGATCTCCTCGGCGTCGTGGTTGTTGGCCCTCAGCCACCGCCAGCAGGCATCCCGGAGTTGCTGGCCAAATGCGAACGGGCGGCCGACTTCCTCCAAGCGCAGAGCGTGGAAGCGCTGGCGCTGCTGTTCGGCGGTGCGCCCCACACGCTGGAGGATGGCCCAGCGAAGGTCTGCGTAGGCCAGCCGGTGGTCGGCGGGGAGCTGTAGCGCGGCCAGCTGCGCCTCCCCCATTAGCAGGGGGAGGAGGTGCGCTGCGCGCTGATCCATCGGCCACCCCGGGGTCTCTGCGACTTGCTCAAAGAGTGTGATGAAAGCCTCGGGGTCATCCTGCGGGCCCATCTTTGTCAGGGTGAGGGGAGATGGGCCCACGGTGGAAGCGTCAATTGTCCCCACCGACGTGAGGAGGTGCCGGAACGCTTGTCAGTCCTCTTGCTGGCCCAACACCATGGCCTCGAAGTGCTGCTCCTGCTCCTTACGGAGCGTGATGAGCGCCTGGTGCTGGCTTTGCTGGGCCATGGCGAGGGCGTGGACCAGGTCAGCGAATGGGGAAGACTCCATGGGGTGGTTCAGCGTTCTGTGCTCCAGATCCTGGGTTTCGGCGGAGCACAGAAGACGGCAGGCCAGAACTGAGTTCACAAAACTCTTTTTATTCAGCTTTTCAGCTTACTTAAACACTCTCACACACACGCACACACATCAACCGTCAGGTTCGGGAGAGAGCCCCCCTGCTCTCACTCTCCCTCCTTAAGTAGGGCGCAGTCACTGGGAAGACACACAAACACAGGTTAATTGCTCTCAGGTGTAGTGATTCTGCCACTTACCTTCCCTGACTCCGCCCTCCTGTCACAGACCGGCGCTTGACCATGCCCCTGCTGCCACAATTACATGTAAGAAAGGTATGAAAATAAACTGACCCTATCTTATCCACATTGCATTGGCTCCCAGTCAAATTTTCCGAGAGGAAAAGAAAATTAAAAAAGAGGTCTCAGAAATGTTTCATTTACTTTTCCTAGAGAACTATGAGATCTGTCTGATACCAAACTGAGACTAAGGGTTATTTCTCCTGTGTCTCATCTTTTTCTCCAGAGCAATAAGATGCACTAAATCTCAAATTAGTCTCATTTTAAGTTTCAGAAGAGATCTCAACAAGCTCTAATATAATTCTCAGAGTTTCTCAACTTTTGTGTCTCTCTGTGATCTCATGCAGAGAAATCAGAGAGCTCTCTCTATAAACTTAATCTATTCTCATCCCAGCTTCAGTTTATCCATCTCATATTAAGCTTGTGCCATTTTCAAATGAAAATCAAATGAGTTGCATTTGGCACAAACAAGTTGTGAACTTTTAACCCAGTAGATGATGCAGCCCTAACGTCAACATTTCATTGGGAGAGAGCGCCATCAGTCACAAATGCTGCATCATGATTGGCCAATTGACATCGGTCTGACTGACGTAAATTCTTACGTTAATGGTTGGAGTGCGAGCAGGAGAGATGGAGGAAGATCCATAACGGGACGTAAAAGAAGGTAAGCGACATCTTTGTTAAGTGTAATTTGGGTAAAACTTTGTAAAAATTTAGATGGTGTGTGTTTATGTTGGTTCAGCTATTTTGGTTTTTGAAAAAACTGGTCGGCATATGTGGCAAATAGTGAAGCTAGCTAGTGAGACTATAGGCCCGGACCACATGTGGCCATGAACTTGTTATGATTAGCTAACGTTAACTGGTAACTTATTGCGGTAATATCTTTATGTAAAGAATATACACTTTGGGATTATTATTTTTTTCACAAACAGTGACATGAGTAAAATAATACTGAACTCCATTGAAAAAAAACTTCAAATTAACACGACGATGATTGTGATGGATCACCTGCTAGCCCATTGTTACCAAAATTAGTCCATATTTACCTTCAAAATCTCATCTCATCTCATCTCATCTCATCTCATCTCATCTCATCTCATCTCATCTCATTATCTGTAGCTGCTTTATCCTTCTACAGGGTTGCAGGCAAGCTGGAGCCTATCCCAGCTGACTACAGGCGAAAGGCGGGGTACACCCTGGACAAGTCGCCAGGTCATCACAGGGCTGACACATAGACACAGACAACCATTCACACTCACATTCACACCTACGGTCAATTTAGAGTCACCAGTTAACCTAACCTGCATGTCTTTGGACTGTGGGGGAAACCGGAGCACCCGGAGGAAACCCACGCGGACACGGGGAGAACATGCAAACTCCACACAGAAAGGCCCTCACTGGCCACAGGGCTCGAACCCAGACCTTCTTGCTGTGAGGCGACAGCGCTAACCACTACACCACCGTGCCGCCCTACCTACAAAATATGTGCCGAATTACATTGAAGTGGCTAATGAATGTTATTTTTTCAGTATTATCCATGTTGTTTATCCTAAGACTGCTCTAAACAAGGCTTGTTGAAAATGGTGTATGTTTATAAGGGAGTTCTGCCGGCTAGCTGACAGAGTTCAGTATCTCCAGCACACACCTCCAGCGTTTCAGAGCAGATCGTACTGCTTATTGTTTCATGACTTAAACATAATTTTATATACTTATTCATGTGTTAATTCTTCAGATTTCTGTGGGTGGTTAATCATATTATATTATATTATATTATATATATATATATATATATATATATATATATATATATATATATATATATATATACAACCCCGATTCCAAAAAAGTTGGGACAAAGTACAAATTGTAAATAAAAATGGAATGCAATAATTTACAAATCTCAAAAACTGATATTGTATTCACAATAGAACATAGACAACATATCAAATGTCGAAAGTGAGACATTTTGAAATTTCATGCCAAATATTGGCTCATTTGAAATTTCATGACAGCAACACATCTCAAAAAAGTTGGGACAGGGGCAATAAGAGGCTGGAAAAGTTAAAGGTACAAAAAAGGAACAGCTGGAGGACCAAATTGCAACTCATTACAGTAGGTCAATTGGCAATAGGTCATTAACATGACTGGGTATAAAAAGAGCATCTTGGCGTGGCAGTGGCTCTCAGAAGTAAAGATGGGAAGAGGATCACCAATCCCCCTAATTCTGCGCCGACAAATAGTGGAGCAATATCAGAAAGGAGTTCGACAGTGTAAAATTGCAAAGAGTTTGAACATATCATGATCTACAGTGCATAATATCATCAAAAGATTCAGAGAATCTGGAAGAATCTCTGTGCGTAAGGGTCAAGGCCGGAAAACCATACTGTATGCCCGTGATCTTTGGGCCCTTAGACGGCACTGCATCACATACAGGCATGCTTCTGTATTGAAAATCACAAAATGGGCTCAGGAATATTTCCAGAGAACATTATCTGTGAACACAATTCACTGTGCCATCCACCGTTGCCAGCTAAAACTCTATAGTTCAAAGAAGAAGCCGTATCTAAACATGATCCAGAAGCGCAGATGTCTTCTCTGGGCCAAGGCTCATTTAAAATGGACTGTGGCAAAGTGGAAAACTGTTCTGTGGTCAGACGAATCAAAATTTGAAGTTCTTTATGGAAATCAGGGATGCCATGTCATTCGGACTAAAGAGGAGAAGGACGACCCAAGTTGTTATCAGCGCTCAGTTCAGAAGCCTGCATCTCTGATGGTATGGGGTTGCATTAGTGCGTGTGGCATGGGCAGCTTACACATCTGGAAAGACACCATCAATGCTGAAAGGTATATCCAGGTTCTAGAGCAATATACGCTCCCATCCAGACGACGTCTCTTTCAGGGAAGACCTTGCATTTTCCAACATGACAATGCCAAACCACATACTGCATCAATTACAGCATCATTGCTGCGTAGAAGAAGGGTCCGGGTACTGAACTGACCAGCCTGCAGTCCAGATCTTTCACCCATAGAAAACATTTGGCGCATCATAAAACGGAAGATACGACAAAAAAAAACTAAGACAGTTGAGCAACTAGAATCCTACATTAGACAAGAATGGGTTAACATTCCTATCTCTAAACTTGAGCAACTTGTCTCCTCAGTCCCCAGATGTTTACAGACTGTTGTAAAGAGAAAAGGGGATGTCTCACAGTGGTAAACATGGCCTTGTCCCAACTTTTTTGAGATGTGTTGTTGTCATGAAATTTAAAATCACCTAATTTTTCTCTTTAAATGATACATTTTCTCAGTTTAAACATTTGATATGTCATCTATGTTCTATTCTGAATAAAATATGGAATTCCACATCATTGCATTCCGTTTTTATTTACAATTTCTCCTTTGTCCCAACTTTTTTGGAATCGGGGTTGTGTGTATATATATATATATATATATATATATATATATATATATATATATATATATATATATATATATATATCTTCTTCTGCTTTATCCGGGACCGGGTCGCAGAGGCAGCAGTCTAAGCATGGAAGCCCAAACTTCCCTTTCCCCAGACACCTCGGCCAGCTCCTTGGGAAGAACACCGAGGCGTTCCCAGGCCAGCCGAGAGACATAGTCCCTCCAGCGTGTCCTGGTTCTTCCCCGGGGCCTCCTCCCGGGGGGACATGCCTGGAACACCTCCCCACGGAGGTGTCCAGGAGGCATCCGAAAAAGATGCCCGAGCCACCTCAGCTGATTCCTCTCGATGTGGAGGAGCAGCGGCTCTACTCCGAGCTCCTCCCGAGTGACTGTGCTTCTCAACCTATCTCTAAGGGAGCACCCAGCCACCCTGCAGAGGAAACTCATTTCGTCCGCTTGTATCCGTGATCTTGTTCTTTCGGTCATTACCCAAAGCTCATGACCATAGGTGAGAGTCGGAACGTAGATCGACCGGTAAATTGAGAGCTTCGCCTTTTGGCTCAGCTCCTTCTTCACCACGACAGACCGGTAAAGCAACCGCATCACTGCAGAGGCTGCACCGATCCACCTGTTGATCTCACGCTCCATCCTTCCCTCACTCGTGAACAAGATCCCGAGATACTTAAACTCCTCCACTTGAGGCAGGACTTCTTCACCAACCTGGAGAGGGCAAGCCACCCTTTTCCAGTCGAGAACCATGGCCTCGGACTTGGAGGTGCTGATTCTCATCCCAGCCACTTCACACTCGACTGCAAACCGCCCCAGTGCATGCTGAAGGTCCTGGTTTGAAGAAGCCAACAGGACAACCTCATCCGCAAAAAGCAGAGATGAAATCCTGTGGTTCCCAAACAGGATTCCTTCCGGCCCCTGGCTGCGCCTAGAAATTCTGTCCATAAAAATTATGAACAGAACCGGTGACAAAGGGCAGCCCTGCCGGAGTCCAACATGCACTGGGAACAGGTCTGACTTACTGCCGGCAATGCGATCCAGACTCCTGCTCTGTTTGTACAGGGACAGAACAGCCCTTAGCAAAGTGCCCCGAACCCCATACTCCCGAAGCACCCCCCACAGAATACCATGGGGGACACGGTCGAATGCCTTCTCCAGATCCACAAAGCACACACTGAAAAAAATGGCCTGTTAAATTAACACAAAAAAACTTGTACATCGGTTGCACTTATTAAAATCATATCCACTAAAACCAATTAAGTCATGTTCTCTTTGACTGAACATGACTTAATTGGTCTTAGTGGATATAATTTTAAAAAGTACAACCGATGTACAAGATTTTTTTGGGTTAATTTAACAGGCCATTTTTTTCAGTGCATGTGGACTGGTTGGGCAAACTCCCATGAACCCTCGAGCACCCTATGAAGGGTATAGAGCTGGTCCAGTGTTCCGCGACCAGGACGAAAACCGCATTGTTCCTCCTGGATCCGAGGTTCGACTATTGGTCAAATTCTCCTCTCCAGTACCCTGGAGTAAACCTTCCCTGGGAGGCTGAGAAGTGTGATTCCCCTATAATTGGAGCACACTCTCCGGTCCCCTTTCTTAAAATGAGGGACCACCACCCCAGTCTGCCACTCCAGAGGCACTGTCCCCGACCGCCACGCAATGTTGCAGAGGCGTGTCAACCAAGACAGCCCCACAACATCCAGAGACTTGAGATACTCAGGGCGGATCTCATCCACCCCCAGTGCCTTGCCACCGAGGAGCTTGCAAACCACCTCAGTGACTTCGGCTTGGGTAATGGATGAGTCCACCTCTGAGTCATCAGCCTCAGTCTCCTCAATGGAAGACATGACAGTGGGATTGAGGAGATCCTCAAAGTATTCCTTCCACCACCCGACAATGTCCCCAGTCGAAGTCAACAGCTCCCCACCCGCACTGTAAACAGTGTTGGCAGAGTACTGCTTCCCCCTCCTAAGGTGCCGGACGGTTTGCCAGAATTTCTTCAAGGCCGACCGATCGTCCTTCTCCGTGGCCTCCCCGAACTCCTCCCAGTTCCGAGTTTTTGCCTCCGCACCTGCTTGAGCTGCAGCACGCCTGGCCTGCCGATACCCGTCAGCTGCCTCAGGAGTCCCGGAGGTCAACATGGCCCAATAGGACTCCTTCTTCAGCTTGACGGCATCCCTTACTTCCAGTGTCCACCACCGGGTTCGGGGATTGCCACCACAACAGGCACCGGAGACCTTGCGGCCACAGCTCTGAACAGCTGCGTCCACAATGGAGGTAGAGAACATGGTCCACTCAGACTCAATGTCCCCCGCCTCCCTCGGAAGCTGGGAAAAGCTCTCCCGGAGGTGGGAGTTAAAGACCTCCCCAACAGAGTGCTCGGCCAGACGTTCCCAGCAGACCCTCACCATACATTTGGGCCTGCCAGGTCTGTCCAGCTTCCTCCTCTGCCACTGGATCCAGCTCACCACCAGGTGGTGATCAGTTGACAGCTCAGCCCCTCTCTTCACCCGAGTGTCCAAGACATAGGGCCGAAGATCAGATGAAATGACAACAAAGTCTATCATCGACCTCCAACCTAAGGTGTCCTGGTGCCACGTGCACTTATGGACACCCCTATGCTCGAACATGGTGTTTGTTATGGACAAACCATGACTAGCACAGAAGTCCAATAACAAAACACCACTCGGGTTCAGATCGGGGAGGCCGTTCCTCCCAACCATGCCCCTCCAGGTGTCACTGTCATTGCCCACATGAGCATTGAAGTCCCCCAGTAGCACAATGGAGTCCCCAGTCTGAGCACCCCTCAGTACCTCTCCCAGGGACTCCAAGAAGGCTGGATACTCTATACTGCTATTCGGCCTGTAGGCACAAACAACAGCAAGAGCCCTCTCCCCAATCCGAAGGCGCAGAGAGGCGACCCTCTCATTCACTGGGGTAAACTCCAACACATGGTGGCTGAGCTGGGGAGCTATAAGCAAGCCCACACCAGCCCGCCGCTGCTCACCATGGGTGACTCCAGAGAAGTGGAGAGTCCAGCCCCTCTCGAGGAGCTGGGTTCCAGAGCCCAAGCTGTGCATGGAGGTTAGCCCAAGTATCTCTAGCCGGTACCTCTCAACCTCCCGCACAAGCTCAGGCTCTTTCCCCCCCAGCGAAGTGACATTCCATGTCCCAACAGCTAGGTGCTGTGTCCGGGGATCAGGTCATCGAGGCCCCTGCCTTCGACTGCCACCCAATCCACACTGCACTAGTCCCCTACTGTTACCTCTGTGGGTGGAGAACCCACAGGAGGTTGGGCCCATGTCACCTCTTCGTGCTAAGCCCGGCCGGGCCCCATGGGCAAAGGCCCGGCCACCAAGCGCTCGCATATGAGACCCAACCCCAGGCCTGGCTCCAGGGTGGGGCCCCGGCTGCGCCATACCGGGCGACGTCATGGTCCTCGATGGTTTCTCCATAAGGGTTTTGGTGAACTGCTCTTGGTCTGGCCTGTCACCTAGGACCTGTCTGCCTTGGGAAACCCTGATAGGGGCATAATGCCCCCGACAACATAGCTCCTAGGATCATTCAAGCACACAAATCCCTCCACCACAATAAGGTGGCAGTTCTAGGAGGGGAGATATATATATATATATATATATATATATATATATATATATATATATATATATATATATATATAAAATTAGCAAACAAGACAGCAAGTCTGATTTGGTGATCAAATCTTACCATAAAAAGTATGATTTTTGGCAATTAAGATATTTGCATTGGAGCCTCATGCATATTTAAAGTGCTTGCTGTGGCCAAAACTGTTATGTGTTGAAATTTAAGAGGATATATCTTCTTAAAGACCATGTTTTTCAGTTCCTGAGTTGTCTGATATAGTTACAGTAACACATCTCTGTATCCAAATGTTTCAACAAGTTGCTGTACCAAATTATGAGATATAATGACATGATAAAACTAAATAAGACATTGAACCACCTTTTTAAATAATTAAAATGTATTATACTTTTATGTATTTAACAGAATGGATGGCCCAGCAGGAAATGCCAAAAAAAGAGATGCACAAAAGAGCACGAAACCCACCGAAGAAGATGTGTTTTTATGAACTAGACCCTGGCTCACCCAAAGATGACTCAGATGGTAATTATTTCACTACACGGCTTAGCTAATTTTTGGCGTGATTGTCATTTCTAACTTGCTTTGGACACTATAATAACCAAAATCTTTGACAGTCTCTGGTCTCTTATCACTGGGATTATTATTATCAATATATTGGCAGCTTCAGCCACAAACATTGATTTACAGGATTTTTTTTTAAAACTAAATGTCAAGAAAGGCGAGAGTAACCCCCAGTTGAAACTGTATACATTTTAGTGACAGAATTTTACAACTCTATTGGTCAAATTATCACTACATTTGGGGCTGGGAAATTGATTTAACAAATGTTATTTCTAGGGGTGCAACGGATCAAAAACTCACGGTTCAGATCGTTTCGCAGATCAGAGTCATGGATCGGATCATTTTTCGGATCAGCAAAAAAAAAAAAAGACAAATAAACATAACTTTGTCTTTTGTTTATTATGTAAAACACTTACGGTCGAGTTAGTACATGGTAAAAGTAATTAGGAAACATAACAATAGCGCTTTGTTTATTTGATTTATGACCAGTTATGGTCACAATTCATAAATTATTATATTATCAAGTTACTGATTAATCATATAAGGTTAACAAAACCTCAGGGCACCACCTTCCTGAAGCTATGTCCTTGGGAGGTGAAAGGAATCTCCTAGGAAGCTTAACAATAATTGTATAACCCAAATTAATCAATATCACAAGATAATAAAGTCTCGTTATTAAAAGCAGTCTCATAAACTTTAGTAGTCTCAATTCTCAATGGTAGGATCTATAAGAGTCAGTCAAATACATGCAAACTTAGATTTTGGTACAAAGAAAGCTAGGTTATTAAAATAACACACACAACACAATGTAAACAAAGAGTACGATCTTAAGTTGTTACAGCCTAACCTCAGCAGCGGTGTTATAGCAGTCCTGACGTCAGTTCTTCATCTAGGTTGATGGCAGTTGCTTCTTCCTGCACCATGACTAAGATTTTAGCAGCTGCTATCTGGCTTTTATCTACAATTTATGTTGGCGGACTTACAGGTGGTGTTTCCGTTACCACCCGCTGTCACAAACAGTTGCCCCTTTTCCACCAAAGCAGTTCCAGGGCTGGTTCGTGGCCAGTGCTTAGTTTGGAACCGGGTTTTCTGTTTCCACTGACAAAGAACTGGCTCTGGGGCCAGAAAAAATGGTTCCAGGCTAGCACCAACTCTCTGCTGGGCCAGAGGAAAGAACCGCTTACGTCAGCAGGGGGGCGGAGTTGTTAAGACCAACAACAATAACAAGACCGTGAAAGGTCGCCATTTTTAAGCGACGAGAAGCAGCAGCTGTACAAATGCGAAGTCATTCATTATTATTATTATTATTATTATTATTATTATTATTATTATTGTTGTTGCTGCTGCTGCTTCTTCCGTGTTGTTTTTGCTTCGATATTTGCGCCAAGGTTTATGCAAACGTAACGACATAACTGACGTATACAACGACGTAACTGACGTATACATAGACGTAATGATGTGGCTTCCCTTAGCACCGCGAGCTATGGAAAAGCAAACTGGTTCTCAGCTGGCTCGCAAGTTGAACAAGTTGTGAACCAGCACCAGCACTGGCCCCGAACCAGCCCTGGAACTGATTTGGTGGAAAAGGGGTAAATGTCGCATAACAATTTATTTGCACCACTAGGTGGCAGCACCACTAGATAACGGCACGAGACCATGAATGAATTGCAGCTGCATATATCACGGGGTCTGCATGAAAGACAATAAAGCTTAAAGGACAATTCCAGGCAAAAACAACCATGGGCCATATTTTCCTAATATTTTACCTCTAGAATAATGAATGTGCAGATTTTTCTCTCAATGACTCCTGTTATGTAGCAGATCTCTCTGTCCCCACTTCTGAGCAGCAGTAGAAAATGGAGGTAGTGCGTTCTACCACCATTTAAGCTATTTACAGCTCACACACCACCATTTTTATTCCACAGACAACAGCAAATAGTTATTCAAATATGCAACCAGGTGTTTGTTTACCTGGAGGAGGCGGACATCTTGGAGAAATTAGTAGAAATAACTGCATGCATAGAATCTTGTTGATAATAAAATGCATACAGTAATCATTAAATAATGAAATAGAATAAAAACAAAGGGAAAAGATAGAATACAGAGTGCATGATTTAAATCAAATACATTGTTATTGTAAAGTGTCACATGAGTGAAGAAGTGTGAAGCAACTGCAAAAAGAATAAAGTTAATGCTAGTTGAAGGCTAAAGTGAAGAGATGAATTTTTATCTTTGCTAAGGTCTAAGAGGATTAGAATTGAGACCAATAAGATATAGTAGCATGTTTAAGTAAGATTGATTTTTAGCCTGTACTGGTTTACTCAAAATCTCCTTTATTTACTCTCTGTTCATTTTCAGGACTTTTTGTATTTTTGACCTTTGAAGATGGATACACGGCAAAGATGTTTAATGTCTGTGATATACTAAGCAAAGATGATCAACCCACTGCCTGCCTTAGAGATCTGAAGCCAGGGGAAGAAGTACTTGCAAGATGGTCCGACAACAAGTTCTACAGCGCCACAGTGGACTTCGTTGGAACAGTTAACAAGACAGTGGATGCCAAGAAGGCCACAAAGAATGACATGAAAAAAAGAGATGCAGCTGCTCAAAGATTCTACAACCTTCCATCACTACCTCAAGCAGGTCAGTCCACCTCTGTACAGGATCATCCAATACTGTGGACCACAATGTCATCCAGCCTCCAACTACCTGGCCAGTGTACCAACCTCCACCTACCGAGTCATCTTTACCTATCCAGCCATAGTACCAGCCTGTAACTGCCTGGCCACAGTACCAGGTTCCAGTTTCCCAGTCATCGCCACATACGCATCCATGTTACCAACATCCACCTATCCAGCCGCTCCACCAGTATGCACCCACTCTGTCTCCAGTCACACATTTGTTCCAACCTTTCGCAGTATCCAAAGCATCACCAACCTCACATGGCACTGCCCACATCTTCAGACCTGTCACAACAACCTGTTTTGGTGGATTTGGATCACCAAAGACAGCCACCAGCTCCTACTGTAACACCCAAAGAAAGCTTTCTCAAAAATGTTTTACAGGAAGCAAGAGCTGTATCCAGAAAGTGGCCTATTCGTGTCTTCTACCCGCCTCACTGCAATACATGCAGAAGCAAAGAAGGACTGCCTCCGATTGTTCCATCTTCTTTTTGATGAGTTCTTTACTGCAGCAGAGTGCCGAAATGCTGTGGCCTTTGGGAAGCACGGGAAGATGCCAGATGGGAAGACAGTCCTGGATAAGTTTAAGGTCAATGGGATTCTAAGTAAGTACATTGCTCATTGTTAACAATTTATGGAAATATGGAAAGGTTGTGGAAATCCATTATTAAAAATACATAACATAAAGAAGCACAAATTATTTTCAAAAATGAATTTGTTGTAATTCTACTTTTTATTTCTAGTTTGTTTTCCCTTCTTTCTTCTGCCCCTTCTCACATTCATCACAATATCTGGCCAAATTTGGCATAGTTTCTGATGTGTTGGAACCCCATGTATCACATAGCTACATTTAATGTTTTGATTGTTTCAGTGACCTCACAGTTTTACTGAATTTTCTCATGTGAACCATAGAGATATTTCAATGTGAATTTTGTGATATCGGGATAAAAATAGCTCTCAATACTGTCATCATAACTGCTGTTACATTATGAAATTTGTAATTTGTGCTTTCTTTTCTCTGTTTTTTTCTTCTTGCAGCTTACATCATGCGCTGTAGTACCCTGGATGGATGGACACTGGTGGAGAAAAGTAAGGTCAAAAAAGCCTTCATAAACAAATGCCGCATCAGGGCCACAACACTGTAAAGTATTGGATGTGGCATACTGAGACATTTGTTGAAATGACCATGTTCAAAAAAAGCCCCTGTATACAAATGCTGCATGAGGGCCTTAAAGACTCTAAAGTTGTTAAATGTTGTGCAATGTGCACTGTTGTAAAGTTGTGTTGATTCTGCTTAAAACACTGCTGGAGACCTTGTTACTGTTTTAAAAACATAGTTTTACTGAAAAGAGACACATTTATAGTTTTTATAATGACAATGTGAGAATAGCATTTGCTGTCTTTCAATTAGAGCCCTGCACTCCCGCGGTAGTCCCACGGGACCCGCCGCAAAGCAGTGTGGCACGGGACAAATTTTGAAAGCTCATTGCGGGCGCAGGCGGGAGAGGGAGTGCACAATGCGGGCGGGAAAGGTGATTAGCTGCAGTCCCGCTAACTAAAAACGTGTTTAAAATAAAATTCATAAATTGTTAATTTATGTATATCGTATATAATTTGTGCTGGATATTTTATTTGGCATTAATAAAAACATTTTAAGATGCCTGTGGTCTAATCTCGTGTATGTTTCCGATTCCTTTCCGCTCTTCCATGTTTGAGATCTCCGATCATGGCAGAAGAGCAGAGCTCCTCTAGTGAAGCTCACAGTGCTTCAGAAGTAAGTGCTGCTTTAAAAAGAGGTACATTTACCGTTAAAAAGTCAAGAGTATTAGTCCTAAGTATTAAAAAGTATTAAAAAGTATTAACTAGTATTAAAAAGGACTGTGTATCGCACAGATTGTTCAATTTAAAGCGAGAAATAGACAGTGTATAATCTGAGGAGCTGGTTGTGGTTGTGCAGCACTTCATATGAGAGGAGAATGAAATCGCAGTTGGAATCATAACGCCACAGACTCGGAAGTGGGAGTGCGAGTGCGCAAAGCGAGAGCTGTCAATCAAAGCAAGAGCTGTCAATCATGAGCGCATGCAGCGCTCAACTTGGAATGTGTCAGCAGAATGTCAGAGTCTAAACAATAAACTTACAATAAATGAAGGATCGGTCAGTGGAGAGCTCAGCTAAGCTCAGCATGTTTAATTCCCTAAGCCAATGACAAGAACTTTCGTGAGAAATAACGCGAACGTCTGCATCATGCGGGATTTGCGGGCGGGAGCAGGACAAAATATGGCAGGCACGGGTGGGAGCGGGACTGAAAATCATAATTCTTTGTGGGAGCGGGCGGGCGGGAGCGGGACTGAAAATTCTGTCCCGCGCAGACCTCTACTTTCAATGTTAACTTTATTGTAAGCATTGTTATTGTTAACGTTATTACAGCTACTTGAAATACTCAAAATACTCAGTCATCGTACTTAACAATTGAGTCCTGCTGTTATGAATTTGAATAAAGATTCAGATCATTTTATTCATTCATTTTATTCATTTGCTATAGAATTATAAAGCCTGATGGTTTATATATATATATATATATATATATATATATATATATATATATATATATATATATATATATATATGATATTATTAAAAATGCCTCAGAATGTTTAGTTGCTGCAGCATTTGTAAGGTGTGTGTGCTTGCGTGTATGTGTGCGTGCGTGTGCGCCATATTGCTCCATAGTAGCTCCAGTATTGCTCATTTTCTTCTCCAAGGAGAAATAAAGGAGCCATTAAAAACACTGAATTTAGATTAGCAAGGTATCTCCCTTAAGTCTCAAGTATGACTCCCTCTAATTACTCTGTCTCACCTATTGCTCCTAGTGAATTTTAGGAGAAACATATGAGAAACATTTTAGACAAACTAGAAACTAAAATGAGGCTGAGATGAGAATCTCAAATTTGTCTCCTGAGCTATAGAAGAGCAAGCTTTGAGCAGTAAAATTTTCCTCTGGGCATTGATTATAAAATACTACTATTGACCTATAAAGCACTGAATGGTTCTTGCACCATAGTACCTGAGTAAACTTCTGGTCCTTTATGACCTGCCACACTGACTTAGATCAAAAGGTGCAGGCTATCTGTTGGTACCTCATATAGTGAATACTAGATCAAGGGGACAGAACCTTTTCTTACAAAGCCCCAGAGTTATGGAATAGCCTTGCAAGTTGTGTTCTGCACTTGGACACAGTCTCAGTGTTTAAATCTAGGCTGAAAACATATCTGTTTAGTCACGCTTTTTGTTAATTGTTTTATTAAGTAAGGGAGTAGATATTGAGGGCCCTCAGGCATAGAGTGTTTTGGTAAGCTGGGATGTATGGATGCTGTCAGCCTCCCACTCACTCTGATTTGTTGACAGTGTAGTGGCTGACTGCTTTATGTACCATGGCTCTCTCCCTCTGGCTCCCCCTTTTAGTTATGCTGTCATAGTTAGTCTTGCTGGAGTTTCTTTGCACTCAGAACACAATGTATATTGTTCTTAACCATTAGGTGACAATGAGTAGACCTAACAACCTGTTTTCTCTCTGTCTCTCCACCTCCCTCTATCTGTCTTTTTCTGTTGAGTTACATGTTGATACTGAGACACTAGTGATGCTGACCTCTTGAATGAATGAATGAAACCTTTATTGCCCCAAGGGGAATTTGTCTTATATATATATATATATATATATATATATATATATATACAAAGCCATATACGGAGCCATAAATTACATAAAGCAAAACAACACTTAAACATGCAGACTTACACAATAATACATAGAATAACATCTCATCTCATCTCATCTCATTATCTCTAGCCGCTTTATCCTTCTACAGGGTCGCAGGCAAGCTGGAGCCTATCCCAGCTGACTACGGGCGAAAGGCGGGGTACACCCTGGACAAGTCGCCAGGTCATCACAGGGCTGACACATAGACACAGACAACCATTCACACTCACATTCACACCTACGGTCAATTTGGAGTCACCAGTTAACCTAACCTGCATGTCTTTGGACTGTGGGGGAAACCGGAGCACCCGGAGGAAACCCACGCGGACACGGGGAGAATATGCAAACTCCACACAGAAAGGCCCTCGCCGGCCCCGGGGCTCGAACCCAGGACCTTCTTGCTGTGAGGCGACAGCGCTAACCACTACACCACCGTGCCGCCCCATATATATATATATATATATATATATAAGGTGCATACTTTAGAATGGTGTCAACCTGTCTGAATTCAGCCTGTTTAGCAGCCGAATGCTCCTTGGCACAAAAGATGTTATAGCTCTGTTTGTTTTTACATGTGGCATTCTATAACGGAGTCCTGAAGGGAGAGGGGAGTACTCAGGGAAGAGGGGGTGGGATGGATCATCCAGTATCTTCAAAGCCAAATTAATGGTGTATTCATCAGAAATCTGCATGATACTTTTCACTTCTGATCCAGTTATTTTCCTACCAAGTTTTATAATCTTATCCAGCATATTCCTGTTTTGAACAGATAAACCACCCCCAACACTGAATTACAAAGGTCACAACACTCTGTATAAAAGTTAAATAAAACAATCTCAAAATCACTGTATCAGCCTTAAAGCTATGCAGTTTCCTTAAAAAATAAAGTCTTTGTTGTGCCTTTGTATATCTTGCAAGAGTATTTGCCCTCCATGTGAGCTTATTGTCTATAATAGTACCTAAGTACTTATACTCTTCCACTATATCAATATCACTCCCGTGTACAGAAACTGGTTTAAGAGGGGGCCTTTTCCTAAAGTTGATAACCATTTCTTTGGTTTTCAAAGTATTTAAAATCAAGGAATTTTCATTGCACCATTTATAGAACTGGTCTATTTTCTGTCTGTAGCCAGTCTCATCACCTGTTAAGAAACCCACTATGGCAGTATCATCAGCAAACTTACAGTAAGAGAACATTCAGGGGTGTGGCTCACACAGTCATTTGTGTACAGTATATATAATAAGGGTGATGGGACACTCCCCTGGGGGACGCCCTTATACTAATGACAGATGACTGACCATTACCTGCCTTAACATATTGGACTCTGTCAGTTAAAAAGTCAAAAATCCATTTCAAAAGTGAATGGTTAACTCCCATTGTTCTCAACTTCTCAATAAGGGTGTGTGACTGAATAGTGTTAAAAGCTGATGAGAAATCAGCAAACAGGATACGTACATATGATGAAGGTAATTCCAAGTGCTTGTATATTTCATTTAACATGGTAGTAATTGCATCTTCCACACCCCTTTTCTGTCTATATGCAAGCTGAAGTGTGTCCATTTGAGTTACTGTTTGTTTTTTTTAAGTGGGTCAAAATGATCCGCTCCAAACACTTCATTGCTATGGAGGTAAGCGCTACAGGCCTAAAATCATTTAAAATGGACGGTTTCGGTTTTTTCGGCAGAGGCAGAATTTCAGCTGTTTTCCAAATTTTAGGTACCGTGTGTGTCCAATGACTTTTGGAACAAGTCACAGAAAACATGGCTGAGTTCAGATCAGATCAGACAAAACTTTATTTATCCCCGAAGGGCAATTAGAAGGGTGAAGAGCGGTACATTAAAAGAAGAGCAAGAAAATAAAATCACAAAAAGAATAAAATCACAAAAATGGGTGGGCAAAAAAAACAAACAAACAAAAAAAACCCAGCGTATTATGTACAATGGCAGGCTTGCTGCCAGTAACAAAGTTGAAAAAAAAAAGGCAGCAGGTAAAACATGGCAAATAAATAAAATGAAGCGTGGATAAAATTAAAATGACAATATGATTAAAGTGACATTGTAGTTAAAGTGACAAGGTGATATTGTAATATTGCACATCAGGACATGTGATATTGCACTAGAGTATTGTACTTAAGTTACTGTAACTGTCTTAGACTTCTTAGCGTTCAGGAGGAGAATAACACTTGGAACAAAGGTTGCTCTCCTCCTCTGGGTCTTACAGGCCGGACAGCGGAACCTGCGACCAGATGGCAGCTGCTCAAATGCCGGGAACAAAGCATGAGTCGAATCCTTAAGAATTCGATGAGCCAGGCCGCTAGCCTGCTGCTCATACACAGTATTCAGGTGGCGAGCAAGAAGTCCAATAATCTTAGAACATACCTTGACAATATTATGCAGGCGGTTCCTATCCTGTACAGTAATGGAGTAATGCCAACAACATATAGAAAAAGCTAAAACACTTTCAATGAATGTATAATAGAATGTCAACAAGATGTTCTGACTGACAGAAAAAGAGTTCAGTTTCCTTAGTAGGTACGTACATCCTCTGGTGGCACTTCCTCAGGATCCCTTCTGTGTTGGAAGAGAACCTCAGTTGGCAGTCCAGAATGGTTCCCAGGTATTTATATTCCTCAACTGTCTCGACCGGAAAACCGTGGACCATAGTGGTGACAGCCGCCGCCAATTCCCTTTGGCTGCTGGAGAAGGTCACCACCATCTCCTTAGTTTTACTAACATTCAACTCCAGGCAGGAAGAGTCACACCACTCTACGAACTGCTGAAGAGCGGGTCCATGATGGAGGGAAGGGCCAGACAGGAGGGACAGGAGAACTGTGTCATCAGCAAACTTAACCAGGTGACAATTGGGGTACGTTGATCTGCACTCATCAGTGTACAGAATGAAGAGCAGCGGAAAAAGCACACAGCCTTGTGGGGAGCCAGTGAAGGTGGTGAGGAGATCAGACAGGTTATTGTTAATCCGGACACGCTGGGTTTGGTTGGTTAGAAAGTCCAGGATCTATAGGATGAGCTCGCTGCTCATGTTGAAGTTCCGGTGGAGTCTCTCTGCCAGAATATGCGGTTGCAGTGTATTAAAGGCCGAGGAGAAATCTGCAAACAGGAGTCTGGCGGAGGTATTGCGAAGCTCCAGGTGTCTGTGGATAGTGTCGATGATGAAGGCTTTGGCATCGTTGACACCTTTATGGCTTTGATATGCAAATTGGAGCAGATCAAGTTGTGAATTGGTCAGAGTGAGAATGTATTGCCTGACAAGCCTCTCCATAGCCTTCATCACCTGGGAGGAGAGGGCCACTGGGCGCAGATCATTCAGGGCCATGGGGGGGCTTCTCTTGGGAATGGGGACTATTGTTGAGTGTTCCAACATTTGGGGACAGTTCCTGTGTTGATGGAGGTCTGAAACAGTTTCTGGAAAACACTCCCTAACTGGTCCACACAGTATCTAAGGACCCGGCCACTGACATTATCGGCTCCAGGTGCACTGTTAGCCTTAGACCTCTTAAGGGCCTTCACTACGTCAGTGGTGGGGAAAGAGATGCAAAGGTCATCAGGTATGACGTTGGATCTGATGTCCTCTAACTGGGTGGAGTTGTTGATCTCAAATCTGGAGAAGAAGGAATTAAGGTCATTGGGGAGATTTGCTGGTGTACTGCCAGGGATGTTAATGGAGTTGTTACTGATAGGAAGGTTAACATTCTCTTCAGGCCCTGCCAAGCTGAGCGGAGGTTTCCATGAGAAAACTTTTCTTCCACTTTGTTCTTGTAGTTCAGCTTGGCAATCTTAATAGCCCTCTTGACCTCTTTATTAACCTCCTATTTCTCCATCTCTGACACAGAGAAGAAGATCCATTTCTTCTTATTGATAATGTTTTTTAGCTCCTTGGTAACCCAGAGTTTATTGTTAGGGAAGATGGTAACAGTCTTGGAGGGTATAATGTTTTCCTCACAGAAGTTAATGTATGATGAGACGACATCCACCTGTTCGTTTATGTCATCAGAAGAGGAAAGGAGGTTAGTCCAGTTAGTAGACTCGAAGCAACCCTGGAGGATTGCTATACTCTCGTTAGTCCACTGCTTGATAGTCCTGGTAACCTTCTTAATTTTTCTGATGACTAGGATGTAGGCAGGAGCGAGCAGGATGGTGAGGTGATCAGCAGAGCCGAGGGGAGGAAGAGTGACAGCTCTGTAGGCATCTGGGACAGAACCATAGCATCTATCAAGTGTCTTTCCCAGACAAGTGGAGAAATGGATGTATTGTTCAAAGCCTTTCAAAGATTTTCCAGGATTGCAGTGATTAAAATCTCCAAGAATGAATTTGGGGGAATCAGGGGATAAATGTTCAAATTTGTCCAGGGAGCTTTTGATGAGGTCAGTTGCTGAAATGGAGTTAGCTTTGGGGTGTATGTAAACCAGGATGAAGAAGAGTTGAGGGAACTCTCTGGGAAGGTAAAAGGGACGAAGAGACAGAGCCAGGATGTCTGGAGTGCTCAGCTTCTCTCTGATGTGGACAGTGGAGCACCACCACTGTCCACATCATAGATATAGAAACACACACCACCACCATGTTGTTTACCGGTGACGTCACTGTCATGGTCGAGCCTGATGGGGGTGCCAAATCCATCGATGTACAGCGCTTTGTTGTCATCGCCATGGTTGAGCCAAGTTTCAGTAAATGCCAGAATAGAAGCATTCCTGTACTCATGCAGATGGTTCACATTAGCCTGAAGTTCATCCATTTTATTCCTTAGTGAGCGGACATTGGTAAGGATGACTGCCGGCAGTGTCAGCTGTTTACCTGTTGCTCGCCGAAGTCGCGCTCTGATACCTCCCTTCTTTTTTTCCCATCTGGTCGCCTTGTGAAGTCTCTGTTTGGAGTTGGACTGATCCACCTCAGATGTTCGTTTCTGCATCTCCTCAGGAAGAGTATCAGGGGAGAACGGAACCGGACTGAGGTTGAGATGCAGCAGCAGCTCCCGCGAGTATGTAATCCTTATTGTCGCCGAGGGTGAAGCAGCGATCGAATAAACCAACATGTGTAGAACTGCCAGCATGTAAATAATTCCGGAAAAATACATTCTGACAGTGTAATAAAACAAACAAACCAAAAACACAAACAAAACAAAACACAATAGAAAAAATAAAAATAGGAAAACTGCTCAGCACTCCGACTGGTCGACCGCAAGAGCAGTGACCTGGAACCGGAGTTGTTCATGACATGTCCTGAGAACCATACTCAGCAGCTTGTCAGGGCCAGCCGCTTTACGGGGTTTGACTTGCGAGAACACCCGCTCGACTTCCCTGCTACAAACACTGATTGATGCGCTTTCTGTTACGTTGTCTGGCCAGTTTCGAAAAGGCCGCAGACCGCTCTCCCACCTAGCGAAATATTTATTCAAGGCATTTGCCTCTTCGACTGAGTGCTCAGGAATTTTTGGCTGATTACTTTGTCCAATCATAGTTTTAATTCCTCTCCACGCCATCCGTGAGTCGTTATTCATCAACAGTTGTTCCACGTTTGATTTATATATTCCCTTGCTATGATTAATTTCTGCCTGTATCTCCCTTTGAATGAACTTCCTCCTGCGCCGAACATTTGCTTTAAACGCCCGCTCTTTTCCACCAACAGTTTCTTAATATCACTTGTGATCCATGGTTTTGAGTTGGCAAACATTTTTATTTTTTTCATAGCGATCAGACTATCCACACAGAAGTTGATGTAGGCTGTAACTGTCTCAACGTGATTGTCCAAGTCCTCACAGTCAAAGACCTCCCAGTCCGTACAGTCAAAACAGCCTTGCAGAGCTGTCAAACTGTCAGGGTCCCATACAGGCACTGATCTTACTTTGGGCTTCTCTTTTTTAAGTCTCTGGCAGTACGAGGGCAGTAAGTAGACAGTATTATGATCTGACCCACCTACTGGTGGCTTATTGATGGCTTGGTAGGCATTTCTTATGTTGCCATAACACAGATCAATGGTTTTTGAACCGCGCGTGGCACATTTAACATATTGCTGATAATGGGGCAATGCAGTTGACATGGAGCAGCCATTAAAATTGCCCAGAATTAACTTGGGTGTATCTGGGGAGGCTGTCTCCAGATCTTGTACGTGTTGATGTATAACCTCTTCAGCCGCTTTGTAATTTGCATTGGGGGGATATAAGCCAAGCACACAAAGAGCTGCCCAAACTCCCATGGCAAGTATGTGGGTCTAAGGGAAATGGAGAGAAGTTCTAAGTTTGGGGAACTGACAGTGTGTCTGATGACATAGTGTTTACACCACTGTGTGTTAATATACATACAGAGACCGCCACCGATCGATTTCCCAGTGGCTTGCTGGTCTCTGTTGAATCTTATTGGTGTCCCAAACCCTGGAAGGGAAATACTATCATCATTTACCGTGTTATTCAGCCATGTTTCGCTGAAGCATAAAATACAACTTTCCCTGGATTCAAACAGGTGTTGTGTGGCAGCATGTAGTTCGTCAACTTTGTTCCTCTCACGTTAGATAAGATGATAGTTGGGAGTGAAGGTTTGAATCCCCTTGCATGAACTCACCAGCGGATTCCTCCTCTCGAGCCTCGCTTTCTCCGACTGAATCTCCATGCTGTAAACCTAAGACATTCCAAGGGAATATCTGATGCAGGTATCCTGTCATGTTGTAGTAGTAGGTCCAGCTGCAGTAACTCCACTCTCCCATAGGTAATCTTAAAAGACTCCGTATGTATCATTAGAGGACAGAGCAGAATAATCGCCAATAAAAGTCTGAAACAAAGCATGTTTTAACCACTGTTTATGCAAAATATAGCGTTCTAATTTATAAAGCGGAAACAAGTGCACTTTAACACACAACACTTAGTACCGCATCTAACAAACAAAAAAAAACCAAACACGGATAAACAAAGCTCCTGCACGCGTGTCAGCCTCAGAGCAGCGCCACCATGTGTCCACCTCTTCTGTTCTTTGGACCTGCCTGATTCATCCTGATGCTCTGTGTCTGGCTGGAGTCTCATCATGTCAGTCCTGTGGAAGATGGCCCCATATGGGCAGTCGAAAGGTACACTTACAAGATGGCTCTGGACACTTAGTTTTGCTATGATGACTGAGGACTATAATCACAATGATGACTTTATGACTGCAGTTGTCGTGAAGAGTTTTACACTCTAGTCTCCATCAATGAACAGTTGATAACTTCAACAAAACAGATTTCAAGTGAAAACTATATTGAATTTCCTGGTTACACAGTTGTACTTTGTGATTATATAGGATACTGTTAGGGTGGCACGGTGGTGTAGTGGTTAGCACTGTCACCTCACAGCAAGAAGGTCCTGGGTTCGAGCCCAGCGGCCGGTGAGGGCCTTTCTGTGTGGAGTTTGCATGTTCTCCCAGTGTCTGTGTGGGTTTCCCCTGGGTGCTCTGGTTTCCCCCACAGTCCAAAAGACATGCAGGTTAGGCTAATTGGTGGCTCTAAATTGACCGTGAGTGTGAATGGTTGTTTGTTTCTGTGTCAACCCTGTGATAACCTGGGTTGTACCCCACCTCTCGCCCGTAGTCAGCTGGGATAGGCTCCAACTTGCCTGCAACCCTGTAGAACAGGATAAGCGGCTACAGATGATGGATGGAAGGACACTGTTATAGAAGCAAATTATTTATAACCATGCTATCTGTTATCACCCAGATGAGGATGGGTTCCTTTTTGAGTCTGGCTCCTCTCAAGGTTTTTTACTCATATCATCTAAGGGGGATTTTCCTTGCCACCATCACCTCAGACTTGCTCTTCTTCTTCTTCTTCTTCTTCTTCTTCTTCAGAGATCCACTCTGACGGCTTCAGCCATTAAGGTTTTCTAGGGAGGAATTACAATCTTGGTTTCTCATTATTATCGATGTTTTCTCCTCTCAACCATTCACACACACATTCACACCTAGTTAACCTAACCACATGTCTTTGGACTGTGGGGAAAACTGGAGCACCTGGAGGAAACCCATGCTGACACAGGGAGAACATGCAAACTCCCAGGCTTTCTCATCAGGGATAAAGAAATTTATTAGGGATGCCACATTTCAAAGACATGCAGATTATGTAAAATACCCAGCCACTGTGGTTGCACAAGCCAATACATACTTAGTGCCCATCCCAAACCTGGATAGATTGGGGAGAGTTGTGTCAGGAAGGGCACCCTGTGTAAAAACCTATGCCAAATCAAATCTGCGGATCATGATGATCTGCTGTGGCAACCCCTAATGGGAGCAGCCAAAAGAATAAAATTAGTTCATATGTTTAAAGTCTTTATTTTTCTGTAAAGCTGCTTTGTGTCAATGTCTGTTGAAAGCACTATAGAAATAAACTGACTTGATTTGACTTAATTGCATAAACTCATTAAAAGCCACTTGTGTGATGTGACTTTTGTGTTGATGCTCAATGTTAAGTTAAATTTCAACATGCAGCTTATAGGACACATTTACTAGTCTTGGTTACATAAATTAACATTAATGATACTTTGTGTGGAGCCTGCATTAAAGTAACGTTTCCTGATTGGTGCTGTTTTGAGCTGTTTTGAGCATTCCTGTTTAAAAACAAAAGTTTGAGAATTAAAATGTTGTTTAAAGTGTTGCAAACAGGGACACATCATTAATTATGGGGAAACCTGACAATACAATTATTAATTTCTCCTCCTTTGCACTTGAGAATGGAACCAAAATTTACACAACTGTGTTCTCTAGCATTCTCTAAAGTAGAGTACTTCTAAACTCCAATTGGTTGCCGCTGAACTGCGTCATAGCTTATTATAATAAAGTTGCCCAGACGTCAACTTTATTCTGGTGCCCCACCAACCAAGACCAATGATCATGCCACTGCTCACCCCTGAGAGACACTGGCTCATGTAGAAAACAAAAGACTTCCAGTCACATTGACAATCTCACCATTTTTGGTCTGAATATACCATTAGACTCATTCATCTCATCTCATTATCTCTAGCCGCTTTATCCTTCTACAGGGTCGCAGGGAAGCCGGAGCCTATCCCAGCTGACTACGGGCGAAAGGCGGGGTACACCCTGGACAAGTCGCCAGGTCATCACAGGGCTGACACATAGACACAGACAACCATTCACACTCACACCTACAGTCAATTTAGAGTCACCAGTTAACCTAACCTGCATGTCTTTGGACTGTGGGGGAAACCGGAGCACCCGGAGGAAACCCACGCGGACACGGGGAGAACATGCAAACTCCACACAGAATGGCCCTCGCCGGCCCCGGGGCTCGAACCCAGGACCTTCTTGCTGTGAGGCGACAGCGCTAACCACTACACCACCATGCCGCCCACCATTAGACTCCTTTAACAAAAAGCAAAATCCATGGACACCCTGAGCACAGATTTATTTTATGACAATTATTTGTGTGTAATAATATTTTGACAATTTATACATGCCATAGAGTTTTTTTAAACAATTCCTGAACTTTTCACAAACAGAACAGGTTGATGACATTGTTTTTGAGTTATATTAAACCCATTCATTTCAACTGACGAGTCAAACAGACTAATGACTATGAGAACTCAATAATAAGTGTAAATACATTGATCAGAATTGAAAAATTCACAGTGCTGTGTCTTGTTCACAAATAATATACAACCCCGATTCCAAAAAAGTTGGGACAAAGTACAAATCGTACATAAAATGGAATGCAATGATGTGGAAGTTTCAAAATTCCATATTTTATTCAGAGTAGAACATAGATGACATATTAAATGTTTAAACTGAGAAAATGTATCATTTAAAGAGAAAAAGTAGGTGATTTTAAATTTCATGACAACAACACATCTCAAAAAAGTTGGGACAAGGCCATGTTTACCACTGTGAGACATCCCCTTTTCCCTTTACAACAGTTTGTAAATGTCTGGGGACTGAGGAGACAAGTTGCTCAAGTTTAGGGATAGGAATGTTAACCCATTCTTGTCTAATGTAGGATTCTAGTTGCCCAACTGTCTTAGGTCTTTTTTGTCGTATCTTCCGTTTTATGATGCGCCAAATGTTTTCTATGGGTGAAAGATCTGGACTGCAGGCTGGCCAGTTCAGTACCCAGACCCTTCTTCTACGCAGCCATGATGCTGTAATTGATGCAGTATGTGGTTTGGCATTGTCATTTTGGAAAATGCAAGGTCTTCCCTGAAAGAGACGTCATCTGGATGGGAGCATATGTTGCTCTAGAACCTGGATATACCTTTCAGCATTGATGGTGTCTTTCCAGATGTGTAAGCTGCCCATGCCACATGCACTAATGCAACCCCATACCATCAGAGATGCAGGCTTCTGAACTGAGTGCTGATAACAACTTGGGTCGTCCTTCTCCTCTTTAGTCCGAATGACATGGCGTCCCTGATTTCCATAAAGAACTTAAAATTTTGATTCATCTCACCACAGAACAGTTTTCCACTTTGCCACAGTCCATTTTAAATGAGCCTTGGCCCAGAGAAGACGTCTGCTCTTCTGGATCATGTTTAGATACGGCTTCTTCTTTGAACTATAGAGTTTTAGCTGGCGACGGCGGATGGCACGGTGAATTGTGTTCACAGATAATGTTCTCTGGAAATATTCCTGAGCCCATTTTGTGATTTCCAATACAGAAGCATGCCTGTATGTGATGCAGTGCCGTCTAAGGGCCCGAAGATCACGGGCACCAGGTATAGGTTTTCTGGCCTTGACCCTTATGCACAGAGATTCTTCCAGATTCTCTGAATCTTTTGATAATATTATGCACTGTAGATGATGATATGTTCAAACTCTTTGCAATTTTACACTGTCAAACTCCTTTCTGATATTGCTCCACTATTTGTTGGCGCAGAATTAGGGGGATTGGTGATCCTCTTCCCATCTTTACTTCTGAGAGCTGCTGCCACTCCAAGATGCTCTTTTTATACCCAGTCATGTTAATGACCTATTGCCAATTGACCTAATGAGTTGCAATTTGGTCCTCCAGCTGTTCCTTTTTTGTACCTTTAACTTTTCCAGCCTTTTATTGCCCCTGTCCCAACTTTTTTGAGATGTGTTGCTGTCATGAAATTTCAAATGAGCCAATACTTGGCATGAAATTTCAAAATGTCTCACTTTTGACATTTGATATGTTGTCTATGTTCTATTGTGGATACAATATCAGTTTTTGAGATTTGTAAATTATTGCATTCCGTTTTTATTTACAATTTGTACTTTGTCCCAACTTTTTTGGAATCAGGGTTGTACATCATAAAGAGTACACAGATGTCCAGACTGCAGAGACTGAGCGAGTCCACATCCCTTTTTCTTTGTTTCCTCTTTGTAATTTCCACTGCAAAACTAAATTCAAATATTATGGGTCCTTTGGTGTCCCCCAGACTCCACACTGAGAACCACTGGTTGATATGACTGTTGTCACTTGCTTTACTACATGTAAAGAAACTCCAGAATGAACTAAAACCCAGTTTTGGTGTACCGCATTTTCAAGGCAATGGAATTGCCATCCTAGAAGAAGGCCATTCACCTCCAGACTGTTATGTGATAGGATTGGGTATTGTATCACAGGATACTGCTGAAATGAAGAGACAGATTGAAGGTGAGGATCCTGAAGCTGGCTGATCCTGGGCATGGACATGGACTCATCAGCTCATTCTATCATCACATTTTTGGCCATCCAAATCCTATATGCTTCATGTCCAGGTGTGACAATTCATTTTTCATAGCGATCATGGTCTTGCTTCTTGATTGACTTTGCAATGGTGCTCCCAGGATCTCAAAGTCTTGTTGCTCTTTCAGGTCTTTCTAAATTCCTCTCCTTAGCAGATATGTTTTGATGTCATGAACTTCCAAAGGAAGTCATTTTAATGCCAAATTCTCTAGCCTGTTCACAATACAAATATGGAAAGTCTTCACTGAATCTTTTTCATGGCATTAATGTGAGATCTGGTCTGGAGTTTCTTAGTACAGTGGTTGATGCTGTTTTCTGAAGCTTGGAAATTCAGTCATATCATCCATGGTCTATTTGCTGTGTTATTATTCAGATGTCCGGGAACACAAACAAATGATGCTAATAAGTTGGGAAACTTGTGTTGCCAGCCTTTAAATGAAAACAATGGTTAGAGCAGTTTAATTATCTTTTTGTCAAATATATATTGTGTGTGAAGCATAAATTCATCTCATCTCATCTCATTATCTCTAGCCGCTTTATCCTTCTACAGGGTCGCAGGCAAGCTGGAGCCTATCCCAGCTGACTATGGGCGAAAGGCATAAATTCATAAACAAGGTATTAAAAGCCTTGTTAATGCATGGTGTTGTCAGTTGAAGATTTGTCTACAAGGTTTATGTTTTTATGATTTGTAGCAACATGCTCAGAGGGCTGGAGTTCAATTATTTACAAATTAAAAAAAGAGATTCTAATTTATCTACTGCATATTGCTAGCTCATTTAAGACTGGTGTCTTTGCTAATGAACCTGTGACTTCTGCTGAAACTTGGGGAAGCATGATATCTGCTCAGGACCACCTACACATTGTTTGCTAATTATTTCTAATGGTCATATCAAACAGCACATGATTTTTGAGGTTACCCTCTGTACCAGATCTTTCCTCAGGCTTTTCTGAGAATGCACATTAATGTCAGCATGGTGCCACATTCAGCGGCTTGATCGATACAGATTTTATTACCTTCTGATCATTATCATAATTTCCCCCTTGTCTCGCCGCCCCATTCATTATCGAAAACCACATTCCCAGCGATTAGAATTCATTCCTCATGATGAGCAAATCTGTTTTGCCATATGTGGTCATGAGCCATCAGTTTAATTTGAAAGAGCACAAGTGGCTTTTGCCACGAGCGACAGTTCCTTATTGAACTCAGAGGCCATAGCTCATCTCCACCTGTCACGATTGGTGCTAGTCAGCCCACAGCTGCGAGTTTCTTAGTACTACACAACCATGTTCACCAACCAAGCTGACAATTAAACACATACATCACACATCCCATACAGATTATCAGTTGAACGTGGTTTATCTATGTATATCTGTATTTTGACTATATTCTACATTGTAGAACAACACTGAACACATCAAAACTATAAAATAACATATATGGAATTATGTGGTAAACAAAAAAAGTCTTAAAGTGCATTGAATATTTAAGATTCTTCAAAGTAGCCACTGTTTGCCTTGATGACATTTTGCACGTTATTGGCATTATATTAACCAGCTTCATGAGGTAGTCACCTGGAATGCTTTTCAATTAACAGGTGTGCCTCATCAAAAGTTAATTAGTGAATGAGTTTCTTACTTCCTTAATGAGTTTGAGATCAAACAGTAAACAGTAAATAATAAAAATACAGTAAACAGTCCAATTCCAAAACTGTAGTAATCCATATTGTGTCAAGAACCACTCAACTAAGTAAAGAGAAATGACATCCATCATTACTTTAAGATTCTAACTCAACTACTGCACATTTTCACACACACACACACACACACACACACACACACACACACACACACACACACACACAGAAATGATATTACGCGGTTGCATGAAGATATGAAGTTTATCTTCGAGTGGTGAATGTACGGTATCATGAGTGAGCGAAGTGAACAAGTGAAAATATTTTCAACATGAGTTGATAAACTTCATGTCTTCGCGACACCATATAATGTTCTTTATATATGAACACATCCATACACACAAAAAAATATGCAAGCTAATCAAAAGAATTTTAATTTTGAACCGGTTTGCCATTTTGACAACGCGCATCTAGTCAGTGGGAAAACACTGTGAGTGACGTCATTGGAGTGAAATATCAGGAAATATGTTACTCAGATCCACGATGTATTTCATATGAAAAATGCGTTTTTCAACACGAGCAGACAAACTACATATCTTCAAGCCAACGTGTAATTTTCTTTTTAGTATGTAACATTCACAAACAAAAAGTACCCAGATTTATCAAAACAATTCATCGATTTCCTCACGAGTGACATGTAGAGGTTGATGTCACAGTTTTGGTTCTCCATGTCCTGGATGTAGCTCGTATGAAAATACGAGTGCCGTATTTCCCAGAAAAGCACTCGTATCCCTCTCATATATATCTCATCTCATCTCATCTCATCTCATTATCTCTAGCCACTTTATCCTGTTCTACAGGGTCGCAGGCAAGCTGGAGCCTATCCCAGCTGACTACGGGCGAAAGGCGGGGTACACCCTGGACAAGTCGCCAGGTCATCACAGGGCTGACACATAGACACAGACAACCATTTACACTCACATTCACACCTACGCTCAATTTAGAGTCACCAGTTAACCTAACCTGCATGTCTTCGGGCTGTGGGGGAAACCAGAGCACCCAGAGAAAACCCACGTGGACACAGGGAGAACATGCAAACTCCACACAGAAAGGCCCTCGCCAGCCATGGGGCTCGAACCCGGACCTTCTTGCTGTGAGACGACAGCGCTAACCACTACACCACTGTGCCTCTCATATATATATTTCTTGTTAATTCTATAAATGTAGTAGTTCTTTGATTTTAGTCCAAAACACACATGCACACACACCTTATCTCTCTCTGTTCCCACAGATCTCCAGGTCTTGTTTGTCTTCAGGTTAGCAGTTGAGTGGAAGCCTAATGCAAGGCTGACACTTGCACAATTCCGTGGCACGCATTGGCACGACTCGAGTCGTGCCAGTGCGCAAACTAGTCGTAAACTGGTGTGAAGTGTGCGTAAACCCGTCGTGACTGCATGCCATGTCGGGACGAGAATTTTGAAATGTTCAAAATTTTGGTCACGACAAAATTTTGCGACCAGGTCGTGAACTATGCTCAAACTGTTCGTGATCTCGTCGTGAACTCATCGGGACAATGCGGGAGGATGCGTGCCAGTGTGTGGAAGTGTGCGCCATGCCACGACTGTCACGAACTGCCATGAATAGTTCACGAACAGCTCATGTCGAGTTCACGAGTAGTTCACAACATGTTCACGAATTGGTGCGCGTCGCAGCGTGGCCGTGCCTTCCCACTGGCACGGTCACGCATTGATGGCACGAGCAGTTCATGACTAGTTTACGCACTTCATGAACAGTTTGCGCATGGCACGAGCCTTTTCTGCTGCTCTTCAACAATGGCTAGAGCAGCTGCCAGGTATAGGCATCTTCTCTTCTCTGCAATGATTGTGTCTCTGGTATTCAGCATGTTGTCTCTTCCACAGCCAATTCAAAAATGACCAGGGGTTGTGGAGGCCCCCTTTTTATATGGCGTGCCCAAGTCGGCACGACACCGTCCGAATTGCACAAACTCCTCGTGCCAATGCGGGAAGTGCGTAAACTATGCGCAAACTATGCGTGAACTCGTCATGCCAGTTCGTGAATGTGGACGGGCACGCATTCGTGAACTCGTCGTGAACTATGCGTGAACTAGTCATGAACAGTGCGGGAGCCTCCCAGTTCGTGCCCCAAAATGGCACGACTTGCCACGACAAAATCGTGGCCAAAAGTCATGCAAGTGTCAGCCTTGCATAAGCTCATCAAACTGTGTGTGCCAGCCAGATTGCAACAGACAGGATAGGTGGTCAGTCAGCAGTCCAGCATTCGAGCAACTTTCACTGGAACCCTTTAGCACAAGTCTGGGTCAATGCCTTCTCATGTGTGCACGTGCGTATGTGTGTGTGCACGCGCATGCACGTGTTTGTGTGTGTACGCGCGTGCACCAAATTTTATACCATATAGCAGAGTCCCTTATGGAAAAAAAAAATCTGTGTATTTCACTTGTCAGTAAATGCAATTTGCCTTCTGGCTAAAAGTGATTATAGGGTTTGTTGATATCACTTTTGTTAATATATTATTATTATTATTATTATTATTATTATTATTATTACACTTGAATGGCCCACATAATCTGAGGCTTATAACAAATGGAATTTAAAAAATGTATTATTTAACAGAAAAAAATTGCTAAATAATTTCTAGATTTTCACGTCTACATTGCAGAAAAACTATGATATAATGATGCAGGATATAATATAATATTATATATTATTCTATCCACATTCATTGGATAAGAGCAATCACACTCTGACTGGCTACTTTACTACTAAGATATCGGCTCATATACCATGAGTAGAGAAAAACAAAATGGCAGAGCACATCAAGTCAGATATATCACTTTGCTATCAAGTATTTAAAAGAAACAGAAATAGCTAAAAAAATTATAAAATAACTCAGTACCTGAGTGAACTTCTGGTCCTCTATGACTCACCACGCCTACTTACAGTAGATCAAAAGGTGCAGGCTATTGACTGGTACCTCATATAGTGAAGACTACATCAGGAGACAGAGCATTTTCTTACAAAGCCCCACAGTTATGGAACAGCCTTCCAAGTAACATTTGGGAATCAGACACAGTCTCAGCATTTAAGTCTAGGTTGAAAACATATCTGTTTAGTCAAGCCTTTTGTTAATAGTATTTATGAGGTAAAGGAGTAGATCTGGAAGGTCCTCAGACATAGAGTGTTTTGGTAAACTGGGCACTATGGATGCTGTCAGCCCCCCACTTGCTTGCTCACTCAAGTTTGTTGACTGTGTAGTGGCTGGCTGCTTTATGTCCCAAGGCTCCCTCATGCCTGTGTTACCTTCTGGCTCTCCCCTTTTAGTTATGCTGTCATAGTTAGTTTTGCCAGAGTTCCTGCTTTTACTCAGTGCAATATGTATACTGTTCCATACCTAACAACCTGTGTTTTCTCCACCCCCCACCCCCCTATCCATCCCTCTGAGTTACATTTTGGTCCTGGGATTGAGATGCTGACCTCTTCTGCTCCTCGGACATGCCTGATCCATCCTGGTGCCCTGTGTTTGGTTGGAGTCTCATCGCATCGCTCCTGTGGAGGACAGCCCCATGTGGACAGTTGAAAGTCACACTTGGAGGATGCTCTGGACACTTACAGTAATGCTTTTATGGCTGAGGACTACAGTTGACTTGCTAACTTTAGGACTGCAGTTGTCATGAATAGTTTTGCACTCAAGTTTCCATCAATGAAGAGTTTATAACATCAACGAAACTGACTTCATGTTAAAACTGTTAACGTTATAGTCATGTTGTCTGTTGTTGCCCAAATGAGGATGGGTTCCCTTTTGAGTCTGGTTCCTCTCAAGGTTTCTTCATCATGTCGTCTGAGGGAGTTTTTCCTTGCCACCATCGCCACAGGCTTGCTCACTGGGGATAGATTAGGGATAAAATTAGCTTATGTTTTAAGTCATTCAAATTCTGCAAAGCTGCTTTGCGACAATGTTTACTGTTAAAAGTGCTATACAAATAGACTTGACTTGACTAAAAGCCCCCCCCAAATATCTCCTGTTCCACACTCCAGCCCAGTCCATGGCGGTAATGCACCTTTAAATTGGTTTGTGGTTTGCCAACTGACGAAAAAAAGAAGAAAAGTAAATGGCAGACCATGTTATTGAACCAACTGAGGCTGAAATAAAAACTCTACTCAAAAAGAAAACCCCACAAAAATACAAAAAAAGCAACAAAATATGGAATAGAAGTATTTGATGGTCACAGATCTTTTTTATTTTTCAAGAATTATTATAGCAGTTTCCATAAATTGCTACTGTCATCTTGCCAGGTGTTTAGATTCTAAGCAAAAATTATTTTGTGGGACATTTTGTATAAAGTTTTTATTTATCAAATTTGCAAAAAATAAAAATACTCTGTTTCTCAAGATCCAGTGAATGTGGGTAGAATAAAACACTTATCCCACTTTGGCAGCACAGTGGTGTAGTGGTTAGCATGGTCACCTCACAGCAAGAAGGTTCTAGGTGGCCAACGGGGCCCAGTGGCCAACGGGGGCCTCCCCGTGTCTGCATGGGTTTCCTCTGAGTGCTCCAGTTTCCCCCAGTCCAAAGACATGCAGGTGAGGCTAGCTGATGGCTTGAAATTGACCATAGGTGTGAATGTGATTGTGAATGGTTGTTTGTCTCTATGTGTCAGCCCTGTGATGATCTGGTGATTTTGTTCAGGGTGTACCTCACCTCTTGCCCATAGTCAGCTGGGATAGGCTCCAGCTTGCCTGCAACCCTGCACAGGATAAGCAGTTATGGAAAATGGATGGAGTTATTCCACTCAATTTCATTGTATATGGCTTATAGCCGACTTGGCGCACCCCGCCTCGTCAGCGATCAGCCCATATATGACTCAATTTCATGGAATAACTGTGTATATATGTGTGTGTGTGTGTGTGTGTGTGTGTGTGTGTAACATACGATACAGAAAAACTAGTTCATGCTTTTGTTACCTCTAGGTTGGATTACTGTAATGCCTTACTGTTTGGATACAACAATAAGTGCATAAACAAGCTCCAGTTCATTCACTATGCAGCAGCAGGAGTCCTGACTAGAACTAGGAAATATGACCATGTCACCTCATCTTATCCACACTGCATTGGCTCCCAACCAAATTTTGCATTGATTATAAAATACTACTATTGATCTTTAAAGCACTGAATGGTCTTATGCCACAGTACCTGAGCAATCTTCTGGTCCTTTATGACCAACCACACCTACTTAGATCAAAAGATACACCAACAGTGACCAACAGTTACCAGAAATGTTTAGTTGCAGTTATTGCTGCACAAGGGGGTCACACCAGATACTGAAAGCAAAGGTTCACATACTTTTTCCACTCGCAGATATATAATATTGGATCATTTTCCTCAATAAATAAATGACCAAGTCAAGGGCATAGAATTGGCATGGACGGAAGTGACGTGTCCCCACCAATATCCAGCGAATATTGAATTGTCCCCACCAATAATTTCCCTCAAAAAAAAAAAACAACGATCTGTCAACGTCTAATTCACCTAGAGGTGCAGAAAGGGTTAAATCAGAGAGGGTTGGTTAAATCACGTTCTCTACAGGAGTCTTACCTCGGTTACACATTATAGTTAATGTGATTGGCTGTGCCTTTCCCGAGCTGTCATGTGAGAATCTGTAGCCACGTTTGGTTGTTTGCAGTGCCAAAACTGGAAGGTAGACCACCAGCAGGATTTACTGTGTAAGACTCAGGTGCAACGTGACACATGGGTGTCATAAGCGAGTAAGGATGGCAGCAAAAAAGAAGAAAGTGGACATAAGGACCTACTTCTCAAAGAAACCTGTGAGTTACTTAAAGTTATGTTCGCTAATGAAATGAGTCTAATAACGTGGCAAGGCTTTGTCGCACAGCATAACATTACATACAGCAGACTAAAATCATCAGTAACGTCAGCTATGATGAATAACATGGTTTGGAAACCAACTATACAGCAAATTGCCAACTGTCAGTTCTGTTAAAGTCTCACAGAGTAGCATGTCTAACTTCAGTTGAAACTCTATGTCAGAGAAAACTGCAGCCTTGTGGAAGGATATTAGGCTAGCCTACAGAGCCTGTTGAAATGACATGTCTAGCTGGTGACACACAATAACTTAGTTGTATTAGTAGCCTACTACTGACCTGACGTGTTCATTGGGTTAATTTTTTGAGACAACAAAGTAGGCTATCATGTGCTTCTGCAAGTATTCCACTTTGCAGTGCAGTTGGCACAAATTGTTTTAAAAATGTACTCACTGAAACATTAATAATGATTCAAGATTTGCACAAAGTGACTCAGAAAGACTGAAGTAGCTATCCATTTTTTTTCAGGGCCAACGGTAAGCACATAATCATGGTTTTAATGTGGAGATAAACTATGTAATCTATATAAAATGAGTGGTGATCTCATGAAGTCACATATGTATTATCACATAGTCAGCATTACAGTATGACTAATTGTATAATGTGCACGAGCGATTGCTCTAAGACAACGAGGGAGGCTCAGCCTCCTCTAAAAATGCCCTTATAACTTTAATGTGTGCGTGAGTTTCTCCCCCTCGTGACAGCGCGATGCAGCGCAGCCTCAGTGGGCTTCAATGGCATTTGGGAGCTCTGCGCTTTTCAATCTCAAAATGCAAGACGATTATTGGACAAATACTGCGAAAATGCCCGCCTACGGACTCCCACGGACTCCCAGCCTCAGTGGACTTCAACGGCATTTGGGAGCTCTGCGCTTTTCAATCTCAAAATGCAAGATGATTATTGGACAAATACTGCGAAAATGCCCGCCTATGGACTCCGAGCATCACATGGGAGGGACATGGCAGTTTCCGCGAGGAGACTGGTGATTGGTGAAAGCGGCCGGATATTTTCTTTGATTGACTGCTTGTTTCAACTATAGACAGGCAGCGGTGAATTTCAGTTCAGTCCCATGTGGATTCGCAAGTGCTGTGGTGTATTGTAAGAGATCAGCTTACATTTCGATTTCATTCATTACATATGGTTTCTACCAGCTTTTTTAGTTTGTATATATTTTCATTGTAAATAAAGTGTAAATATAGTATTGTCAAGTTTGCTATCTTAGTTCCAGAAATTTCGTTTATTTGAGTGACTGAACTTGAACTTGAGGGGGCTAGTCAGCTAGCAAGAAAGCTGCGCACGGATGCCAAGCATTGCTGATTTAATTTTGGTGAAGCCATTTGCCAGTCTTCCTTTCGAGGAAAAAATTAAAATTAAAGAGACCAACGCCTCAAATTGACTTGGTGAAAAAGGTAGGGAATAATACTCGTTCCTTTCAGCTCTCCTGGTATGAGAAAGTGAATTGGCTAACAGCAAGTGACCCACATCAACAACAGTAAATAGGCTACTTTAGTAATATGTCATGGATGGACCAAAAATATAGAATCTATTTAAAATGTTCATGCTGAGTATATTATATTGGAATATATATTTTTCTGGATATGAATTAAACACAGCTACAATTTGGAAAACATTTTTAAACAAAAACACAGCCGAGAACATTTCACACTACAGACCTGGATTAAAAGTGAAGGGTTATCAAAATTGTCAATAAAACATTTCTCAGTCAAAATAAGTAAAATATAGGGAAAGTGTCATTGAATGAAATGTGTGGCACCCAGCTCTATGTTTGGCTCCCCAAGGTCAGTGCTTGTGCCTATTCCAGAACACTCTGCTGTTACTGCTGAGGTTCCTGACAAAGAGCTGCTTTCAATAATGATCAATTTTTAAACATGCCACAATTTTAAAATATAAAATGTTAAAATATACCCCCCAACACCACCACCATGTATATTGGACAGTAGGCTAATGGGCCAAAAGAACCTGTTATTTCACAGTTTGTGACCCTGCCAACAATCAGCCAGATCAGAGGCAAGAGTATGGGCAAAATTTATGTTTTTTCTTTTAAAATCTGGAAATATCGTAACCGACCAGCCTCCCCTGTTTGAAAGACTACCAGCCGCCACTGATAATGTGGTCTATCTCTAAGGAAACTGGTACACCTGTAGTGAGCAACAGGGAGAGCAGCAGTGAGAGTGACAACAATGAAGAACAGTGTAGAAGTGGAGATATTCTGGACATTGAAAACAAGCCAAACCAGCCTAATCCCAAATGCATCCCAGTTCAAACATTGTCCAGTAGGGTCCTTCATTTTCAGGAGAAGTGGTACAAAGAGTATCCATGGCTCCATTATAGCCCAGCAGTGAAAGGGATTATCTGTTTTTACTGTGTGAAAACATATACTGTACAGAAAAGTACTATGTCAAAAAAGGCAGACCCTGCATTCTCCTCAAAGGGGTTTACTAACTGGAAGAATGCTCTGGAAAGATTTGAACAGCATAAAAATTCTCAATCCCATCACTGTGCAGTCACAGTTAGTGCTCAAGAAGCAGCCCCAATATACAGTGGTGCTTGAAAGTTTGTGAACCCTTTAGAATTTTCTATATTTCTGCATAAATATGGCCTAAAACAACATCAGATTTTCACACAAGTCCTAAAAGTAGATAAAGAGAACCCAGTTAAACAAATGAGACAAAAATATTATACTTGGTCATTTATTTATTGAGGAAAATGATACAATATTACATATGTGAGTGGCAAAAGTATGTGAACCTCTAGGATTAGCAGTTAATTTGAAGGTGAAATTAGAGTCAGGTGTTTTCAATCAGTGGGATGACAATCAGGTGTGAGTGGGCACCCTGTTTTATTTAAAGAACAGGGATCTATCAAAGTCTGATCTTCACAACACATGTTTGTGGAAGTGGATCATGACACGAACAAAGGAGATTTCTGAGGACCTCAGAAAAAGCGTTGTTGATGCTCGTCAAATCAAATCAAATCAAGTTTATTTGTATAGCGCTTTTAACAATAAACATTGTCGCAAAGCAGCTTTACAGAATTTGAATGACTTAAAACATGAGCTAATTTTATCCCTAATCTATCCCCAATGAGCAAGCCTGTGGCAAGGAAAAACTCCCTCAGACGACATGAGGAAGAAACCTCGAGAGGAACCAGACTCAAAAGGGAACCCATCCTCATTTGGGCAACAACAGACAGCCTGACTATAATATTAACAGTTTTAACAGGTATAACCCTCAACTGTCCTCATGGGGCCGTCCTTCACAGGAGTGGGGCGATAAAACTCCGACCAGACACAGGGCACCAGGATGGATCAAGCAGGTCCGAGGGGCAGAAGAGGCCAGCATCTCAATCCCAGGATCAACATGTAACTCAGAGGGACAGATGGGGGGGGGGAAGAGAGAGAGAGAAAGAAAACACGTTGTTAGGTATGCCCTAAAAATGACAAGTATTAAATCTGTGTGGTAGGCTCACAGAGACGAGAGTTTTTACATCAGGCATAACACACAATGGCATGTTAATATGGTAAAAAAATATATCATGACCTGCTCTGGCTGGATGCTTGATTGGGTGATGGGAGCACACTCCTCAGCAATGATGAGATGCAGATGGGACCCTTAGGCCTGGCCAAGACAATTCAGTTACATTTCACCGGGTCTGGGACATGCGACAGAATGTCTGACGGCCGATTCCCTGCAGGCTACGATAGCCAGTCGAGGTCCCCACCGTCTCCACCAAAAGATTTCCTGTTGACTCCATGTAACTCAGAGGGACAGATTTGGGGTGGGGGGGAGAGAAAGAAAACACAGGTGGTTAGGTATGCCCAATGTCACCTGAATAAGTAGGAACAGTATACATATTGCACCGAGTACAAGCAGGGACTCCGGCAACTAACTATGACAGCATAACTAAAAGGAGAGAGCCAGAAGGTAACACAGGCATGAGGGAGCCCCGGGACATAAAGCAGCCAGCCACTACACCGTCAACAAACTCGAGTGAGCAAGCGAGTGGGGACTGACAGCATCCATACATCCCAGTTTACCAAAACACTGTATGTCTGAGGACCCTCCAGATCTACTCCTTTACCTCATAAACACCATTAACAAAAGGCTTGACTAAACAGATATGTTTTCAGCCTAGACTTAAATGCTGAGACTGTGTCTGATTCCCGAACATTACTTGGAAGGCTGTTCCATAACAGTGGGGCTTTGTAAGAAAAGGCTCTGCCCCTAGATGTAGCCTTCACTATACGAGGTACCAGCAGATAGCCTGCACCTTTTGATCTAAGTAGGCGTGGCGGGTCATAGAGGAGCAGAAGTTCACTCAGGTACTGTGGTGCGAGACCATTTAGTGCTTTAAAGGTCAATAGTAGTATTTTATAATCAATACGAAATTTGATTGGGAGCCAATGCAGTGTGGATAAGACAGGCGTGATGTGGTCATATTTTCTAGTTCTAGTAAGGACTCTTGCTGCGGCATTTTGAACTAACTGGAGCTTGTTTATGCACTTATTGGAACATCGTCAGGCTGGAAAAGGTTAGAAAACCATCTCTAAAGAGTTTGGACTCCACCAATCCACAGTCAGACAGATTGTGTACAAATGGAGGAAATTCAAGACCATTGTTACCCTCCCCAGGAGTGGTCGACCAACAAAGATCACTCCAAGAGCAAGGCATGTAATAGTCGGCGAGGTCACAAAGGACCCCAGGGTAACTTCTAAGAAGCTGAAGGCCTCTCTCACATTGGCTAATGTTAATGTTCATGAGTCCACCATCAGGAGAACACTGAACAACAATGGTGTGCATGGCAGGGTTGCAAGGAGAAAGCCACTGCTCTCCAAAAAGAACATTGCTGCTCGCCTGCAGTTTGGTAAAGATCACATGGACAAGCCAGAAGTCTATTGGAAAAATGTTTTATGGACAGATGAGACCAAAATAGAACTTTTTGGTTTAAATGAGAAGCATTATATTTGAAGAAAGGAAAACACTGCATTCCAGCATAAGAACCTTATCCCATCTGTGAAACATGGTGGTGGTAGTATCATGGTTTGGGCCTGTTTTGTTGCATCTGGGCCAGGACGGCTTGCCATCATTGATGGAACGATGAATTCTGAATTATACCAGCAAATTCTAAAGGAAAATGTCAGGACATCTGTCCATGAACTGAATCTCAAGAGAAGGTGGGTCATGCAGCAAGACAACGACCCTAAGCACACAAGTCGTTCTACCAAAGAACGGTTAAAGAAGAATAAAGTTAATGTGTTGGACTGGCCAAGTCAAAGTCCTGAACTTAATCCAATGGAAATGTTGTGGAAGGACCTGAAGCGAGCAGTTCATGTGAAGAAACCCACCAACATCCCAGAGTTGAAGCTGTTCTGTACGGAGGAATGGGCTAAAATTCCTCCAAGCCGGTGTGCAGGACTGATCAACAGTTACCGCAAGCGTTTAGTTGCAGTTATTGCTGCACAAGGGGGTCACACCAGATACTGAAAGCAAAGGGTCACATACTTTTGCCACTCACAGATATGTAATATTGGATTATTTTCCTCAATAAATGAATGCCCAACTATGATATCTTTGTCTCATTTGTTTAACTGGGTTCTCTTTATCTACTTTTAGGACTTGTGTGAAAATCTGATGATGTCTTCGATCATATTTATGCAGAAATATAAAAAATTCAAAAGGGTTCACAAACTTTCAAGCACCGCTGTATTTGTAACTCTCAAGTGCCTGGTCAAAACAACAGGAAACTGCCAGACACTGTTTACAGAGCATTTTGGGCTCAATACAGTTCCTTACCAGGCAGGGTTTGGCACTGCAGGGCCATGGCAAGGAAGATGGTAAGCTGTTTCAACATTTAAAATATAAAACCAAGGATGACGCCTGTTTTTCTGACTGGCTGTCCCATTGTCATGACTATACCTCTCCACCAGTGCAAAATGAGATTTTGCAGTTGTTAGGAAACTGCATTGTCAGAAATATTGCACAAACTATCAAGTCCCTATCTGTCCTGCAGTACTCCATCATTATAGATGGTACTCAAAATATCTCAGGTAGAGAGCAAGAGTCCATATGTTTTAGATATGTGGATGAGGACCTGGTTCCACATGAGGTTTTTATTGGCTTTTGTGAGGTCTCAGGAACTACTGGAGTGGAGATAGCTAGAGTAGCTGTGGATGTGCTTTTGAGGCTGAATATTCCGATGGCATGTTTAAGAGATCAGACGTGCTCTAAGAGATGGTGCTCCAAACATGGCAGGAGCTTATTCAGGTGCTTGGCATTGTATGTGCACTGCAGGCCTCACTGCCTGAACTTAATTACACAGGCTGCATGTCAGGCTAGCCCTTTAATACGTGATGCTTTAGAGTGGGTACATGATCTGGGGTCGTTAAGCAAACAATCTGGAAAATTCAAAGATATGTTTTCAGCGATAGCAGCAGAATCAGAGGGACCATCAGCATCACTCAGACCACTCTGCCCAACCAGGTGGACAGTATGGGGAAATGCTATCAAAGCAGTGCTGTCTCAGTATGACAGTGTTTTGACTAGCTTAGAGGAGATGGCAGCAACTGGATCTAGCACAAGTGCAAGGGCAAATGGATTGCATGAGAGGTTTGAAAAGGGCAAAACAGTGCTTGGGCTTTTTTTGGCCTTGGAAGTTATTGAGAAGTTAGAATGTCTGAACAAGTCCCTGCAGAAATGGATTGCAACTATTGCAGGAATGAGAAGCTCAATAGAGTGTGTCCGATCCACTCTGCAGTTGAAAAGAAATGAAGAAAGATTTCACGAGATTTTTGATAAAGCAGTGGAAATGGCGGACTCCCTTGGCATTGAGCCCATTCATATTCCTCACCAGAGATGGCCACGAAAACGATACACTGGCGGGGCTAGCCAGCACACTCCCAAGTCACCTGAGGAGCATTACAGAGCAGAGTTTTACAAAGTGCTGGATAGTGTTGATGTTCAGTTTCAGGAGAGGTTCAACCAACCAGATCTAGGTGTCTTGCAGAAGCTGGAAGAAATTCTGCTCACTCGAGAGGTGGAGGGCATTGTTGATCAGTACCCAGAAATTAACAGGGAGAGCCTAAAAGTTCAGCTAGCCATGTTCAGATCTAAATATACCTTTACATCTAGTACAGAAGTGGCTACTATCTTGAGGGGAATGCCAGTGGAGGTGAGAGGTCTATTTGATCAAGTCGAAAGCCTTGTCAGGCTGCTTTTAGTTATCCCTGTATCGTCGGCTGAGGCTGAAAGAAGCTTCAGCACTCTCAGAAGACTAAAAACATGGCCAAGGTCAACAGTGACCCAAGTGAAATTAAACAATGCTGCTGTATGCCATGTCCACCAGGACAGACTGGACAGTATAGATATAAAAGAAATATGCCAGCAGTTTATCTCAGTTAATGAGAGGCGAAGGCATGTGTTTGGCTCCTTCAAATAGGAGCTGTGAACAGTGAGCTGTTGTGGGGTACCAGTAGTCCATGTCTGTTGTGGTAACAGTAGTTCATGTTTAAAAATCATAGCTTACTGATTTTAGGCATGTGCCTAAAAATGTATATACAGTTAGGTCCATAAATATTTGGAGACAGACAACATTTTTCTAATTTTGGTTCTGTACATTACCACAATGAATTTTGAACAAAACAATTCAGATGCAGTTGAAGTTCAGACTTTCAGCTTTAATTCAGTGGGTTGAACAAAATGATTGCATAAAAATGTGAGGAACTAAAGCATTTTTAAACACAATTCCTTCATTTCAGGGGCTCAAAAGTAATTGGACAAATTAAATAATTGTAAATAAAATGGTCATTTCTAATACTTGGTTGAAAACCCTTTGTTGGCAATGACTGCCTGCAGTCTTGAACTCATGGACATCACCAGACACTGTGTTTCCTCCTTTTTAATGTTCTGCCAGGCCTTTACTGCACCAGTTTTCAGTTGTTGTTTGTTTGTGGGCCTTTCTGTCTGAAGTTTAGTCTTTAACAAATGAAATGCATGCTCAATTGGGTTGAGATCAGGTGACTGACTTGGCCATTCAAGAATATTCCACTTCTTTGCTTTAATAAACTTATGGGTTGCTTTGGCTTTATGTTTTGTGCCATTGTCCATCTATATTATGAAACGCCGACCAATCAGTTTGGCTGCATTTGGCTGGATTTGAGCACACAGTATGTCTCTGAATACTTCAGAATTCATCCGGCTGCTTCTGTCCTGTGTCACATCATCAATAAACACTAGTGACTCAGTGCCACTGGCAGCCGTGCATGCCCAAGCCATCACACTGCCTCCACCGTGTTTTACAGATGATGTGGTATGCTTTGGATACCACATCATCCAAAGCATACCATCATAACATCAGCTGTACCACGCCTTCACCATACTTTTTTCTTTCCATCATTCTGGTAGAGGTTGATCTTGGTTTCATCTGGCCAAAGAATGTTCTTCCAGAACTGTGCTGGCTTTTTTAGATGTTTTTTAGCAAAGTCCAATCTAGCCTTTTTACTCTTGAGGCTTATGAGTGGCTTGCACCGTGCAGTGAACCCTCTGTATTTACTTTCATGCAGTTTTCTCTTTATGGTAGATTTGGATATTGATACGCCTACCTCCTGGAGAGTGTTGTTCACTTGGTTGGCTGTTGTGAAGGGGTTTCTCTTCTCCATGGAAATTATTCTGCGATCAGAAGATTGTTGTCTTCTGTGGGCGTCCAGGTCTTTTTGCACTGATGAGTTCACCAGTGCTTTCTTTCTTTCTCAGGATGTACCAAACTGTAGATTTTGCCACTCCTAATATTGTAGCAATTTCTCAGATGGGTTTTTTCTGTTTTCGCAGCTTAAGGATGGCTTGTTTCACCTGCTTGGAGAGCTCCTTTGACCGCATGTTTTCTTCACAGCAAAATCTTCCAAATGGGCAATTCCATGTAAATGTCAACCTCACCATGCAAAAATAAAGCAACATGTAATACATCAAAACCACTCCCAGAGATATCACCTAGGCCTGTATTTTACAGATGTGAATAAGTTGAACCAATTTGTAACCAACCTAATGTGTCACTGTCAGTCTTTCTTTCTTATAATGTAAAACCCAAGCTAAAATCAACTTTGATCATGTACAATTCTATATTATTGCCACAAGCCACAGAAATGTATGCTAAAATCCACAAAACAGCAAAACAATAGCCATCCTAAATATTATTTAAGAACTCTGATAGTTTTAGCTGATATTTAGAGAGTTTTTCAAAGGGTTATGGTGGTTAAATTGCTGATTTTCTAAACATATGCCATGTCTATTTCAGACGCGTCACATCCATAACGGAATTTCGTCATATCCATAACGCTGACTTTTCCTTCCAAAACTCTGCATGAAATACAAAATATTTTAAACAAAGATTTTTTTAATATTCACCTTGGACCCCTCTATCAAATGGATATCTCCATTTCGACATTAGGTTTACAATTTCACAGAGTTTGATAAAAATGTACAGTCACCCAAGAAAAGTGATACTTTTTCTGTCACGTCCATAACGCATCTTTTATTGGCGTTTTCTGGCATGCCCTAGATGTACTATGGGAATTGTTCTTGTTCTATCACTTCTCCAGTATGGTACAGCCTTAAAATATGCAACACCTGTTTAAATACTGGGAGACAATAAAACATGCACTGGGTCATTTGTTGCCATTTTGAGTTCAAGTGTCACGTCCATAACGCTGGAATTGCTCAAATGCAAGCACCACACCTCAAATCAACTCCAGGCCTTTAATCTGCTTAATTGAGAATGACATAATGAAGGAATTGCCTACACCAGCCCATGTAATAGCCTTGGAGTCAATTGTCCAATTACTTTTGGTCCCTTTAAAAACAGGGTGGCACATGTTAAAGAGCTGAAACTCCTAAACCCTTCATCCAATTTTAATGTGGATACCCTCAAATGAAAGCTGAAAGTCTGGACTTTATGTCCATGTCCATTATATAACTATAACTTGAATATGTTTCAGTAAACAGGTAAAAATAGAAAATTTGTGTCAGTGTCCAAATATATATGGACCTAACTGTAAGTTCACAGAGAGACTACTGAAATACTTTTTATTCTGTGATAATGTTCCCTACTTTTATCAATGCTAATTTATAAAAGATGTCAATTGCACTATGGCTGAAGTAATGTTGATAAGCCTTTAGATGTAAACTCACTGTTTGAAACGGGCTGAAATGAGCCTATGTCTTCTAGTTTAATTGAGACATTGAGAAAGAATTTATTTTTTTCTTGGATTTTTACTTTGGTTTTGTGGACAACAGCACCAGGTTATGCAGTGCTCCATGTATTCGTGGCAACACTATCTGAAAATATGTCTTGTACTTTCATTGACACATTGAGAGCGATGTTTTTTCTGTGATTACTTAGGCTACTTAATTACTTTGTTGGTTTTGTGGAGGTTATGCAGTGCTCCAGCTACTTTTATTATTGTATGAAAACTGTTTAATTTGCACTGTGGCAGAAGTAAACTGAATTCTAAACAACTTGTTTGTCAGTCACTGGTTTAATATGAATTAAAGTATGAATTGTTATGTAGAATTGCAAGTACGTAGAACAGCATATGTTGTATGTAGTCAGTCATTTATTGTTCTATCATGGAGCAGAGATGGAGACGGATTGGTGGCTGGGGGGGGGTAGATTCCTAGGTCCCCACCAATGTCAAGAACAAATCTACGCCCTTGGACCAAGTATAATATTTTTGTCTCATTTTGTCATGATCCGCCCTGGACTTCCACTCCGGAGATTTATTATCTCCCAGCTCAGCGCAATCCGGATCTGGGACGGGACTTCCATCTTGCCGGCATTCACTTCCTGGGCTGATCTCCTGTGTATAAATAGGCCGTTCTCAGAAGGGGACTTTGCCAGTGGTTTTCGTAGAAGAAGGATGACTATGGATCCTGTGCTGTGTCTGGAAGATGCAATAAGGAAGGCTCAAGCAAACAAAGAGCAAGTTCTTGCAGTTTTCTTTGACATAGAAAAGGCGTATGACATGCTATGGCGTGAGGGACTCCTTATTAAATTAGAGGCAATGGGAATAAGTGGTAGGCTGTATAACTGGGTGATGGATTTTCTGTTAAATAGAACCCTTGAGGTGCATGTTGGACAGTCACATTCTAACACATATCCTGTGGATAATGGAGTTCCTCAGGGCAGTGTATGCAGCCCTCTGTTGTTTAGTATAATGATTTAATAACATATTTTTAGACATAGACATTAATATTGGGAAATCTTTGTATGCAGATGATGGAGCACTGTGGGTCAAGGGCAGAAATTCATCTTACATTAGTAAGAGACTTCAGGCAGCAGTCAGTCTTGTGGAGAATTGGGGCACTAAATGGGGCTTTCGTTTTTCAGTAGAGAAGACACAGGTTATATGCTTTACCAAGAGAAGAAACATTCCTCCTGTACAAATTACCCTGTATAGGCAGCCACTCAAACAAGTGGAGGTAGTAAGGTTTTTAGGGGTTTGGATGGATTGCAAACTGACTTTCAAGGATCACATTCAGAGAATAGTTATTAAGTGTAAAAAGGTAGTAAATATACTTAGGTGTCTAGTGGGAAGTGATTGGGGTGCCACTATGAGGTCACTTAAACAGGTATATATTGCACTTATCAGGTCTATATTAGATTATGCATGTATAGCATATAGATCAGCAGCAAAGACACATTTACTGAAGCTTGATGCAATTCAAGCACAGGCATTACGAGTGTGCAGTGGGGCATTTAAGACCTCATCAGTTCCAGCTCTTCAGGTAGAAGCAGGGGAATTGCCTTTGTCCTTAAGACGTCAGCAGCTGGCTATGGTGTACTGGACGAACTTACAGGGTCATAAAGAGGCTCACCCTACCAAGTAAATTTTAAATCAATGTTGGGAACATGGTAAGGCAGATTTTAATAGTTTTGGGTGGGTCGGGAATGGTCAGGCTGAGGAACTTGGTCTAACTGAGTTGACCCACAGTTCTGTGGTACCTCTACCGGTTATTCCACCTTGGCTGTTTATTATGCCTATGGTGGATCTTGACTTAGTTAAAACGCGTAAGGATGCTGGGGAGGACAGTGATGTGAATTATTTGATTAATGTGCACATACAAAACAAATATCCTGAAGGGGTTCAGATTTTTACAGATGGCTCTAAAGACCCTGAAACAGGGAAGACTGCGGCTGCAGTCTTTATCCCAAAATATAACAAAGAAATATCAAAAAGGGTGTCTGACCACCTAGCAGTTTACTCAGTAGAATTATTTGCAATCTGTCTTGCACTGGAATGGATTGAAGAGGTTAAAACTAGATATAATGTTATATGTTCTGACTCTATGTCAGCATTGACCAGTATTCTACATGGCAAGTCAGTGTGTAGACCTGACCTACTGTACGATGTCCTTCAAAGTCTCTTCAGACTGCATCAGCAAGATATTCTGGTTAATTTCTTATGGGTTCCATCTCACTCGGGTATTGAAGGGAATGAGGTTGCAGACCAGCTTGCCAAAAATGCTTTAAAATTTGAGGCACAGTTTAATATCCCACTGAGTAAAGCAGAAGTTAAGACCATCATAGTCACTAAAATGCTAGGACTATGGCAGGGGCAGTGGGACAGGGAGAGTAAGGGCAGTTTTCTGCACACTGTACAAAAAAAGGTTCCCACTAGAAGACAGGATACTTGGAGTCGGAAAGAAGAGCAAGTTATAACAAGACTTAGGATAGGACACACTAGACTAAATCATAACCTCTACATCATTGGCAAGCATGCCACAGGTCACTGTGTTAACTGCAGCGAAATGGAGACTGTTAGACATGTTTTGTTAGAATGCCAATACAGTAGACAGAGAAGCGTTCTACTAGAAGAGGTTCGAGAACTAGGGGAGACCAGTCTCACTCTTGAGAGATTATTTGCCTTTTCAGTACTGTCAGCTTGGAGATTTGTTCTTATGTTCCTGAAGAATACTGGCATTTTTGACAGGATTTAGTTAAAATTTTTTTTTTGGTCACTCCTCCATTGAAGCTCCATACCTCATTGCAATGTCGCAATAATACAGTTGGTGGCGGTAATGCACCATAGTGGATGCCAACCGCCAATAAATCGGGAAGAAGAAGAAGAAGGGGACTTTGCCAGAGCGTCTTGTCTGTTTCTCACGTTGTCTCTGTGCTATTTTGCTTCCTGGATTTTTGCTTATTCTTTGCCACAGTTTTTGCATTCTCATCTTGCCATTTTTTTATGTTTTTGTGCTACTTTTTTTTTGTCTGGACTATTTTTTGCTATTTTTGTTTGTTTATTCTCTTAGACTTTAAATATTTTTTTATTCATTGGATTTTCTGGTTTGTGTTTCGGTTTTTGGATCCTACTCACCACATCTCGTCACCCATAATGCATTTGTTTAACTGGATTCTCTTTATCTACTTTTAGGACTTGTGTGAACATCTAATGTTTTCGGTCATAATTATGCAGAAATATAGAAAATTCTAAAGGGTTCACAAACTTTCAAGCACCACTGTACCTTAGCAACCATCACTACCCTATGCCTGGAGGACAAGCAAACTTTGTTTACATACTGAAGATGTCCAGCATCTGTTGCCTGAAGAAAACTACAACTAAAAAAGCTCTACTACTGGATTACTTGGATAATCTTGGTCAAAAAGAAGCAAAGGAAAGATATACATGGAAATTAGAGTTTATTAGCAGCTATGATCTGTACAAAATTCCTCAAAACGACTGTTCTTCTGTGTCAGGACTCCTTGGGAAAAAGAAGGTATAACATGTTGCTAACGCTAGGCCACGAATCTGCACTGTCACTCTAGTCGTACCTCATGGAGTGAAGGTTACATCAGGGGGCAGAGCCTTTTCTTACAAAGCCCCACAGTTATGGAATAGCCTTCCATGTAATGTTCGGGACACAGTCTCAGTGCTTAAGTCCAGGCTGAAAACATATCTTTATTAACAAAAGACTTGTCTAAAGTTTTTTCTTAGGTAAAGGAATAGATCTGGAGAATCCTCAGGCATAGTGTGTTCTGGTAAAGTGGGATGTATGGATGCTGTCCCACTCCACTCCACTCTCACATGTTCACTTGGGTTTGTTGACAGTAGACTGGCTAGCTGTTTTCTGTTCCAGGGCTCCTCCATGTCTGTGTTACCTTCTGGCTCTCCCTTTTAGTGATGCACTCATAGTTAGTTTTGCCAGAGTCCCTGCTTGCAATCAGTGCAAAATGTATACTGTTCTTAACCATTAGGTGACACTGGGCATACCTAACAACCTGTGTCCCCCCCGTCTCTCTCTGTCGAGTTACATGTCGATCCTGAGACACCCGTGAGGCTGACCTTTGGACCTGCCTGATTCATCCTGATGCTCTATGCCTGGCTGGAGTCTCATCACATTGCTCCTGTGGATGATGGCCCCATATGGAAAGTCAAAAGTCACACTTGGAAAATGGTTATAGACACTTAAAATCTTGCTATGATGGCTGAGGTCTACATTTGCCATGAACAGCTTTGCATTCACATCTCCACCAATTAACAGTTGATAACTTTGACAAAATAGACCATGTTAAAACTACAATGAATTTCCTGGTTACACAGTTGTACTTTGTGACACACACACACACACTATATTATATATAAAAAGCAAGTTATTTATAATCATGCTATGTGTTACCACCCAGATGAGGATGTGTTCCCTTTTGAGTCTGGTTCCTCTCCAGGTTTCTTCTTCATGTCGTCTGAGGGAGTTTTTCCCTTGCCACAGGCTTGCGCATCAGGGATAAATAAATTTATTACTGATAAAATTAGTCCATGTTTAAAGTTTTTAATTTTCTGTAAAGCTGCTTTGCAACAATCTCGGTTATTAAAAACACTATACAAATAAACTTGACTTAACTTCTTGATTGCTGGATTGCTTCTGTTAACACTGAGGTTCTGGGCCTGTCAGACACTCTGTGGCAGTCCAATAAACCTTGACATTAAGTATTTCATCTAACTAAAAACATCCATGCAAAAGTGACACACATGGTTATATTCTGGACACCCTCAGCAATAATAAGAGAGTAAAGTGAATGTAATGAAATATGTTTTTATTTAAATTAAGTGCAAACACAACCTTACAAAAAACTATTTTCAGAGTCTTCAAACCTTGTAAAAAACACTATAAATATATCTGCACAAGACTTTTGAAGTCTGAACCTTGTAAACATAGGTGTTGGCTACATAAGTAAGAACAGCATTCAGAAATGTTATGTAGTTTCAATACTAATTGTAGAAACTTCAGACTACCTATGTTTTCTCCAAAGTCTGTTGCCCTTTCAAATGAATATTGATGAGGTGGGTGTAATTCACCTGTAATCCCCCATCACTGTCAATGGAGCACTTGCATGTGACGTCACAGCCGATCCAGATTGTGACAGACGCCATCTTGTCAGTCAAACGCCATATTTCCACCTTCTACTTCTGCTTTTACTTCGACCTTTTCTTCTGGAAAACCCTACTATATACAATTCTACTACAACGGCTGCGGCTACAAGCTCTCCCTACTTGTGCACGTTTATGTTTTTTGTGTGTATTTTTGCGTGTTGTTCGTCTGTACCAGACTTCAATATCCACTACAACTGTATGGACTTACTGGACATTGGTTTCCAGCAGAAAATGACGGTTTGTAGCGATTTCCATCGCATGCACAACATTCCGGACGAGATAGCGAGACCAGCGGGGTCTCCGTGGATTGTTATCGGAAGCAAAGTGAAGGAGGCGGCGCCGGGAACGGAAACAAAAGCGAGGCTGCAGAGCAGGCCTGTTGACTCAGCTCAGAAAACAGCCACTCAGATCTCCACTGCTAAGCCTCTATCTCTCCAACGCCAGATCCATGGTAAACAAGACAGATGATTTGGAATTACAGCTGGAATTACCTTATTCTATTCTATAATCGGCTGGTCAGTGCTATACTCAATACTTAAGTGACTTACCCATCCAATGAGGATTGTTTTTTTCTTGTTTACAAGATGCCACATCTGAGTCGCTGACAAATCCTGAATTTCTGTAAAGATAACTGTCCAGAGATTTATAAGCACGCAGTGCTTCACCACTGAACAGTGAGGGAAAGTTAATGAGGTAATTATGCACGTCTGGGTATTCTGCTGGCAGTTCAATATCCACTGACACGGTCGTGAAAACTCCGTCCGGTAAGCCATAAGGGTCACTAATCTGTAGGTCATTTATTTTAGACATATATCTAGTTATCTGTTCATTAGAAAAATGAGCCGTGTAGTCCGTCGGTTGAAATTGATCCATTCTGTACACGAGTGCAGCAGTATTCAGCTGTGTTTTTTACCGACAAGATGGCGGCTGTGTACTTTCCGGTCACGTGACTGCAAGATCTCTATAGTCCATTTGTCAAAGACAAAGACCCTGGCCACTGTACCTCCTTGCCCCCACACCTCTCTGCTTGGAAAGTTACTGCAAAGAAAAGAAGTCCTAAAAGCCAAAGCTACATTTCATAATCTTATGCATAGACTTATGCACAGACTATAATAAATCTAAAGTTAGCAATGAAGATAAACTATGACTATGCAGGGCATGTTGACTTAGGTAACTAATTACTGTAAATCAGTAATTAGTAAAATCAGTGAAACATAGTTTGGCAACAGGAAAATGTTTTCAAAATTTGACGAAAATAACAGCACGTTTCGATCAACTAGTTCTCTCTCTTCAAAGAGCGCCTCCATTCCTAACAACCCACTAATCATCTAATATGCACTCTCTTCTTCTTACTCTATGATTTCCTATGTTTTACTGTAGCTTGATTGTTTTTCTCAATTGTAAGTTGCTTTGGATAAAAGCGTCTGCTAAATGTAACGTAATGTAGTTCTCCCTATACGCGAACTGAAAAAGCACGACAACAACCGCTAGTGAAACATCTTCCTTGCATTAGCCATTCCTCAAAGTTTCTCAGTTGGTATGGAAACAAGTGAACATGTGCACTTGTTTATACCAGTGAAATGGGGCGTGCTCTCACCTCCCATTGCTATACAATGAGCGAATGACGGACACTGATGTTCCATGCACTTAACATGTGAATAGCTGATGGGTGTGTCATTAAGAGGCTGCTGCTGGCTGAAGTACTGAAATTCATAAGATTTATTTTTATTCTCTTTACAAAGTGCTTAAGATATATGAAAACTAGAAGATTCAAGGTTTCTAGTGGTGTTACTTGAATGTTTCTAGCACAAACGCTCGTGGAGCTTCAGACGTGTGTTTGGAACAGTCCAAAAAGTCCCCCCGGGGGGATCGCAACCTCAGAGTGAGGAGATGAGGTCCCCTAGGGATGCTGGAGGACACCTTTTTCAGATGACTGGCATATATCCACTGTGGCTGGGAGTCAGTGAGGATGGCTGTTCTCATCAGCTGTTCTTGTTCAGGTTGTGCACTAATACTCATTCACCTGGAAGAAATGAGTGAGTAGGCTTTTCTGTGGGCAGAGAGAGAGAGAGACACACACACAGAGACATCAATTATACTGTTCAAGTTTTCATTTAATCACTGACACACATCCAGATCATCTGTAAATGAAACACCAGGGTTGCTTTTGGTCCAAAGGGTTGGAAATACTCAGCCCATAATTACCTCAAAAGGAGACAGTTTGGATCTTGAATTTGTCTGTGAAGATTTTCAAATCATCCAGGTCATAGTAAACTGTGGGTGGTAGAAATGGGCAACTGGACTTGCTTGAAAATTCTTGAAAATGTTTCACCTCTCGTCCAAAAGGCTTCCTCAGTTCTGTCTGACTAATAGGGAGTATCAGATATTTATCTTCTCCTGGATCAGAATCAGAATTCTGATGACCAGCTCATCTAAGGTGTCACTGAGGCATCATGTTGGTGTGGGTCACTGGAGGCTGGGTGTGAATGGCGAGTCATTAGGGTGATCAAAGGATTGCCCGTTAGGGTGATCAATGGCAATCTGACTCTCTCTGTCCTCCTGTGAGTCACCGAAAACAGCTGGATCCTGGCGTACACCCAGCCGTCTGGGAAGAGTGTCCAAGACCGCCTTGTAGATGTTTGACAAATGATGTCTTAGACCCCCACCTCTGTTCAGTGATGGCCATTCCAGATTGACAAAAATAGCTTCTTTAACTCCTCGCTCATACCAACGATCCTCTCTGGCTAAAATGCGTATGTTACAATCCTGAAATGAGTGTCCTGTGTTGTTAAGATGAATGTAGACAACCGAGTCCTGGCCTGAGGAGCTGGCTCTCCTGTGTTGGGCCAAGCGCCTGTATAGCGGTTGTTTCGTCTCCCCAATATACGAATCCGTGCAATCATCACTGCACTGAATTGCATACACTACGTTGTCCTGTTTGTGTCTGGGTATGCTGTCCTTAGGGTGGACCAGTTTCTGCTTCAGGGTGTTACTGGGTCTGAAATGTACTGGAATGTTGTGTTTGTAGAAGATCCTCCTGAGTTTCTCGGATAGACCAGAAATGTAGGGAATGACAATGTTCTTGCGTTTGTTTCTGTTATCATCCTTGTCAGTTATGTTCCTTTTTATGCTCTTTAGGAAAGCCCAGTTGGGATAACCGCAATTCTGAAGTGCTTTCTTGATATGATTCTGCTCCTTCTCTTTTCCCTCTAATGTTGTAGGAATGTTCTGAGCCCTGCGTTGCAAGGTCCTAATGACCCCCAATTTATGTTCCAGTGGGTGGTGAGAGTCGAAAAGTAGGTACTGGTCTGTGTGTGTGGGTTTCCGGTAGACCTCGATACTAAAGCTTCTGTCTTGTCTAATGTGTACATCACAATCCAAGAAGGCTAGATTATTCCCACTGACATCCTCCTGAGTGAAGTTGATGATGCTATCCACTGCATTGATGTGTTTCGAGAAAGCTTCCACCTCATGGTCATTCCCTACATTTCTGGTCTATCTGAGAAACTCAGGAGGATCTTCTACAAACACAACATTCCGGTACATTTCAGACCCAGTAACACCCTGAAGCAGAAACTGGTCCACCCTAAGGACAGAATTCCCAGACACAAACAGGACAACATAGTGTATGCAATTCAGTGCAGTGATGATTGCACGGATTCGTATATTGGGGAGACGAAACAACCACTATACAGGCGCTTGGCCCAACACAGGAGTGCCAGCTCCTCAGGCCAGGACTCGGCTGTCTACATTCATCTTAACAACAAAGGACACTCATTTCAGGATTGTAACGTTTCCTTGCCACCGTCGCCACAGGCTTGCTCATTGGGGATAGATTAGGGATAAAATTAGCTCATGTTTTAAGTCGTTCAAATTCTGTAAAGCTGCTTTGCGACAATGCTTATTGTTAAAAGCGCTATACAAATAAACTTGATTTAATTTGATGATTTGATTTAACGTACGCATTTTAGCCAGAGAGGATCGTTGGTATGAGTGAGGAGTTAAAGAAGCTATTTTTGTCAATCTGGAACAGCCATCACTGAACAGAGGTGGGGGTCTAAGACATCATTTGTCAAACATCTACAAGGCGGTCTTGGACACTCTTCCCAGACGGCTGGGTGTATGCCAGGACCCAGCTGTTTTCGGTGACTCACAGGAGGACAGAGAGAGTCAGATGGCCATTGATCACCCTAACGGGCAATCCTTTGATCACCCTAATGACTCGCCGTTCACACCCAGCCTCCAGTGACCCACACCAACATGATGCCTCAATGACACCTTAGATGAGCTGGTCATCAGAATTCTGATTCTGATCCAGGAGAAGATAAATATCTGATACTCCCTATTAGTCAGACAGAACTGAGGAAGCCTTTTGGACGAGAGGTGAAACATTTTCAAGAATTTTCAAGCAAGTCCAGTTGCCCATTTCTACCACCCACTGGATCTTGAATTGGGAGGTATTCCAATTTTGCAAGGGATGGATGGTAGAAGGTCAAGTCAGCCTCAGTAGCTAGAATCTGTAGAAAAGCTATGTCTAGTCTGTTACAAGACAAAGAAAAAAATGAGAAAATATTTAATAAATGGGTGAGATTCAGAAACATCTGGGCAAGGTTTGCCCTCTTTGGCCACCCACTTAGTGACTTGGTCTGCTAAGTGGTTCCCACTGGCCTCAGTCAAGTCACCAGAGTCATGACCTTTGGTTTTGACAATGGACAATTGTTTTGGGCAGGGAACATGCTTCTAAAAGATCCATTACAAGAGAGGCATGTGATATGTTGACCATCAATGGCCTTAAAAGGCAGGTGAAAGCTCATGCTTTGGGGAAAATTGAGCAATCTCAAAGGCATAATGGGAATCTGTATAAATAGAGTACCCAAACAGAAAAAAACCAAATCATTAGGTTTTGAACAAGAGGCATCAACAAACATGCACACCATGCTCAAAGGGAGTCTAAGACATTTCACACCTCAGTGATGAGGTGGCAGTAATTTCATCAAGATAGTTGTGTTCCAACCATACTGGTTCTGGGCCAGACCTGCAAGAAGACAACAGGCGGTGTAACAAAAGAGCTAGGGAACCTCGCCAGAGCCACAGGAACCTCCTCTTTCCATGGTTTAAAGAGACCGAGGTGGTAAATTTGGTGTTTCACCCCATCAATGGATAGGGTCATATCCTATGACCTCATAGTCGACCTCCCCAATTCACTGGGTGACCTCAAAGGGTCCTTGCCTCTTGGCAATCAATTTTGAACTTGAAGTGGGCAGTAAAATGAGGACGATCTCCCAGTGCAAATTCCCTTAGTCGTGCCCCTCTGTTGGACAGGTGAGATTGAGGTTCTTGAGTCTGTCGCAAATTCTCCTGGGTTATGTGACTCAGTGCATGGAGTTTTGCTCTCAGGTCAAAAATGTATTGAATTTCATTTTTGAGAAGGAGCCTCCTCCCAATTTTCTCTAATGATGTCTAAGACACCATGGGGCTTATGCCCATACAGCAATTCAAACAGGGGAAAACCTGGTAGAGGCTTGTGGGACCTTGTGCACTGCAAACACCAGAGGGACAAGCCACCTGTCCCCATTTTTAGCATCCCTGTGAATGAACTTACGAATCATATTTTTAAGTGTTTGGTTAAATCGTTCGGCCAGCCTATCCGTTTGCAGATGATAAAACACTAGTATGAATACATTTATTCCCTAATAATTCATACAATTTGTGCAGTGTGCATGAAATGAAAGAAGTGCCTTGATCAGTCAGGATTTCTTTTGGAATCCTGACTTGGGAGATAACACGGAAGAGTGCCTCTGCATAGAGGCACTGCTTCTGGGTATTGCGTTAGATAATCCACAATGACTAATACAAAACGATACCCACATGCACATCGATCTAATGGCCTGATGAGATCCATGCCAATTCTTTTGAAGGGGATCTTGATCAATGGGAGGGGGCGCAATGGCGCTTTTGGCGTGGCTGCTGGATTCAACAGCTGGCATTCATGATATGCTGCACACCACCTGTGGACATTGGCACAAATCCTTGGCCAATAGAAATGGGCCATGAGACAATATAGTGTTTTATCCTGCCCCAAATGCCCAGCCATAGGATTATGATGAGCTGCATGGAATAAAAGTTCCCTATGGCTCTTCAGGAACAATAACTGGGTCATCTTTTCTTTCATTTGAGTGACTTGCATCACTCTATACAACCTATCTTTAATAATCAAAAAGTACGGGAAGAAAAGCACAACATTAGGCTGGAGGATTTGACCAATTATTTTCACTTGGCCAAAGGCAGGTTTCATAGACTTGTCACATGCCTGCTCCAATGCGAAGTCCCCTAAGGGATTCCACAGAGATGGAGGAGCACTCTCCTCACTCTTGGGGTCATCATGATGTGGTGCTGACACAGACGTGCCCGAGACTGCTTCCCCAGCCAACGCTGCAGTGGGATTCCCCTGTGACGTGATACTGCAGGACCCACCCTGCAATCTGTTTCATTAATATTTTAAAGGCCAGCCAATCAGTTCCCACGATCAGCAGATGGGTGAGGCTCAGACTAACCGCCGCCTCTACATTATGCTTTTCTCCCCAGAAACAAATATTGATGGGCATTAGCGGATTTGTGTGTATATACACCCATGCCCACACTTACCGTAAGCTTCACCAAACGTGCATTCCCCAGTGCCCCACACTGAATCAGACTTTGGTGGACGAAGGTCTGATTACAACCCAAATCCACCAACGCCTGATGTGTACTCCCTTTAACACTCACTGGTATGCAGCTCAATTGGGGGCAGCTTCTGGCACGTCAGGGACCCAGACCACTGCCCTCACCTCCATCACCTGGCACTGGTCCTGGAAATGCCCAGGCTCCCCACAGTGCCAGCACACTGGCCCAGGCCTCACCTCTACACTGCTGGGGTGAGGAGCACTCACCTGCGGGGAATACATAGAAACATATGGGGAAGCAGAGAGAGGGGAACCACGGGCTCAGGAGCTGGCTGCGGGGGAATTAGCCCCTGCTTCTGTGGTGTGGGGGGGAGGAACAAAAGGAAGGGGGCACAGAACAAGAGAGAGAGAGGCTGGAACCACTGCCAGACAGTCCTCCACCAGCTCAATGGCCCAATCCAGCAATGCTGGGTGGTAGCACTGGACCTATTTCGCTGTCCCCCTGGGCAGGCAAGCGATGAATTGCTCCAGTGTGACCACGTCGATGATTCCTTAGACGCTGCGGTCCTCTGCTCTCAGCCACCGCCGGCAGGCGTCCCATAGCTGCTGGCTGTAAGTGAAGGTTTGGCTGACCTCCTCCAGTGTCAGGTCATGGAAGTGCTACTGATGTTACTCTGGGGAGCAGCTAACTCACTGGAGGATTGCGTGCTCCGTATCAGCATACATCAGCTGGTTCTCCACAGGTAGTTGCTGAGCTGCATGCTGCGCTTCGCTGGTCAGGAGTGGTAACAGGCAGGCCACTCACTGCTCATCTGGCCACCCCCATACCACCACGGACTGCTTGAACAGGTCCATAAATACCTCTGGGTCATCATGTGGCCCCATTTTTGTGAGGGAGATTTGTGGGAATCCCGTGGACTGTGGGGTTGATGAGATGCAGGAGCACCTGGGCCCACAGCAGAGCCTTGAAGCGCCACTCCTGCTTGTCCTCATTGTGACAAGTGCCTGGTGCTGGTTCTGCTGGGCTGTCGCAAGGGCATGAATCAGCTCACTGAATGGGGAGGACTCCATGGCAATGGCTCTTTTCCAGCATCCCGGGTTTCAGCACCAGTGTAACGGCTTCCCTGTTCCAGTCTCCACTGTACTAGACAGGTGCGATCAAGGTCACGTTTGTTTTTATTTGTTTAACTGTTAGTTTAATACACAATAAACTTTGCAGCAGTATCCAAAATAAATTTCTGTGTGCCACTGCACTAATGTGATTTCAGGCAGGGGAAAGTGCTGCTCTCCCCTTTTATCTGCTCCTTCTCACTGCACACAAACAGCACATTAATTTACAACAGATGTTTCCACTTTGCCACTCACCTTCCCTGGCCTCATTCTCCATTCACAAACCAGTGCTTGTCCACACCCCCGCTGCCAGAGGCATCTAAAAGGAACCCCATTTATTCCCACAGAGTTAATAGCAGCCTTTGATACTGGCCTATTGTAAGATTTCCCACTAAAAGATGATCTAGTGGCACCTGTGTTAAGGGATAAGTGTTGCTATCTACACAAAGATCAATTATGGGCAATGTGCTGGAATAGGTAGCAAGAATCAAGAACATCATATTAGAGTCACCCTGTGGGCAGCCCCATTGCTGTGTAAACTCCCAAGCAGTACTAGGGGGCACCTGTGTGTCTGAGTATGATGTCTGTGGAGCAAGATTAGGTAGACTACAATGTTCAAAGCAAGTGTTACCTTTTCGCAAGTCACGTGCCTTTTCCGGCATTCATGTTCACAGTGACAATCTCTACCACAGTAGCAGCATTGGCCAGACTTAAGGTCAAACTTCCAGTCACCTGGGAATAATGTCCGCATTGTGGCATCAACTGATGATTTACACTCACTTGTCAGAGATTTGGACTTAATCACAGGGTCAAAAGCACCAGCAGAATCCAAGTCTCGAGCCTTACGACCCACTTCCTCAATTCTCATGTCATTTAGGGCACCTGTGGTAGAAATTCTCAAAAACACAAGCATTTTCAGGAAGCAAATTATTCAAAAAAGTTTATATGAAAAGCATAGTGAAATGCCTAGCATCCGCAGGATCAGAGGACAGCTCTGCATGGAGTTTTAAAATGTGTAAAAAAGGCAGTGTAGGATTCCTTCTGGTCTTGTTTAACACCTGTTACAACCCCGATTCCAAAAAAGTTGGGACAAAGGACAAATTGTAAATAAAAACGGAATGCAATAATTTACAAAATCTCAAAAACTGATATTGTATTCACAATAGAACATAGACAACATATCAAATGTCGAAAGTGAGACATTTTGAAATTTCATGCCAAATATTGGCTCATTTGAAATTTCATGACAGCAACACATCTCAAAAAAGTTGGGACAGGGGCAATAAGAGGCTGGAAAAGTTAAAGGTACAAAAAAAGGAACAGCTGGAGGACCAAATTGCAACTCATTAGGTCAATTGGCAATAGGTCATTAACATGACTGGGTATAAAAAGAGCATCTTGGAGTGGCAGTGGCTCTCAGAAGTAAAGATGGGAAGAGGATCACCAATCCCCCCAATTCTGCACCAACAAATAGTGGAGCAATATCAGAAAAGAGTTTGACAGTATAAAATTGCAAAGAGTTTGAACATATCATCATCTACAGTGCATAATATCAAAAGATTCAGAGAATCTGGAAGAATCTCTGTGCGTAAGGGTCAAGGCCGGAAAACCATACTGGGTGCCCGTGATCTTTGGGCCCTTAGACGGCACTGCATCACATACAGGCATGCTTCTGTATTGGAAATCGCCAAAATGGGCTCAGGAATATTTCCAGAGAACATTATCTCTGAACACAATTCACCATGCCATCCACTGTTGCCAGCTAAAACTCTATAGTTCAAAGAAGAAGCTGTATCTAAACATGATCCAGAAGTGCAGACATCTTCTCTGAGCCAAGGTTCATTTAAAATGGACTGTGGCAAAGTGGAAAACTGTTCTGTGGTCAGACGAATCAAAATTTGAAGTTCTTTATGAAAATCAGGGATGCCGTGTCATTCGGACTAAAGAGGAGAAGGACGACCCAAGTTGTTATCAGCGCTCAGTTCAGAAGCCTGCATCTCTGATGGTATGGGGTTGCATTAGTGCGTGTGGCATGGGCAGCTTACACATCTGGAAAGACGCCATCAATGCTGAAAGGTATATCCAGGTTCTAGAGCAACATACAGTGGGGCAAAAAAGTATTTAGTCAGCCACCAATTGTGCAAGTTCTCCCACTTAAAAAGATGAGAGAGGCCTGTAATTTTCATCATAGGTACACTTCAACTACGAGAGACAGAATGGGGGGAAAGAATCCAGATAATCACATTGTAGGATTTTTAATTAATTAATTGGTAAATTCCTTTATAAAATAAGTATTTGGTCACCTACAAACAAGCAAGATTTCTGGCTCTCACAGACCTGTAACAACTTCTTTAAGAGGCTCCTCTGTCCTCCACTCGTTACCTATATTAATGGCACCTGTTTGAACTCATTATCAGTATAAAAGACACCTGTCCACACCTCAAACAAACAGTCACACTCCAAACTCCACTATGGCCAAGACCAAAGAGCTGTCAAAGGACAACAGAAACAAAATTGTAGACCTGCACCAGGTTGGGAAGACTGAATCTGCAATAGGTAAGCAGCTTGGTGTGAAGAAATCAACTGTGGGAGCAATTATTAGAAAATGGAAGACATACAAGACCACTGATAATCTCCCTCAATCTGGGGCTCCACGCAAGATCTCACCCCGTGGGGTCAAAATGATCACAAGAACGGTGAGCAAAAATCCCAGAACCACACGGGGGGACCTAGTGAATGACCTGCAGAGAGCTGGGACCAAAGTAACAAAGGCTACCATCAGTAACACACTACACCGCCAGGGACTCAAATCCTGCAGTGCCAGACGTGTCTGCCTGCTTAAGCCAGTACATGTCCAGGCCTGTCTGAAGTTTGCTAGAGAGCATTTGGATGATCCAGAAGAGGACTGGAAGAATGTCATATGGTCAGATGAAACCAAAATAGAACTTTTTGGTAAAAACTCAACTTGTCGTGTTTGGAGGAGAAAGAATGCTGAGTTGCATCCAAAGAATACCATACCTACTGTGAAGCATGGGGGTGGAAACATCATGCTTTGGGGCTGTTTTTCTGCAAAGGGACCAGGACGACTGATCCGTGTAAAGGAAAGAATGAATGGGGCCATGTATCATGAGATTTTGAGTGAAAACCTCCTTCCATCAGCAAGGGCATTGAAGATGAAACGTGGCTGGGTCTTTCAGCATGACAATGATCCCAAACACCACCCGGGCAACAAAGGAGTGGCTTTGTAAGAAGCATTTCAAGGTCCTGGAGTGGCCTAGCCAGTCTCCAGATCTCAACCCCATAGAAAATCTTTGGAGGGAGTTGAAAGTCCATGTTGCCCAGTGACAGCCCCAAAACATCACTGCTCTAGAGGAGATCTGCATGGAGGAATGGGCCAAAATACCAGCAACAGTGTGTGAAAACCTTGTGAAGACTTACAGAAAACGTTTGACCTCTGTCTTTGCCAACAAAGGGTATATAAAGTATTGAGGTGAACTTTTGTTATTGACCAAATACTTATTTTCCACCATAATTTGCAAATAAATTCTTTAAAAATCAGACAGACAATACGATTTTCTGGATTTTTTTTCCTCATTTGTCTCTCATAGTTGAGCTATACCGGTACCTATGATGAAAATTACAGGCCTCTCATCTTTTTAAGTGGGAGAACTTGCACAAGTGGTGACTGACTAAATACTTTTTTGCCCCACTGTATGCTGCCCATGCGTGTGGCCAGCTTGCAGTCCAAATCTTTCACCCATAGAAAACATTTGGCGCATCATAAAACGGAAGATAAGACAAAAAAGACCTAAGACAGTTGAGCAACTAGAATCCTACATTAGACAAGAATAGGTTAACATTCCTATCCCTAAACTTGAGCAACTTGTCTCCTCAGTCCCCAGACATTTACAGACTGTTGTAAAGAGAAAAGGGGATGTCTCACAGTGGTAAACATGGCCTTGTCCCAACTTTTCTGAGATGTGGCGTTGTCATGAAATTAAAAAATAAAAAATAAAATAATCACCTAATTTTTCTCTTTAAATGATACATTTTCTCAGTTTAAACATTTGAAATGTCATCTATGTTTATTCTGAATAAAATATGGAATTTTGAAACTTCCACATCATTGCATTCCATTTTTATTTACAATTTGTACTTTGTCCCAACTTTTTTGGAATCTGGGTTGTACTTGAGCGAGATCAGAAGCAGATTGAAATTTATTCTTCAGTAACCTGGTTAACTGTTCAATCCTAATGTGTTTTGCATCAGACCATGCAAAGTAATACTCCCAATTGTCCTCTGACCCCTGTGTAGGTTTGAGAAGCAGGCCATCGTAATCACTTAAAGCTCTCACCTTCTCCTGTAACATAGCATCACTGACCTCCAGCCCCAAAGCATGTGTGAGAATTCAGCAATAATCAAGACCAGTGAGTTGAGTATCACAAGTGTGAGTGCACCTGTTACAAAAGGCATGTACACCTTTAAGGCTAAGAAGTGCTTGGATAATAGCATTAAATGTCAGATAGTTGGGGAAGTGAAATGCTGTAATCCTCTCCCAAAACCACAAAAGGGAAGGTTGGATTAGGTCATGTATCATGTGGCTGTATTGGTTTGCAACATTTCTGGTGAGCATTAGGTTTATTTTGAGCAGCTTGCCTGGGTCAGACATTTACAATATTTGCATTCTTTTCAATGAGAAGAATTGTCTCAGAGGCAGGGTTAAAAAAGAGACTGCAGCAAAAGCGCTCACTGCTTCCACATGTGCTTTAGTCTGAAGAGGCATGGTGGGCTGAGCACAGTTAACAGCAGAGTTGAAGCCTTTCCACATGCATTTACAGATGGTGCAGGGACAGATGGGCACACCATCAGTGCAGATTTGGTCAATTTCACATCTTGTTTTCTATTAATTTTATCAGTCTTCTTTCTGCAAGCATGGGCATTGTCCCAGTTTGGTTTCTGATAATGCTAAGCATTCACACTATGCTTCATGTAGTCAAAATCCCAGCTGGGATCTCCCAGCTTATCATATGCCATTAAACCAGCACTTAAATGGTTCTCATCAAAAGTACCATATCTAGGATAAGGTTTCCGTTGTGGTTGAGCCTCCATAAATCTGGCCAAATTATCAAGGAAAGGTTGTACAAAATGGCCAAAAACCTTATCACACATGAATTGATTTGGAGTCTGATCTCCAAAGGCATAATGGGAAATGCTGCCTAGGAAATTCACGTGTGTTTTGTGTGTGACAAAATAGGTGGAAGTAGTCAGATGGAAGAAAAGAACCCAATGTATTGGGGGGGGGATTATCTTACCTTCCATGTGGAAATCCCAGATGAGACCCCAGAAGAAGGTTTTGATCTGTCTGTACTGAAGGAGAATTGACAAAGTATGATCTTGGAATGAAAACCTCTGCCACCTAAGAGATTCTGCCTCATGGATATCCAGGAGATTCTGCCTCATGGATCAATCTGGGAGCAAACAGTCACTGTCACACACACACTTGCTCAGAGATGTTTCTCAATTTATTGTAGGACAAACATAAGTATATATTCAAGAGTGTGTTGTAGCTACGTGATTGGATGATGATGTGACTGATGTAGCCAAGTTATCTATGTATAATGTAATGCTTCATCACTGAAGCATTTACATCACTGGTTTAGACTACACTACTTTATGAAAAAAGAGAGACATTATGTACTATACCATTACATCACTCATCAGGATCATAGTCTTATGAAAAGAAGAAATACATTACTGGTCAACATCTCATCTCATTATCTCTAGCCGCTTTATCCTTCTACAGGGTCGCAGGCAAGCTGACTAAACATGATCCAGAAGTGCAGACATCTTCTCTGAGCCAAGGTTCATTTAAAATGGACTGTGGCAAAGTGGAAAACTGTTCTGTGGTCAGATGAATCAAAATTTGAAGTTCTTTATGGAAATCAGGGATGCCATGTCATTCGGACTAAAGAGGAGAAGGATGACCCAAGTTGTTATGAGCACTCAGTTCAGAAGCCTGCCTCTCTGATGGTATGGGGTTGCATTAGTGCGTGTGGCATGGGCAGCTTATACATCTGGAAAGACACCATCAATGCTGAAAGGTATATCCAGGTTCTAGAGCAACATATGCTCCCATCCAGACAACGTCTCTTTCAGGGAAGACCTTGCATTTTCCAACATGACAATGCCAAACCACATACTGCATCAATTACAGCATCATGGCTGCGTAGAAGAAGGGTCTGGGTACTGAACTGGCCAGCCTGCAGTCCAGATCTTTCACCCATAGAAAACATTTGGCGCATCATAAAACGGAAGATATGACAAAAAAAAAGACCCAAGACAGTTGAGCAACTAGAATCCTACATTAGACAAGAATGGGTTAACATTCCTATCTCTAAACTTGAGCAACTTGTCTCCTCAGTCCCCAGACATTTACAGTAAAGAGAAAAGGGGATGTCTCACAGTGGTAAACATGGCCTTGTCCCAACTTTTTTTGAGATGTGTTGTTGTCATGAAATTTAAAATCACCTAATTTTTCTCTTTAAATGATACATTTTCTCAGTTTAAACATTTGATATGTCATCTATGTTCTATTCTGAATAAAATATGGAATTTTGAAACATCGACATCATTGCATTCCATTTTTATTTACAATTTGTACTTTGTCCCGACTTTTTTGGAATCGGGGTTGTATCTCTGAGCAGGTGTGTCTGTGTCAGTTTCTCAGTTTATTGTTGTACAATCATGAGTATATATTCAAGAGTTGTAGCTATGTGATTGGATGATGATGTGATTGATGAAACTAAGTTATCTATGGCATTAATGGGTGATGAAGCATTCCATCACTGGTTTAGACTACACTACTTTATGAAAGAAGAGAGACATTATGTACTGTACCACTAAATCAGGATCGTAGTCTTATGAAAAGAAGAAAGACATTCCTGGTCAACATATAACCTTTATTAAGCAGAGAGCAGTATGTGTGAGTGAAGATAAATCTCAAGGATTTAATGAACCCAAACAAGTAGCAATCAGAACAGCTTGCACCAGTTCCAAGAACAAGTAGCAATCAGACCAACCTATACCAGTTCAAGCATGCCAAACATATTTCTATCACACATTATTTACATTTACAAATAATGAGTAACTTTCAAGTCATTTTACATGGAAAAATAATGTGAGGAAACAAAACTTTTGCATGAATTTCTCTCTAAATGTATGAAAATTGTTGTTAATGAGAAAAATCCACACCTATACAGGTGTTAAACTATTTTTACAAATAGTTTAATGTGTGTATATAAAGTGTAATTTTACATACACACACAAATTATATATATATATATATATATATACACACAAGAGATATACATCACCTCATTATCTCTAGCCGCTTTATCCTTCTACAGGGTCGCAGGCAAGCTGGAGCCTATCCCAGCTGACTACGGGCGAAAGGTGGGGTACACCCTGGACAAGTCGCCAGGTATATATATATATATATATATATATATATATATACACACACACATACACACACACTTGTATACACACACCTCTGGCAATTATTAAGATGAATTCATCTCAAGTTATAATATTTAGTATCAAATCAGGCTCTTTATTACATCCACATTTATGGGTCTACAGTGCCTCTGTGGATCTATACATAGTGACTTGAGAAATCAATCAATAGGTCTATTATTTGTTACAAGCATTTATTTAGTCCTTCAAGGAATCATCAATTATATCTTAAGGCACACAAGTCAATTGAAGCATAAACTCAGAGGAACATCAGTGTCTCCTAACTGAGAGGAGGGAATACTGTACAAGTTTGACTGAGACTAATGAAGGCTGTGCACATGATAACAGCAACTTCCAGAATCTGAATGTCTAATAAATCAGGTTTTTTTTTTTCTTGCACACACCTTGAACAATAATTTTGTCCAAATTCTCAACTTTAGTCTCTATTCATTTTTGGTACACCGTCTTAAGATTCTCTTTCTGGTCTTATGTAAAATAAAATTACCGGTACATTAAATGCCTTAAAACTCTCAGTGCACAGCACAGAGATTGCCAAAATCCTGACCTGCACACCAAATTTGGTCTCTGTGGCAATTAAACATCAAACTGGAATAAATTCAAGAGTAGACAGATTTATTTGAAAGGCTCATTAATAGTCCAAAGTTCTGTATAATTGCAAACCTCATTCAATCATTAGTATTTACCAAGAAGCTCCAGTCTACTTTATAAGCCAAATGTAGAGTCACAATGAATTTGCAAGATCCCAAACTGGCTAAAGACACTAATGGCTTGCTGTAATCTAATGAATCACTGAGCCAATGCACCACCTGAGAGAGAGAGAGAATGAATTAATTAATGAATGCAAGGAAAACAAACACAAATTTACCTTGAGAAAGTGTCACTCAGGCAGGGAAGGGGTGGGATGTTCATGACCTCCAATGACTTTGTGGGGAACAACGACGTACTATAGCGCCATCAGACGCTCTTCTGATTGTCTCTCTCACTCATTAGCACCTGCTAATGACAGCTTGTTTATGGTTCAGCCATGAATCAGGAGAGACACTGCAGCTGTGGAGAATGGCAGAAGAGTAGATGATTGACACTGAGCAAACACATGAAAAGAAACAAACAGCAAAGGACCGAATAATATCTTCTGCAAAGTGAGGAGGCAGAGTTGTGGAACTTGTGTGATGTATGACTTCAGTTTGGGCTTTATTTTATTTAAATTTTTTTTGTCATCAGAACTGCCTGACATCTTCATACTTTTTGTTTTTGAGTCTTACACTTTTAAGGTTCTACCATGTTTCTTTGAATAGTTTTAAAATTCTTCCTAAAGTTGTAAGATTATCCTGTATATAATATTAAGGTTCTGACATAATCTTTTGCACTAAAACACTTTCTTTGGAAGACTGATTTGGAATTAGCATTGTTGAGTAGGCTAGCATCAGGTGCAGGGAAATTGGATGACATTACATTCTGATAAACACATTTTCCAATTGAACATAGATGATGGTTCCTTTGTCCTGATTTGAAGCATAATATTATTGCCTTGGCTATGATCATATTAAATCACTGCACTCTCACCGCCCTAATTTGAGCATAATTCTTGCTAGTATCATGTTTGGTATTGTCAGGTTAATGGGTGCATTTGGCAATGGCTTTCCAACCTGGGTTTCACAAACTCAGGCTTGCCTTTCCAAACCATATTTCATCATTTGCCATTTCCTGCGAACCAATATATCGCTGAGAAGTTCAGGTAAATAGATTGTGCTTGGCCTAATGTCATTGAGCCTGTTTATTGAGGCCAATGATTCAGCACGGCTATTTATAAAGCAGACTCTTCAGGAGGCAATGACTAACATCCTGCTATCTGTGGGTGAAATTAGAGGAAGTAACTGTGGATGGCTGTGAATGCAGCTTAGGATGAGGTCATTAAAGGGACTAAAATTAAATATTGTTCTTTTTTTCAGAGATCTAAGAAGTGATTAATGTTAGGTTTTGGAAATCAACTGAATTAGCACTGTCTATTGTCTATTGGTATTATTTCCTTTTATTTGATTACTGACTGTGTTCAGGAGGAACTTTGGAAGATCTGGAATATTTATTCCCCCCCAAAAAAACAACCAAACAAACATAAAAAACCTGGCACCATATTTGGCCCAGGAAGACCTTGGCAACAAATTGTTATAAAAGGTAAATATGGTATCATGGCTGTGACCCTCTAGGTCTGGAGTAGGAACATGTATTCCAAAGGACTCTTTAAAGGTTCCTTTAAAAAAAATTATATGATCCCCAGTCATTACATTTTCTCGCTTTTATACCACAGTGCTGCAGAAATCTTGAATCTGAATTCTGACAGTAATTCAAATCCATGCTTATATTAATGAACATATCCTTCTCATAAGTTATTGTTTCTATACTAATAGCTCATTATAAATATTTGGTCAGACAATTATATAATCTACAGTAAGTTGGGTTTTATATATATATATATACAGTATGAGTGATTCCACGCTTATGGGTACTGAAATGGGGACATGAACTTATTTTTAAAAATTCACCTAAAACCATTTCTTTTTTTACCATCAGGTCACAAAACATGTAATCTTTAATGACTGATATGTTAAAAAATAACTTTAATTTTCTGAGATGTAATAAAAACATATTTATATGCCAAAGTCAAGCCTATGAGTTCCAAAATGATG